>NC_056708.1:7663056-7995556 GCF_018831695.1 Puntigrus tetrazona | reverse complement strand
AGTAAAACATAAACAGGTTTGGAAAAATCAAAAATTCTTTCCATTCCATAAATATAGTCCCCTAGAGCCATTTGTGGTTGCAAAGAGTTCATTTACATAACCCTCTCCTTATTCCCTCATCTGACTGACGCCATTTTGGCAGAGTTACAGTCATTACCCTCCAAAGGACGTAAGAGATGTAACTATTAATATTAAAACAGTTCAACTCCATCGAGCGTATGTCTGCCTCATTCACCTTGGGCTTGTCTAGGGAGCCGGTGTCTTATTTTACATTTTTATGTATGGTGTGTCAGACTTGAGCAGATGGTATCTGTATGAATATGGGCGGCTTGTCACCCTTTCTTATCACCTCACACCTTTACCTGACGAATATCACTTCCTGAAACAAGACCCCCTGCTGGAAGTATTGGCAGAGGCCGAGGTGTGTCAGCCCGCTCTCGGTAGGACACTCCCAACCCAGACGTGACCTTCAGCGCAAAACTCTCTCAACTGTCTTGTGCTGCCATTTTCAAGATGCGAGATGGAGACTCTCCCTGTCTCGCTGGTTTAGCATGCAGGGGTTTATTCAATCGAATTACCACGGAGGTGCTTTAATCCTTGTTAACCTTCCCTACCACCGGTGTTCAATCGAAAGCAATCTCAACATCCATTCTGCCCGTTTTATTCACATTGATAATACGCCAATAACTGCAGTTGATTCGACATCGATCTAACTAGTTTTTCGCCTAAGGGTAACAAGCAAAGTCACTTTGTTCTTTGGTAAACAGTTGCTGTTGGAGGAGAATCGCTGGTCGAACTGTGCTATATGCCAAATAGAAACCAGTCCGTCATGTCACGTAGCCTTTCGTGTTCGTTCATCCTTTACTTTTTTAGAATTCGGTTCTCTGTCATTGCACTGCAAATCACGCGAGCGTGCCAGAAAACCTCGACACACGTTTGGGAAGTCATTGCCCTCCCAAGGGAAAAATGTGAAATGCCTCATTTTGGCCGTCCTTCCCAGCACACATTATCCTTTGACTTGTTTTCTGGCTTTTTCTTTCAAGCCACTTATGTTTTACCACTTCAATGTTGGTAAACCATGTTCCAAAACAGCAGACTACTTGTACAGTTTGTACAATAAGTGGATACTGTGGAAATTATGCAAATTTGAAGTATGTACTAAGCATGATGCACTAAATTGCAGAGAGAGAGAATCCTGCATAGAATACTGTATTCTGCAAATGCAATGTGCTCAGTTATAATGTACATTAGTGGGGAATCTTCATTAAAGGTTCATATTTTGATCCCAAACTGACTGACTGACATGCATGCGAGGTCAAAAAACACTGTCATTGTCTTATAATATGCATTTATTTTTAGCTTATTTGTTCAAAAACTCTGAGGTGATTGATTGATTTCATTTGAAGTGGTGTTTGTGAGCTTTTAAAGTTCCAAAAGTGACACCTAGTGGCCAAAATTAATTTGCATTTTCATTCAGACCAACGTGAAATGTTAATAATCATAATAATAATAATCATTAAAGAAATTAAAACTGAGATACACATATGGACAATCCAGAGTTCTTTTGGTGCAGTTCGTTTGCTTTTGGTGCAGTTTCTTTGCAGATTTATGGGTATAGTTTTTCACCACTGCATTGTTAAACACAATTACCATGAGAATTAGGTGAAATAATATAGACTAATGGCTTGAACAAATGCATATACAATCAATTAACAACCTCATAGCTCCAGAATATCTGCCTTTGAAGGTTTATAACTTATTGTTAAAAATCAGTTCCCCTATGGAGAAAATTAATGGATTTTTACTTTCAGAAGCTGACTGTTGCACTCTATACTTTCCATTTCCAGCATGACTAATCAAGCTACAGACATTGGTTATGTTCAGAACAGCATACCAACATAACTTTTTCCAGAGCACATAGTATGCATTTACCTTAGATAACCTAGTTTTTTGTAAAACATGAAGTATACGAAACACTGCACAATATATTCCACAATGCAATGTAATTCGAAATACAAGTAGTGCTTTAGTTTACATTTACACCTATTAGTTGCTTATTAGCATGCATATTACTAGAATACTAGCCATGTATTACTGCTAATTAAGCACATATTAATGCCTTATTCTACATGAACTTATTCTACATCCCTAATCATACCCAATACCTAAATTTAACAACTACCTCACTATTAAGCAGCAAATTAAGAATTTATTGAGGGAAAAGTCGTGGTTAATAGGTAACAAGTGTTAACTATTCAAAGTGTTACCACAAGACTTAAGTTTTTTAATTTAAAAAAATTACATTTAAATAAAAAAGTCAATTTAACATAAAAAAAGCTAAATATTATTAAAAAAATACTTATACAAGTCATGTGAAGAAAAGTTAATAACAGCAAAACATTTACAGATTCCAAATGCATACTGAGCAGTATTTGACTAGTTAACTAGCATTCCATTCCAAACCCAGCCGTGAACTGATGAAAAGGTAGCTAGAATTACACAAGCACACGGTTTGATCGATCCACCCTCTTGATTTTCCATTTTTTATTCGTGGTGTCAACAAGATGAAGAACTTCCATCCCCTCATCTCTATATTTAAACTATTCTCAAGCTCTTCCTAATTTATCATGCGCTTGCTGCTTCCTCATTGGGGACTAATGGCTTTGCGTAAAGAGCATGTTAGTTCATTTGAGACCACCATGTGTTAGTTTAGCCTAGTGTCATTTTTTTTTCCTATTTGCTACAGTAGCGCATGGAATTAACCCTAAAGATAAGTAACACATTTATTTCTTACTTTGAATAATTGTCTATTTGTTGTGTCAAATATATGTGGTCCCACTTTATATTAGGTGGCCTTAGCTATGATTGATACAATGCACTTATTATGTACATACATGTTTTTACATTGTACTTTTTATTATTATTATTATTATTATTAAATAAATTATATATTATTATTAAACATTGATTTGTAAGAGTAAAAAAATAAAAACTATTTTGGTAGTTCAGTGATGTGTATATATATATATATATATATATATATATATATATATATATATATATATACATACATACATACACACACATATATATATATACATATATACACACACATATATATATATACATATATACACACATATATATACATATACATATATACACACATATATATACACATATACATATATACACACATATATACAGTGGCAAGAAAAATATGTGAACCTTTTGGAATTTCATGGTTTTCTGAATAAATCTGTCATAAAATTTTATCTGATCTTCATCTAATTCATTGGTATTGACAAACACAATGTGTCTAAAAATAATAACACAAAAAATTCAGATCTTTCTTGTCTTTATTGAACACAATCATTCAACATTATATATATGTAGCTGTGGATACCTGCACATCGCTGAGGAGGAATTTTAGGCCATTCTTCCTGGCAGAATGCTTTAGCTCTGTCATATTCTTATATGGCCCTCTTCAAGTCAATCCATAGCATCTCTATTGAGGTTGAGGTCTGGGCTCTGACTTGGCCACTCCAAAAGGCCGATTTTGTTTTTCTGAAGCCATTCTGTTGTGGACTTGCTCCGGTGTTTTGGGTCGTTGTCCTGTTGCATCACAGTTTCAGCTGATGTACAGACATTCTCACATTATCCTGAAGAATTGTCTGATATACTTGGGAATTCATCTTCCCCTCAATGATTGCAAGCTGGCCAGGCCCTGATGCAGCAAAGCAGGCCCAAATCATGATGCTTCCTCCACCATACTTTACAGTTGGGATGATGTTTTCATGACGATATGCCGTGCCCTTTCTACGCCAGATGTAGTGCTGTGTGTTTTTTCCAAATAGTTCAATCTTAGTTTCATCAGTCCACAAAACATTTTGCCAATACCGCTGTGGAGTGTCAATGTGCTCTTTTGCAAACTTAAGGCGTGCAGCAATGTTCTTTTTAGTAAGCAGCGGTGTCCTGCCGTGGATACCCTGCTTGTTCAGTGTTTTACATATTGTAGACTCATGAACAGATATGTTAGCAAGTTCCAGTGAGGCCTGCAAATCTTTGGCTGTCATTCAGGGTTGTTTCTTTACCTCATTGATGAGTGTTCGTTGTGCTCTTGGTGTCATTTTGACGGGGCGCCCACTTGTAGGTAGAGTAGCAACAGTCCCAAATTGTCTCCATTTGTAGATTGTTTGCCTAACTGTAGACTGGTGAATTTCTAAAGTCTTTGAAATAACTTTGTAACCCTTGCCAGCTTCATGTAAATCAACAATTCTTGATCGTAGGTCCTCTGAAAGCTCTTTTTGGCGAGGCATGGCTCACATAATCATGTTCTTCTTGTGCAGAGCAAACTCCAAAGGTTTGAGGGGTTTTTATCAGTCAAAGTAGCTGTAGTCCACACCTCCAAACACAAGACTCCAGGTGTGCTAAAACCAATTAGCTCCAATTAGATGTTTTGAGGTCATTAACTCAAGGTTTCACTTACTTTTTCCACTGCCATTTTGAATGTTGAATGATTGTGTTCAATAAAGACAAGAAAGATCGGAATTTTTTGTGTTATTATTTTTAGACACATTGTGTTTGTCAATACCAATGAATTAGATGAAGATCAGATAAAATTTTATGACAAATTTATTCAGAAAACCATGAAATTCCAAAAGGTTCACATACTTTTTCTTGCCACTGTATATATACATATATATATATATATATATATACACATATATTGAAATTCAAACTTCTTAAGAGTCAAGGGGTCACTGAAAATGTGCATACTATTTTCAGGTTACCATCATCATATTCTGCTCGAATCAAGTCATTTGGAAGTGGAAAGACCCTTTTCCCTCTTGCATGTAATTACATTGCTTGTAGCACTAAATGACGGCTCTTTGAATCCTCAGTGCAATGCGTGGTGGGTAGGGACTGCAATTTTAGAAGAAATAAGCGACTAATTTGACATAACATAGCTCTTTTGCACAAACCATTAGGGAATGTCTCCTTTTTTGCAGGTCAGCACAGGCTTGTGGTAAGTTACTGCCATCTATGGTCTGAAAGGCTCTTTTCAATCAAACATTTTCCTTTATTCGGTAATACACGGATTGATCACATCTTGAAAATTACTTAGAGAAAGGCTGGTGAAGGTATGACATTCTCGCTTTAAAACTATGCAATATGCATGCACACTTTAAATCAAAAATTCTGCGCCATATCCATGCATTAGATTCTATAGAGAAACTATAATCCAGCATTGCATCTATAAAGCAGATTCTTAAACGAAAAACAACAGTGTTGTAGTACATCTATAAAGCAGATTCTAAAGAGACATCTTGATGTTGTGTCACATCTTTATAGTAGATTGTATAGAGACACCAAAATGTTGCATCCCATCTACACCATAGATTCAATGGAGAAACGATAATGTTGCACTACATGTTCTAAATCTAGGTCTTTTGTAGGTTTTGTCATATTTCCCTCTTTCTCAAACGTCTGGAACAGTTATCTGAATTAGAATGAGTGGCACACAATTGAGATCCGCTCCGTTCTAAATTCTCTGTGTCCACCTGCCTAATTTCAGAGGCAGGGGTATCTATCACACTCCGATAGCATCTACATCCAAGCAGGCGTTTATTCTGTCGCTACCACTCTGCAAGCTAATGAATCAGGGGTGGACCAAACTCTACAAAGAGATCCTATCAGGGCCTGCCACACTGAACACAAGAAAAATGTATGCAGCCTTTTATTATGAGACAACCCAGCGGGGTGATGGATGGCCCAAATTTAGCCTCAGCAAACTTCACTGAGCTTCTGTTGATACTGGCTGATTAATGACTGTGTGATCCATTCAACAAAGGGAGGAAGGTGGAGGAAGAGGAGGAGAGATGAGATTGAAGGAAATGTCTCCGATATTAAGTTTTATTGACTGAAGAGCGCACCGCTCGACATGAGGCCTGGAATGCAAACGATTTGGCTGCTTAGTTAAAATAATTCGCCATTGACGTCTGTTGTGTTGCGTGAAGTATGAAGCCTGTCCAGGAGAACGGGAAGCCAGGATGATTCTCCGAATGATGCATTTGGAGCAGGAGCGGAGAATAAAAGATCTCCCGTGGAAGTGGTCATCTGGAAACTTTTAAAAAACGCTTGGCTGCCCACATCAATCCAAAGAGGCCTATAATACCTGGAGAAAGCCATCCATTAGCATTCCCATTCATCTCAATGGCAGTCGTTTGGCTGGCATTTGCAGCCCCGGAAGAATCTTTGTTCAGTGCTAAAATAAAATATAGGTGATTTATATGGGTTTGCCAGCATAAAAGAGCAGTTATGGCATCAACCAGCGGAGGCCAGGCCGACACAAATCAATCATGTCGTCACGCTAACGTGCACTGACCAACAAATGTCCATTACTTTTCACGGCCTGCTAACTATTCAGATCCATATCAAGAGGGATTTTCAAAGGGCACTGAAGTCATGCGAAAGTAATTCTTCGGTAATAGCCTCCCGATGGCCTTTGTAAATATTTATAGAAGATGTTCCATTAAGATCATGTGTAGAGGTCCCAGACATCAGATAATCTGTAAACAGCCCTTGTTTAACCTTGATAATTTGGTTTTGCAGGTAAAGCCTATGAGGCTGGAGTGTAACAAGTCAATCTGAGAGTCGGCGCACAAAACTCTTCATGGACTAACCAATTCAGTTTCATTACATCTGAACTAATCAAACTCTAAATCCTTTTCCCTAAAGTGCCCCATCAAATATCATCCGACGGTAGTTTTCTGAGAGTCACAGGAGCAACTGCAAAGTTCATAATTGCAAAGCCCTGGATCTTTTACAGTTTGATTGTTATGCTGATGGTCTCCGTCGCCAAGCTTGAATTCATCATCTTTCAACATCGCGTTCCCATCACCCCCATGTCGCTGATTTATTGCCACGGCTTTATTAATTTCAAGTGCCACCGAACTTCCTGAATGCTGATGGACGTTCTTGATGCGATGTATTGATCCGCCCAGAGCTTGAGACAAAATTGGGCTCTTGGATGTCTTGCAATGATTGAAAAAAAATGAATGTCACCAATCTTCTCATCTGTTGCTCATACCTTATAACACTAAAAAGGACTGGAGATGGAGATGCCTTTTCTGTAAACACATCGCAATAATAAAAAGTTTAAATGGTGATCGTTTAGGGCCTGCTGCTGCGACATAATTTACAGATCCTAATGCTTGCCAGCGAAGTTATTAGAGAAATTAGGACAATATAAATGAGGCTCATATAATAATAAAAGGATCTAAGAGGAGAATTGCTAGCCGCTTATAAATATCCGGAAATGCAATACACACAGCCTTTATCAGTACCCGCAGCCCTGGAGGTATTTGATCACGTTTTATATATAACTGTAATTATGACTTTAAAGTAAAAAAAGTAATAACCTACTTTAAATACATTCTAAAATGTACTTTATTTTTGTGATGCAAAGCTGAATTTTCAGCATTTCTCCAGCCTTCAGTGTAACGTGATCCTTCAGAAATTATTCTAAAATGCTAATCTATTTATTGTCACTTTTGATCAGTTTAATGCATCCTTGATGAATATTAAAAGTAAAAAAAGACACATAATAAATCAATTAACGCAACATTTTTCAGTACTGATGATAATGAAGCACCAAAAAAAGTTTTATATTAGATTTTATAATGACCAGGTTTCTATTATTTTTCACAGCCAGTTTAAAGAAATATTTAAAAAGTAGCTCTGTGTAGAGTCACGTGAACCTGCTCTTACAGTCACACAGCGCTTCACTTAAACTCTGCTTGTGCATGCAGTGCCAATGAAAAGAAATGAATCACAAAAATACCACTTTTGTCATTTTTTTGGCCTTCAAGCAGAACTCATATTTTAAGAGCTTCCTTACAAAGCAAGAAGAGGCAGATATGAAAAATAACCTACAAATGGGTAAAAATCTGATGAAAGCTGATGGAAGCAGCATTAGACTTTTCTTACATAATCATCACTTTAAAAAGCTTAAGAAGGAGTCAAATGAGTTCGAAATCAGGAGAAAGTCTAAAAATCTAATCCAACTGTCGCAGCTAAGCTGTCAAAGAAGTTCCGAACATGCACCGCTCAGCTTTCACAAAGTCTGTTCTCAACCCTGTCCCTGTTCTGATCCGGATTGGCGAGCCGAGCGGGTCTGACTTCACCACCGCGGCCTTCACCGCCACGACAAGTACAATAACCAGGTCTTCCGCTGACTGTCGACAATTTTCTCCAACAATTAAAGCACACTCTGTGATTCATGTTCTCTTTTCTGGGTTACTGAGCGGACTGTGTTGCTACTGAAGCCTCTCCCTCCAGGTGTGCTCAAACCTGCCACGGAGCGTGTCAGGGAAAGGAAGCCCATGGGAGACCATTAAGCTGCAGCCTTTCTCCCCACCGAGTGCAACAGCAGGTGGGGGTAAAAATAGTGCACCATCTGTTAAAGCAAGAGAGTCTGAATATCTTTCCCGAGACTCAGCAGGGACTCAATTAAAATGTGCATTTTCCACAGCGGCTAAGGGGAGAAGCGTGGCCACCCTGGTCCATGCCGACGCAGATACGGCTAAAGGCCCCCCAGGCGGAGCGGGGTCCACATTTACTGCTCGGGTGACAGAACCACAGAGAACTAGGCCGTTTGCTCCTTCTAGCCAATGTCTTTCTGTTTGACTTCCCAGTCCTTCAGACCTCCAAAAAAAGGATAGCTTTTGTAAAATGTTTAAGCGAAGGTTCAGGGCACTTGTGGTTTAACCTTGTGTGCATTCCAACTTTGTTCCGACTGCCTTAAGACATCAACCGCTTGGAAAATGCTATCTGAATGGCCTAGTTTGTCATGGATAAGGTTGCGGATTCGTTATAATATGGTTAATCACATCTGCACGTGTTGGGAGAATAATACTCGGCGGGAATCGTAGCAGGTGCCGGTCTGCACATGCGCAGACGCAGTCGCCCCAAGAGGGTCGTACCATTACCCACTCCAAATTCTGAGCCAAATTAGTATGACTGTTCTGGGTACAGGCACAAGTACCAACTGGCATATGGAACAATCAAAGTAGTTAAGATCCTTAGTCAAGAGACCACCTGCCAGCCAACAATCTCCAGACTCGATTCTTCTTCAACGTGTAGTCAAATAATCAAACGTCATTGACCTGAAACAAGAGCTGAAGCAGAGGTTCAAACGCTGCCATCGCAGAAAATCAGAAATGAAGACCTTTGATGGTTTGTGTCGATGTGAAATGATAGTAAAGTGATTCTACTTGTGAGCTCTGGAGAGAAAAATGAAACTAAGAAATGAGATCATTTAAAAAAAAAAAAAAAAAAATCAAAATGAACCATTTTGGTAAAGTAAGAATGAATAAACAATAATAAATGTTTATAAAATATAATAATGATTGTAATGATTATTTATTTAAAATATGTAATTAAATATCTAAAATATTCTATAACATTTATTGTATGATATTATGAATCACTTATAATTAATAATATTCAATATCACAATTAACCTTTTTTTACACAGTAAGCAGTTTGTGAGGATAGTTAAAATTATTATTATTATAAGAACGATGAGATATTATTGTTGTACATAATAATGTAATGTAATTAATAACCAATTTTGACCTCCAGTGTCGTTTGCATATTATTGAATTATTGAAATGTTGAACTAGATTGAGAAATCTGTACCAAGATTAGTACCAAGACAAGGTTTTGAAAAAGATTTTTGTTTCTGTTTCTGCAGAAAAATAAAACATTTAATTTTTTTTCGAACTTGTAATACATTGATCTTAAATTGTTTAATGATTTTAATTATTTAGACACGCTTTATGATTAATAAAATTTATTTTTACTTATATATTTATAATTTAACCATTAAATATGAAGTCAGATAAATTATGTACAATACAACGAACCCTAGGGGAAATGCTGATCATGATGTTATTAAATGATGCTGAAACAACCTGTATGAATCAAATTACACAACACGATTGTTATGAGTCACATTAGGTAAAAAACTAAATAGTCCATTACGGTCAGAGGTTTTGATATTTTCAGTGTCCGTTCCGTATTTTTCCTTCTCAAAAGTTCTGAAAGAGTCATTAATGCAATCGTTAACAAACTAGAGTTGTTAAGAGGAATCTGAATTGGTCCCAGAACCGTTAAAGACCTTGCTTCTCTCATCCCTATCCATAACACTTCCCGGCTCGTTCTAAATTCTGTAATCTGTGGCGCACAGAGACCTTTTATTTCTGTGTAACACAGCAGGACATGAAGGCTTACACTTCAGTGCTGTGTTTGTGCACTTGTGAAGCTGAGAGCCTCTGACTATTCCTGAGCCACTGCTTAAGCAGAATCCATAAACACAGCGGCGGCTGCTATCTGTGTCCGGCAGCTGAATATGTGTCCTTACTTAATCCCGCTTTCTGGAAACAGTCTCCGTAAATCACCTGTCAACGCTAGCATTATTGCTCGGAGAGCTTCATAGAACGGGGGACTCTGGAACTCAAATGGTGCAGGAGAGCTGAGGAAAACGGTTGGGCTTTTATTAAAAACATCTTTCACTCAAAGATAAATGAGATCACCACGGGGGCAGGACAAATATACTGGACATGTTTTGCTACAAAAATAAATTAGTTGCTACTGCAAAATGTGCCAAAAATAAAAGATTAAAAGTTGCTCCCCTGACACAACTTTTATTATTGGCATCAAAATATTCATTAAAAAAAAAAAAAAAAAAAAGTTACATTTTGCCTTATAAATAAGTTTTACATGCTGTATACTTTTATTGGTTCACTTCTTGATAAGAAATAAGTAACTAGTGTATTTATTTTTAATCATACAACATGTAAGGGCATATTTTCAAATCTAAATTGTCAAATAAACTTTCCCTTCATTTAATTAGCTTAGAATACCAGGTCTGTTTAAAAGAAACTTTTAATTAGTTAGGCCAAGATATCCTAATAGCGTGCTGTTTTTGATCAGGCATTGAGAAAGGAGGATAGAAACTTGTACAATAGTGATTCATCCATCACGCAGGAAATATAAGGTCAAGTTGAACACACTGCATTGAGGAATACGCTAATTATGAAGGCTGCATCTGAATATGCCTACTTAACTAATATAGGCAAAAAACAGTATGTAAAAAAAAAAAAAAAAAGTGCGTCCAGTCAATCACCCGCCTTGCGCCACAGAAAAGTTACTGCACCCCATCCTAATGAATGTGAGGAATTTCGAAAATTGAAATAAAATACTGCATAAGAAAGTGACTGCAGACTTTGTTAGTGGCGGCAATATTGCAGATTAGAAATATAAATAAAGAAATATTAAATGTCTCACGGATGTGGATAATCAGTAGGTAAAGTACCCAGATGACCTACTTTTTCAGGCTAAATTTTAACAAGCATCTGACAGACAATGTACTACCAGAGAATATAGAACATATGTAGGATAAAGCGTGCAAAGTACATGCTTATGGAAACTTTATTATACCATCAGGCCACAGAAGAGCAATACGTCCGGATTACGTTCATACTACACAGAACACATTTTGTAATGTTCACAAAGCAATTGCTTTTTAACTCGCACAAAAATACTCAGACTATGTAGTTTTGAACACAACAGAATTATGCTGTTGAGTACTGCATATTTCAGCAAATGTAGTATTAAAGGGATAGTTCACCCAAGTTCTGTGTTCAACACAAATTAAGCTTTCTGACCCTCCAACAGCAAGGCACAGAAAAGCAGTAAAG
This sequence comes from Puntigrus tetrazona, assembly GCF_018831695.1. NCBI lineage: Eukaryota > Metazoa > Chordata > Actinopteri > Cypriniformes > Cyprinidae > Puntigrus > Puntigrus tetrazona. The sequence continues at coordinate 7,983,788 of NC_056708.1, read as the reverse complement.
ATGTTAAAAATAGTATCAGTGTTCGAGTTCATAATTTTACGAAGTTTCGAGAATACCTTTGTACGCGAAGAAAACAAAAACAATTACTTTACTCAACTTTAACTTTACTCCTCAGCGTCACCCTCAGGCACCGTTTTAGAGAGCATCAGGAGTTGAGGCATTTTTCGGCACGTAAACATGCACCCGCATTTAAACATTTTGTGTGAACTTTCCATTTAATTAGCAGAGCATGCTAATTAAGTCGTAAACTAGCTACCTACTGCTGAAACGGTACTAGTAGCATGTTAAAACGATATTTGGAACACAGCTGTCTCTTTTAGAGTCATAGCAGCAGATTTCAATTGGCCGGGATTGGTCTGGCCACCATTAAAAGATTTGGAGAGAAGCAATCAGCACTTTACAGTTTGTTGTTCATTGTTTCAGTTCCCACTCTGGCTTTAGCAATCTGGTGTCATTTGTGGAATAAGCCAATCATGTTTTGTTCAACAGCGCCAAACAGTTTTGAAAGGCGACGGTGTTACCTGTTCAACCCCGTGCTTACACTTTCATAACAACAGATTGCTCCGGTGATACTTTTTCACTCGAATGAGCAAATTATTTACTTCGTTCACACCATATGGGCTGTGAATTTAAGGCCCGGTCCCTCAGGTTTATAGACTTTAGACGCTTGACAGCACAGCCGTGTGTGTGTCTACCATTGACGTCGCACAACCGCAGACGGCACAATGAACTTGCTGCGATCAAACGGGCCAAACTCAGCCACGAGAGATGTGAAACATTAGCTCCGAAGCCATGAATTCAAATAGCAGCTGATGCCCCGCTATACTGGAAGCGACTAGAGCTGATTTGCCGGTGTCAACTGTAAATCAATGCAGAAGAGTGACTCCTCTTTCAATAATGACCACCAATAAACAGGCTGACTGACACTTTCTCATTCGGTTGAGACCTGTGCCTGTCTGGCTCCTATCAATCTCGAAGTTACCACTTCGTCCTCCGTCTGATCCTTTTCTCTGAAAACAGCCGGGTTTGCTGAGCTGGGGGCGATTACACAAAGCAATATCGGGCTGGCTGTAAAAGTGAGGCTTTTATGGACAGGTTTCTCTTTCATGAAGCATCTTGTGACACTCATGCCAACCACAGAACTTTTTGTCTCACTATGGCTTTCTTGGTGAATGCCGAGGCCAGCTACCTGGGGTTTTAATTACTGTTTTTCAATTAGTGTGCGATTCCAACCACCTGCAGGTGTGTCCATGCTGCCATGGCATAATGGCTTTTCGTTAAAACTAATTAGGACCTGGGGAGAGGGATGTACCCGGGCAAAGAAACAACTGTTGACACTTCAGGTGTGTGCCTAAGTATGCAGGTCCTGCATGGACTTTTTAATAATTGCATAACTTTAACTAATACTAAAATCAGAAAGATTACATCACATACTGTTCCAATTTTAAATTAAATTATATATATATATATATATATATATATATATATATATATATATATATATATATATATATATATATATATGTGATTCTGACTGGACCACAAAAACCCTTAGTCATAAGTCATTTCATTTTCTGAATAAATGCACTTTCCATTGATGTATATAGTAGTCAACCGTGAAAAATTAATTAATTAATTAATTAAAATTAAAAATAATTAATTAATTTAAAAAAGTTCATTAAACACATTTTGGAAATAAGTTTTAGGACAACTTTTGATGCACTTCAAATGTTGATTAGTATAGTTTGCTAGTATAGGACAATATTTGGCCAAGATACAACTATTAATCTAAATCTGGAATCTGAGGATGCAAAATAAAAATTAATATTGAGAGAAATCACCTTTGAAGTTGCCTATAGCATTGCATATTGCTAATCAAAAAAAGGTTTTATAGTATGGAAATGACATAATATCTTCATGAAACATGATATTTTCTTATAATTTTTTCCTTATACTTTTTGGCATAAAAGAAAAATCCATCAAGCATTTTTGGCTATAGCTACAATTATACCTGTGTGACTTAAGACTGGTTTTATGTTCATTTATTGCCACTATTCACTTGCTGGAAACATGTTATTTATATATACTCATATTATATTATATAACATTTTAAATAAAATGTGCTTTAAATGCATTATAAAATTAATTTATGTGCAACAACTTGTACATATAAATCACGGCTCTTACAACACTACTAGCAACGCTACTAGCGTATCTGCTCAGATTCAGAATCCAGAACCAGAAAAAGTTATCTTTTATTCTTTTTTTAAGGGATGAAAAGAGGCATAAAGACTTTAAAAGAGTGAAATTGTTAGATATCTTACAGCTTGAAGGTTGTTTTTGAGCCAGTCATATATCAGTAGAATGAGTTGGCCTGTGACAGAGCTCGGAGCACCTTGGATCCCGACCCAGCGATGGGCGTCCAGATTTCCTGGGCTGCTCGTACACTAAGCATTCCAATAGGATGATGAGAAATGTTGTTTGCTTCAGGCCACAGTATATCACTCTACGGCCTTGCCACTTGTTGACAACTGTGACCTTGTTAGAATCTATAAGTGAGACATCCACTTTCAAGTCGTAAAAACTGCAAAGCCTTATTACATTTATCCCCTACTAGTTCTACCCTTGAAGAGAGACGTATATATACAGAAAAATGAAACCAACCTCAAACTTCAGTAGTAGATGACATTTTGTTGTTCTTTTTTTTCTCTCTCGTTTAATGATACCAATAGAATTACAAAGGATTAACCTGAAGTGCAAAGATCTTCCTGGAAAAGTTGGTTGAGTCTGGCAATTCAGTTTACTCTAATAATTATTCTGTGTGAGATGTAATTAGCATTGTATTTGGTCTTAATATTAAGTCGAACCTGCCACCCCAGAGCCTTGACACTAAGGGTTTCAAATGAGATTTTTCCCCTCCAGCAGTCCCTAAAGAACCATTCAGTGAATAGCTCATAAAACAACTTTTTTTTCTAATTCTGATAAACATTAGAATGCTCTATTCCTGGATGATAACAACATGCTATCTTAATCAAAAGGATCTTCTCAACTAAATGCATCCAAAACACAGCATCTACCTATTTCTGGACGCTTAACACCAACAAAAACGCACCAAAACGACACCTCATTCTTTTTTTAAGAAAGCAATTACCATCTTCAATTACCAATGCACCATTAAATGAACTCTTGAGGAGCATTTTAGATTATAAATCAAGGTAATTGGCAATTAGGATTTGCTTAATGGTATAGAACAAAAACAAAGTTCCTTCGATTACGATTACCCTAATAATTCTCATTTCCGAATAAAGCATCCCTTCGCCGCAGCAGTGTGATTTTGATTGTAGCATGTCATAAGTATTTCAGCCGTCTCGACAGCAAACAGCCTTTCTGCCACCGAGCATGCCATAAACAGGGCCTTATAAAAATTGTTTTCAGCATTACTGTCATGTAAGACACTCTCTCCCTTCAGCTCCCCGTGAGGCGGCCGCCTCGGGCTCCTGCTCCACGCTGAGCCTCTCTGATCTCAAGACCTAGAGGCTATGACCTCATTAGCATACTCCCGTAAACAGACTACGCTTTCCGTAAACAACAGCCTCGCTCTGCGCGAACAACGAATGATGCGGGCAGAGGTCGTCCTCACCCGCTGAACGGCGAGCTGCGAGAGGTTTCGCTCGTAATGAATAGAGTTTCGATTTAGGGGAGTGCAGACAATCTGGAGTTGGTTCCCTGTTTACAAATCCGCTAGGGTAAGTAGCGGCGTATTTGCCTCGGATGCATTGTTCCAGCCTCTCCCCTCCCGCCCGTGGCTGGCGGTTCCTTCACGTGGCGGCCCGTGTAGCGGAGGACTGGCATTAATGGCCCCTCTCTTAAAAGGCTCTTAGCTGAGTCGCAGTCCTAAGCCTCTCCCTGGGCTCTCCATTTGTTCTACCTCTGCAACCCAGTCACGGCAAATAAACAACCTGAAGCATGGAGAATGGCAGCTCCGCTCTCCTCTCCTCTCTAATTTAGATATCCCGGCTTCACAGCTGAGGGAGATTAAAGAGTGTGGCGCATGGGAGTCGGCCTACAGCCACAGCGAGAAGCCATCTGGGTACATATCACAGCCTCTCCACTCCGCTTCCTCCCGCCCTCCAATCAGAAGAAAGGAGACAAGCTGCATGTGCTGACAAAGACGTCTGCGATGAGGGGTGAGGTTGGCAGAATGCACGCAGAATTTAAAGACAACTCTAATAAAGCAATGAGACACGGAGTGCATTATCACAGCTAAGGGGGTTTGGAAGACACAATTGAGCTCGACGTTAAACTCAACCAGGCTCGCTGGGAAAATGCGCTTTTACCTACATTTTGGCAAATCTCCAGAAACATACCTATACACATACAATTCAGCACTAGGTGGCAGTTAAACACCAACAACTTTTATACTTCTGATATATATTGTAAATAAAACAAAATCTGCCCCTTTATTCAAGAATTATGCTAACACAGTCCCTTTAGCAATCTTATTTGACATGTTTTGTGAAGTTTGAATCACAAAACCCAGCTCAATTTAAATGGCTTTTCTGATGTGGTAAACATGCACGCTAGCCCACCCGGTACAACGCTACAATTGCGAGCTCAAAGACCTGTACGAGGAAGTTAAAATGGCACGGATGCTTCACCAAATAGCTTTTGTTTCCAATATCCTTCAACTTTGCAAAAACTCCCATATATCGCAGAAAGGTTTACATGCTCAAATGAGGTGGTTTTTCGGGCAGTTCGAAAAAGGCATACTTTGCATACCTGCAACGGAAACAAGGTTTTCTCATTTACAGGTCACATGGTGTATGTAAAAATTAATATGCTTCACTCTGGAGTATAAAGGGCTCTCCCTGCTATTAATGCTTAGGCAGTTTACACTGCACACGTCCAGCTCTGATACGGCCAGTCTTATTGATGTTTGTGTTTATTCCAGCCACGGCATGCACGTTTCTGTAGTGATTCTCTGTGCTACTCCTTTAAAGCCTTCTCTGAATTAACATCCAAAAGAGGCAAAAGGTTATGTTTTAGTCGCATAGCATTGGTTAATGGAAACACTGTCATTTCTCTTACTTTTTTATTGACATTTCTAAAATATTGCCAAAGTTTTGAGCAAATCTGTAATGGAAACGTGGCTAAGATCAGTTAGGTTTTAGTGTAGATGGTACGATAATTTCAGATGCAAATGGGCAGTAACTTTTTATGGCACTCCTGCTATATTTACTAGGGCTGTGACGATAAATCGATGCAGAATCGATTCGCGGACTGATTCCGAGATCTTCTAAATGCATTGCAGTTCTCTCTGGAATAGATTCTGTGCTTAAATTTTAATGGCAGATGGCGCTCTAATCTGGTTTTTATTCACACCCATCAAACGCTCATGAAGAAGAGTGCCGAAGGGTGCTTGTGCATTCAAATGAGTCATTTACTTTCACCTCAGCTTAGAATGACTGATTATTTTAGGATTAAGTGTGTGTAAGCGTTTGGAAACACGGTACGGCAGTTTCTATAAGCATGCAGTGCCATCTGCAGTTCAAAACTCTGAATCAACTCAAGAAAGAATCATGATTCATTCAGGAAATCTCAGAATCGATGCTCAATCATTTGTCAATTGGCAATGCAGCAGTTTATTTTACTAGCACTATTACGTACAACAACCAAAACAATAAAACGTTACCAAGTTCATCTGTTTCTGGTAAAACAGCAAGCCATATACAACGTTGCAATTATACCTGAAGAAATGTAATAATTTTCAAGCACATACTATGCATTACAATATTCTACATCCCTACCCAATAATTAAGCTTAACAACTAACTTACTACAATTATACCAAATTGTTTACAAAAGAAATGTTTATTAATTAAAATAAACATTTTATATGACTTTTTCAAAGTGCTCGAGATGCAGTATTTCTATGCTGCTAATGTATTCAGACCCCATACCATATTATGCACTTGTTGGAGTTTTCTTTTTGGCTTCCAGATGTTTGTTTACTCAAAAAAGCCTAACTGTCTTTGATATAGAAGGCATTAGCGCCTTTCAGTTGAATTCTATGGTGGGGCTTTTTCGCATTTCTACCATTCAGCAAGAAAAATTGATCTTCTGATCATTTAAACATACACCACACTTCAACAAGCCAGAAGATTTGAGATAAGATGAGTCATATGGCAAGGCTTAAAATGTATATTTTGAACAAAAAGTGACTTAAAGACATGCCGGAATTATAGCAATTATGAGACTCTGACTTACAAAAAGCATTCAGGTCTTTGTAGAACTCATAATTACACCTTTTAAACTTTAATTTTGTAGGAGTTTATACTTGATCCCACTATGACCCCTGCCATATCTAGCTGAAACATTCAAAATGCCACTTGCTTTATCAGTTTAGTCAAGCACTTATTTCACATTATTTTGGTCTAATCATTCTGACTACTGTAAACATCTTAATAATGAAAGACATACCATGTGTATGTATATATGTATATACACATACACACATGCGTACATACACACAAATAACATACTGATCTGCTAAACCATGATTTCTTTTTGTTATGCAAGAGAAGGAAAGGAAAAGTGAATTCAGGGCAAAGTGACTGTTTTCCAACTGGCTAATTTCTGTCCATTCAATAGCCAAACTCCAAGATGAGATTGGATAAATCCTCATTCTTCTTCTGCCAGTGGGCAGAAAGAAAAAAAAATGTGAGAGTAGAGAAGTGACCTCCTCGTCAAGCAAGGGCATTTCCTAATATAGCCAAGTGTAGAACTAGACGCACAAAAAAAAAAAAATTAAAGCCAGAACAGCGGAGTCCGTCTCCACTAGGGGTCAGCCAAACCACTGGCCATGCAAATTGGCTACTTTAATGGTAATAATGAAAGTGGAAAGAAGGCGGAGGAGAGCTGGCCTGGTTTCATTGTGCTGGCAGAGCAGCAGTGACATGCTGCTATTTAGAGAGCTGAAAAGAAGCCTACAGCACTGAACTGAGGCGTGACAACTCTGGAAGTACCAGCAGTCCTCAAATGGGTCAGGATGGACTGAATATTAACTAGGCCCCGCACACTAGTTCTCGCAGCAGCATTATGCTGAAAATTGAACATGCGGCTCTGGCCCTGCCTACGCTTTTTGTAACACACACACACACACACACACACACACACACACACATTCTGAAATGGCAGGAAGAACACTGATTGCATTAAGATTATAAGAGTTTGCTGGAAGACAGACAGCTCGCAGCTTTAACAAAGTCAGCTTGTTGATGCACAATGCTACATTAAAAGAACATTATAAAGCATTACAATATAAAAGGTCTTAAGCATGTTACTTTTATTTTATTCCCGCTACTCTCTATCTATCTATCTATCTATCTATCTATCGTTTACCAGCAATCCAACAATCCATCAATAACGACCTACATCCATCCTTCTATTACGTAATTCCATCCATCCATCTGTCCTCATTTTGCACTGAGAATACAGAACAGTACGTTTTTCTGATAGCTTTGGTTTGATACTTTTTAAGAGCAATAACCCTCTCTTGACACCGAGCGAATTGAATAAAACATCTCTGAAAATGGATTTTAAAAAGCATCAAATCCCACGTCAAACATACGCTGACAGCATCCAATGCTGCCACCTAGTGGTTCACATAAATCTACCAAACAGCTGCTTTGTGGAAATATCAGCCGTGAGTTCAATACTTGAGGCTTATATACAATGATGGACCAGTTTTTAAGACATGGAGGTTGTAAAACACCGCATCGGCTCAGAGCACTCCAGCGAATACATGTGTCATGTTTAATTACCTAATGACTTCCAAACAAGCGTGTAATGAAAACAAAGCCTCCATTACAACAATAAATGGCTCAAAACGGCAGCGAGAGAGACCTGAGACCTGAGAACCACTGCCATTTTGGCGCCAGCAGCCGCCGTCTAATTGGTCCTGCTTCCAAGAACTAGCGGCTACGGGGTTAGCAATTTACAGTAACACTGAAATTGCTATTGGCATCCTGGGCATAATAAATCCGATAAAAGGCTTTTGCGAAAGGAAATCAGGGGAGGTTGTTGTGACAGTGCTCATTATACGTGTGAACTCTGCAAAACTTTCCCTGCGAAATCTAGAAAGTTGACCTTTTCTCTTTTTCCTCTCATTCCTTCCTTTTCTCCTCTCCGACACGTCGTTAACTATTAAGGCAGCCCTATTAGCACAGAAAAGGGACGAAAACGTACGCGTTTCCTGTAGTAATATATCCTGAGCCTTCCGACAATCCCGTCTCCCCGGTGCTCATTGTAGTCTTTACCGCTATTGATTTTTATCATAGATAAGGCGGCTAAATCTCCCCAAGAGCTCTAAATCCTTCCTCTCTTCACACAGAAGCATTAGCTTCCTCTGCATGCAACAGAAAATGATCTTTTCTTTCTGGTTTTGGGGGACCTCTGCTCCATCCTCTCAGGAGATAAGCCTCAGTCACGCTGTATAGGGCAACAGATACAGACAACAATACAGAATGAGGATGACTGATAGGAGCGAGTGCAAGCTTTGCATTCGAGAAATACAAGCAAATGCTTATTTTATTATACACATGGATATACACACGAGGTGCTAGTATTTTTCTAAATTATATTGATGTGTAATAACTGTGTAATTACATTGCAATACACATGTATTAAGCATTTTTTGGCTAATAAACCCATCTCCATAAATGTGAGGTAGAGTGACAACATAACGTGTAAACCACTTGGTCACACTGGTTGTGTAGGGGGAAACCCACAGCCATATGGGATAGAAGATCAAAGGCTTTCCCCGTCTCACTACTTACATAGGCTTCAATAACATGAACAAGTTTAAAATTTAAACATGGCTGGAGGAGACACATGGTTTTGTTCATATTTGTTCCAGGTAGTGTTCTGCATCATGCAATACATGCTGCTCTTCAATAGGAATGTCTATTAAATATTAATAGCCGAGCAACAGATGGATTTAGATGCGCTTTGATCACCAACCTCTTTTTGCCTCCGAAATTATTTTTCAATGCATGCCTTCCCCTGCGTAAATGCAAACTGCAGCTTACCTTGCAGCTTCAACAGATAAGCTACCGTGACTCTGAGAAACAGACAGAAACGCACAGATAGTGTGACAAACTGTCAATCTGATTGACAGAAGCAGATTATGTAAAATGACGCATGATAAACAGTGAAGCTGAAAGTATGATAAACATCTGGATTTCAGGACCAGAGATTGCGTCTTGTTACACAATCCATGACAACTAAAGATCAAAGCAAACAGATATTCCTGCTGCAGAGAGCATTATGTGTCATTACACGAAATATAATCAAGCTGAGGTTAAAAGCCAAAACTCGGCCCATTATTTCTATACAGGTCATCCATACAGCCCCACATTTACCGGAGAAAAATACATTATATTCCACATCAGTAGAAACTATGAATAGTTGGATTTATTTGTGAATAGGGCATTTATGTAACATGATGTGCGATGAACCATTTTGCCACGTTAAAACAAAAATGAAAGAAATAGTATACACACACACACACACACACACACACAAAAAAACATTTTGTGATTATTTACTCATGACATCCTAAACTGGTATGCATCTACATTTTTGTTTAAAAAAAGAACAACCTAAGTATTGTACTATACTTTTTTTTTTATTTATACTGACTTTTTTGGGCTTGGCAAGTGTCAATGTCCTTCAAAATTCTGTGTTCCATCGAAAAAATAAAAATAATAATAACATGAAACAGGTTTGGAATGACATGCGTAGGTGCAAATAATGACAGAATGTTGATTTTTGGTGAACTATTCCTTTAAGGCCATGAACGTGCAAGCTTGTTCATGGTCCTGTCAAGCTGTCCTCAATCCAGTCTGGGTACTTTGTTTTCTGGAATTCCTACCGTTTGTTCATTTTGTCGTTTGTGACGGGTGTTGTTGGGTGCATCTTCAGAATCAGAAACTAAAAGGCCACGGTAATTTGCAGCACTGCAAAAATCGCATGTACAAACAAATGAACAGAACATTTCTTTCCGAGTCAGCTGTTTGCCGAGGACGTCATTCACCTGTTATTGTGTCCATGGAGACAGAGCTTAGAAGAAAGTCTCTCGGCACAGAGGACATGTGGATTTGTTGCTGGATGTGAACCATTTATACTGTGAAATAAAAAGAAACGGAAACAAGCGGTCAGTGAGGAACGACAAGCGTTCGAAATCATTCAAGGTTGCACATTTTGCTGATTCTGAAATTTCGGTAGAATCGGAGTAATAAATGGTGACAGATTGAGAACTTCACTGCAGGTGGGAAATGATAAAAATCTTCAATTTCAATTTTCAAAATGCACCGGTGGCCTTCTATAGGATTTTAAACGTATGATTTGAAAGGGATAGCGGTCATACTACCAAAAAAAAAAAAACAATAACATTAAAAATGAAATAAAACTGAGCTCATTCGCTTTCTGAATACCATTAAATACCGTCCTGTTTTACAAAAATACTAAAATGGGTGTCATGCTAATTTTAAACTGCAGATATTACAGATAGTGATGTAAATTTGTAAAATAACACATGAAAGCTCAAAAGCACACATTCTACTCTCAAAAAAAACTTCATCTAAAAATAACTATGATGGAAGAGCAAAAGATTTTGTATGTGGCACTCACCAGACAGGCAGAGTGGAACTTCTTTTTGCAGGTACGGCAGGCTTTCTTTGGCAGCGAGTAATTGGATCCGTGAATGACAGAGAAGCAGATCATACAGTCCTCCACCCCCTCAAAACGCTTGTCAACATTGTTCTTCCACAGCGACAGACCTTCGAGAATACTGCCATTCTACCAAACGCGAAAAAAACATCATCTAAATTAGACTGGCCATTTTCAGCCGTTCGTGTTACAAAACACAAATCACTCAGGGCATTTAACTGTTACTTTATTAAACCAGCCCAACTGCTCCGTTTTCGACATAAAACAGATGGGAAAACATTAACACCAGTCTCAAAAAGTATGAATAACACTTATTATGTAACCCAGAAAGCCAGTAGCACTTTTTAACAACAGAGATCACATTTCATATCTCAAATTACCCTAATTACACTATTATTATTCTAAATCCACTAAAAGTGACTTTGGTTAAAGCAGCAATGGAGAAAAAAGTTTTTTTTTGAAAGCTCTTGCATCTATTACCATTAATAAAATGTGTTTTTATATGCGGCTTAAGTGTTCAAATACGTTATATTTAGTTTCTCTGAAACTGAAAATATAACTTTGCATGATGCAAAAATATTTAGAAAAATAGTCAAGATTATTTTTTTTAAAAACTTATTTCAGCCATTATGAAAATAAAAATTGCATTAACGCTGAAAATGCAGTTTTACCAATCACAGCGATACATTTTTAAAATATGTATTTAAAAATGTTTTTAAAAAGTTATTTTAATTTGATACTGTAAATAGTAGTGCATAGTTTTCTTAATTAACTAATGTTTTTTCTTAAAGTAAATTGGGATGAATAAAAAAAAATAAAAGATGAATACAAAAAATACATATGAAAACTTTAGACTCGGTGTGCAAGGACCTCTAGGCTGAGAAAATTTCTACTTCCTGCACCTGATGCGTAAGGTACGTGCTGAGCTGAAGCATCCAATTGCGCCACTGCTGAACAGCCACGCCCACTCTCCGCCCACTTTCCACCGAGATAGAGCTGAGCGGATAATTCTGAGGCAGCTGAATCACCAGCTCTATGAAGATATCGTCGACAGAGTAAGTCGCGATCACTTCCCGCGCGGCAGACCGTGCTTTCACCTGGGGGGAGGGGAGAGAAAAGAGAAAAAAAAAAAAAAACCACATTCCATTACAATGCATTAAGCCACTAAAACACAGAGCACTTTCTTTGACTTAAACTTTCCACCACAGCTCACCGTCATGTTCTCAAAAGTCTGGGTGCTGGACTGAACGGAGGCGATCTCCTGCGCAGACAAAACGCTGCTGACGTACTTGCTGGTGAATTTATCCACCGTGCTGAAGACACGTTTCTCTTGGCTGTTCCACCACAGACGCACCATTGCAGGCAAGTCCTTCAACGCACCATAGTACACAGAGCAGGCCAGATGGGGAACCTCAAACTGCAAACCTTCAGTTTCTAGGAAACACAAACAAATGCAATGAGATGATCTCTTATAAGAGAAATGCATAAACGTTACAAATCACTGGTTGTCAACTGATGAGCCACAGATTTGTTTTGATCAGGTCACAGGTGACTGTGATGAATTTCCGTACGCATTTATTAAAGGGATAGTACACCAAAAATGAAAATTCTGTCATTAATTACTCCCCTTGTGTCGTTATAAACCTGTCCTTTATTTTTCTTTGGATGCAAATAACAACTTTATTCAACAACTTGTCTTCACCACATCACCCTGGTGCCATTTTGGAGAGTATCAATTTTGTAAACAATGTATGCACTTCATATATGTGGTAATGTTTAAATTTTTCGGTGAACTATCCCTTTAAAATTACTAACATTTTTTGTACAATAAAAAAAATGGGTCGAGTGTGATTCCTGTGGTGATACCACTTGAGAATCACAATTAAAAATAATCTGCAACATACTCTGTGGAGAGAGAGACAAGCTCTCAGTGAAGAAGGTTTTGGGTTCTTTGTTTGAGGGTTCTGCTGGCTGTCCAGGCAATGATGGGTTCTCTGGCATCAGGCGGAACAGGTGGAGCAAGAGTTTATGAAGAGAACGAGTCTTCTTCAAATGTAGAGAGTACTGAGCTCGCAGCTGAAAAACAAAAAAAACAACGTGCTTGCATTACTGTGTTGAATGCTGTGGCCTTTTTTACATTCGCTCAAAATCATAAACAGTTCTGGAGACGAAAGCATTATTACTCAATATTTTCTGTCACAATGAGATGGATACATTTAACCCCCAAAATCTCTCTTTTATAAGTCTATCAAAAAGAATGAAACAATGATTGACAGCTTTCTAGGGCATTATGTTTTTTTACTTACATGAGATGAAGAAGCCTTGAAGAAGGTGAAGAGAAGTTTCCAGGCCAGAAGATATCCCAGAATGAAGCAGTGCTCCATGCTGAGGGGTTGCACCACTGCAAACTCACCCACTTGCATGCCACCTAGAATATTCTCCAAGAGCTCTTCTGTGGCAGAAAGGATGCTCATCAATGCTGCTGGAGGAGACCTACAGGAAGTGCAAGCAATAAGTCATCTAGATACAATAAAATTTGTAAGGTGACACCAGAAATGAATAAATAAATGATATAATAACAACAATAATGCAAATATATATTAGATATTTTAAATAATACCATATTTTACACTGACATTTTATATAAAATCTAAAAAAGGAAAAAGAATAATAATAAATTAAATAAGATTAAATAATACAATATTTAAACAACGGACCCTTTAGGCTAAATGCATGCCATCAGAAACAGCTGGTAAAATTATAAGACAGCATACAACAAAGTAATTAAAGCAAAACAATAATCAAAAAGTAATTTACATGACAAGTCCATGTTTGTTTGTTTTAAAATAAATATTACATAATAAACATTAAACTGATATTTTAAATGATACAATATTTTAAGTGGATATTTAAGCAAGTTAAACTGTAAATATAAAAAAATTATGAAATTATGGATATTAAATAAATATAAAAACACGAAAAACTGTTTAACAAATGAAAAGATGACAGTGACATTTGCAAAAGTCACTTATAAATAAGTGTATACAATTTCCCCCCCTGCACTTACTTAGATAACGTTTATTCCATTACTTTAGTTATTTTATACAATACAACAACAAATAAATGTCTAAATATACAAACACAAACAAAGATGGATGGACGTGAAAAAAAATCTAACCAAATGGAATCTAATGGAAGCGTTAAAGTCCAAAGACTTGTAAGTGCCCGTGTGTGTGTGTGTGTGTGTGTCTCACAAGCACGGTTCTTCTCCATCTTCGTCATCAGATTTAGTGCTGACACTCTCACTGTCACTCTCTGGCAACGAAGGCATCACCCTGTAAGACATGAACACATCACTCACATTCCTCCTGAGACGGTTCCACGTCAGCGCTGAAGCTCATTCAAAGGCTCGTAATGGACATCGCACTAAAGCAACAGCACAGAGGAGATCTCAGCTAACCCCGCGGAATATAAAACTGTCTCTCTCCCAGAGGCTTGTGCTCTCAATGAAGCATATTTAATTAAACCCAAAGCGGAGCGCATTGTGGATTAAACTTCTTCCGTACAATATGACCTTAAGGCTATGCAAAAACCGGCCGTCCCTTGGAGTATTCATTTCAATTACATTTACAATTATGTTCTAGACAGATACTTTCCCACCAAAGCAACTTACAGGAAAGTCCATTATAGCGTTTCTGCAGACGCTGCAGAACAGGTAGAAAACAAAGATAATGTCTAGGTGGTAAGACACATGCTGACTTCTTAATGCGCTATTCTACGCTTTGCATTTTATTTTTCCCCACAAGTCCAATTATAATGTTAAACAAGTTTCCCTGCACCACAAACAGGTGTAAGTTAGTTTAATATGACAGTTTTCTGCCCTTTCACTGACTCCTTGGTATTAAAAAGGTTGTTTTTGCTACTGTACCTTAAAAACGTTGTTCATATGTTAATTTGCTGATCAATGTAAAAAGGGCATTTAGTAGAGCATATCTACATTATGCTAAACTTTGGGAAATGTTCTCACATATGATCAGAGTATTCAGTGTAAACAGCTGGTAAAAGCATAATAATAGTCCATAACTAGTGCAAACTTTATACGTAATATTGTTTTTTCCAGTGAAAAAGTCATCTTGTCTAAATCAGGAGAGAAATATGCTCCGATCAAGCCACATTTACATGGAAAAAGTGTAAAACAGTAAATACTTTAGAACGAAATACTAAATATTACTGGATTTTGATGCAAGATGACAATAATGGACATATTTTTTCACTGCAGGAAGTGTTATTGTGGATGACGGACAGCAATTTTGTCTTTAAATTAAAGTACCTAAATGGTGGATGTATTCCAAGCAGGCAGCCTTTCACTTCTTAACCCTTAAATGATGGACTGGAGTTGTGTGGATTATTGTGATGTTTTTGTCAGCTGTTTAGACTCTCATTCTGACGGCACCCATTCACTGCAGAGGATGCAAGTGATGTAATGCAAAAATTTCAGAAAATGTATTTTTTTTGGGTAACTATTTCGTCAAAACAAAGGTTTTCCATTATATGACCCACTTAAATATCTACTGTGTGGAGTTAGAGTGAAGTAAGATTCAAAGAAAGCAATTGAGTCTGTACTTGTGTAGGATGTGGTAGACCGCGAGCTGTAACGGCCGGGCTTTGAAGAGCAGCAGGGGTGAGAGGGTATTCAGCAGGGTCTGGAGGGGCTCTGGCAGACTGCTCCTCTGGTCGGCTACAAACCGAGGAGGGAGTTTATTCTGTGTGAGCAGCTCCACAGGGATGTAGGTAAGAGCCTCCCCCACTGCCCTCAATGCCGGCAGGGGGAACAAAGGGTCATCTGGCTCTGTAAATTCCACTGAGACAAAAGTTTGACATTTCAGTAGTCTGTTAACCACAAGACATCATGTTTCCATTAAACGTCAACGTTATAAAACATACCAGTAATATAAAAATGATTTCTAGGTTAACACTAGGGATGAGTCACGATGCCTATTGGGCAAACATATGATGAATAAGTCTGAATAATTTATAGATAGCTCTTTTGGTTGTTTTGCTTAGTGATGGAGCTTTAATTACACTATAAAACAGTAGTAAAATTAAAAAAAAAACCTATTGTTTAATCATTGTATGTGAAATTTTACTGTGTAATAAAATAAAATAGCAATAAAAACTGTCCAAAGTGCACTGCAAAAAAATCTGTAAAATGCACAATACACAAAAATAATAATAATAATAATAATAATAATAATAACAACAACAATTTAGATTGGTAGGTGTGGGTAGTAACACTTTGATTTACAGGTTTGATTTAAATGTACAGTTAAATATTGTAATTTCATCACATTATGAATCAATGCCTATCACAAGCAGCTTTTACATTTTAACATAAATAAAGGGTGCACAGTGTCATTACACACGAATACTAAACAACATCATTTATAATTTATATATACATAATATATAATATAATACATGATTTAACAATATAAGGTGTAACATCAAACCCAATGTACAATAAGGACTAGAAAAAAAAGTTATGTAAAGCAGGCAATTCTGGTAGTGTAGATATAAAAAAAATAATAATAATAATAGCTAAACCACAAACTAAACTTAAAGTTTTTTTATTAAGGTGACTCACCAGGGATTTTAATAAGCAGTGGGAGCAAAAGGTTGTGAATTCCCTCCAAAAAGAACTCCTTCCACTCAGAGTTCAGCTCGGGAGGAAGCTGTTCCTCCACGCCAGCAGGGGGCGATGTGAAAAACTCGCTCAGCCTAACAATCAGCTCACAGTTTGCACACACAAACAGCTGCACCCAAGGATTCCAGAACATGCTGCTGTTCTCACTGGCGGTCTGTGAAAAACACAATTACATGTTGCGCTGATTAAAAATGACATTCGCTTAGATCGTCGTCAGTATGCAGCGCGCTTCTCAGCGTACGCGTCATTATTTATAAGATCAGCCATATGTGTAAAGCATCTCATATCTCATTTACACTTGGTGTTAAAATAAGATCTATTCAAAATGCAGATTTGATTGTGCGCTGGGGTGGAAATTTCTGGAAAGGACGGGGAAAGTGTCGCTGTGAGCCTGTCTGCTGCATGCAAACAGTGTGAATGAAGATGGAGAGAGAAATCTCACCTCAAGCCATGCCAGCATCGAGCAGAGCAGGAGATCCCAATGAGTGTTTCCCAGGACTGTGGGAGAATGATCCACCATCCAGCACAGGAAACGGATCATTTCCACTGCCAATAAGAGCCCTGCGGCGGAGACTTTTCCAAGGTCTCTGCAAATTGACACACAGCAAAAAAAAAAAAAAAAAAAAAAAACAATATATATTTAATTTAATTAAATTTCATTTAATTAAATAATAAGCCCCTGGTTTCACAGACGAGGCTTGGGCCTAGTCCTAGAATAAAATGTAAATTGGAGCTGTTTCAACTGAAAGAAACTTGCACTGACTGACCTTAAAACATATCAGTGCCTTTGTTTTGTCTTAATATGCACACCAGTAATGTTTTTTTTCTTTTTTTCTAAGGCATCTTTATATAAATTCATTAAATGCCCTAATTGAACTATGCCCTAATCCTGGCTTAGGCCAAGAACTTTTTAAATATATTATTATTATTATTATTAGGCATAATTTGTTTTATGATAGCTATTCTTTTTTATTATTACTTGTTATTAATTTCATATGGAAAAGTTCTTTTTATTTGTTGATTTTTCTCTCTACCGCATTAATGTTTGAATATTGTTATGCATCACATTACATTTAACATTGTTCTGCTAGTCATAATTAGTTTGTATTGCTTACTGAATTTATATTTTATATATTTTCTTCCAAAATACTAAACCTTTTTTTTTTTTTTTTTTTTTTTTCAGTTTTTCTGCATTAATTAAATTTTGATATAATGTTATGTATTATTTCAAGTTGCTACACATTCTTCATGCATTTAGCATTGTTATACTAGCTATTGTTTTAAATCAAAAATATAATAATGGGATGGGAAATATTTTAGTTGATCTTTTCGATATTTGGTATATTATATTATATTATTCTTTGAAATATTTTAAATATTTAATGTGTTTTTACAATGAAGAGGGCAAACAAACACCTGCATCACCCACTTGAGCATCACGGCCACAGCTCTGGCATAAATACGACTGCCTCTGCCGCCTTCCTCATTACAGAGATACACATAGCTGAGGCACAATCTCACCTGCTGAAGAGGAACCACTCCTCTCTACTGTTCCTCCATTCGGCAATCGTGGCTACGACAGCCAACAAGATCTCATCCTCCACAGCCGTGTTGGCCTGAAGACAGCAGAGCAGCACGGCCAGACAGCCCCGCACACCTACACACACGCAACATTATACGTTTCGCATCACCTAAGTGAGGGAGATTGGTGCTGCTCGGCCTATATGACTCATCATGTGCAGTGCGTGTGTGTATATGATTTGAATCTCACTGTCGATGCAGTCCTGCTCTCCGTCCTGCCAGTTAAGGAGCTCAGCGACACACAAGGCGATGAGGGATTCTCTCTCTTCGCTGGCTAGAAATGGACACAAGACCTGCACCGTGCTCACGCTGTGTTCTGACAGGGGGAAGAAACTGACAAACACACAAAAAAGCAACAGAATCAGCAGGAACGTCAAAAGCACCTTGCGGGCTTGGCTGACATTTCTATCAGAGATTTCTATTTCAGGTAAATAAAAGAAACCTGGAAAACTAAAATATTAATCAGCAAACACTTAATCTCAACGAATCACATCCAAAGTTTTTTTGTTAAATAAATACACATATATTATGCATTTGTTTTGTGTGTTTTGGTGCGCTTTGATCAATATCTTACCTTTCTACGTTGCCATACAAGTTCTTAATGTGGCTTGGTTCCATTTTGCTGTTCTGCATGTATTTTGCCAGAGCCAGCGACCAAAGGGAGCCCTCTTCTTGTGACCTGTGATTAAAAGTAATGAAAGGGTCAACGAGATGTCTTTATTTGTAAATAAGCATATTTACACACATGCTAGGCCATTTCTAGTGAAATTGCTGAGAATAAATAGATGTCACGTGAATGAGCTGACCTTGTGAAAAGTGTGTGTGACAGAGTAGTTTGGATCAGGCTGTTGCTGTGGATTCTCTGCTCTAAGTTCCAGGACTGCAACAGCTTGTGATATTCAGACACCAAGGATGGTGAAAGCTCCATTTCTTCACACCACTGAAGTCCATAGAAAATCTCTGAAACTACATTAAAACAATTATTGATGACAATTTATTTTAACTCTATAAAGCTTGCTGTATCATATTTGATTAGGGTCCCTAAACCAACATAAAAAAAATATATTTTGCATCTTGAGATCGTCTTCAAGTCTCGAAACATTATATTTCATTGCATTATATGTTTGCCCCCGCAATAAAAACTACAGAGCTCCAATAATAAAACTAGCATTTAAATATCACTATAATAAGATTATAAGATATGGAGATATAAAGTGGCAACTGATAATTGTATGCATTTCATGAAAATACTACTGTTATTAAGACTGATTCACGATATATCATCCTCTAGTGTTTTATTATCCTTTCAGAACATGTAATGCATGAGCAAAAAATTGTGCAAGTCTCACCTATGTGTTTGAGATCAGGAATTTCAGAGAAGTCTGCCTCCACCTGCTGGTCGTCAGGTGAAGCTGCAGTGAAGATGATTCTGCCCAGTAATGCACTTACACACAGGTGTGCGGGCAGCTGGTTAGTCGAAAAAAAGCCCATGCAGGGGTATTCACCGGTGACTCTGAGACGACCGCACAGTAGAGGGCGTTTCACCCACTGCAGAGATGCACAAAGGTAATTAATTAAAATGAAATGATATTTTTGCCATATTAAATCGCCATGGCCAAGAAAGGCAGTAAAGACATCAATAAATTAGTCCATGTGACATCAGTGCAATTAATGACAGAATTTTCATTTTTGGGTGAACTATTTCTTTAAGGAAGTACCTTCTTTTTACCACTGTATAAACACATTAAGCCAGTATTTAGCCATTTTGTCAGCTTGTTTTGCTTTTATGAATGTCATTTGTGACTGGCTGAGTACCTGAGGGGGCAGGGCCCGCCTAATGCAACTCCATTCCTCTTCAGTAGGAGTAAGACAGCAGATAAACTGAGACAGGAGACAGCTGGTGTTCTGGGCTGAGGCGATGGTCTGAGCCAGACTTTCGACAGCCTGCACCAGAACCTGCAGACTGACATTAATAACAGAGGAGATTGAGACAAGTTCCCAAACAATACTTTTAGCTATCCAAACTTTACAAAAACAACAGTATTCAGAGAAAGCAGATGAGAGATGAGTCCTTCTGAGACCTTTTGACTGTCAGTGGCATGGTGAGTAGCTGACTTTTAACCCAGAGTGCAATGTTGTGGAGGAGAGTGCCCTTTGTGAACCCTGCACCCAGGTGAGTGATCAGTGATTGAACGCCAGCAGTGTAGGCCTGCTGCAGCTTTAGGAGAAGAGCATCTGCAGGGAAAAAACAGACACGCATGTAAAACCGATACACGCAATTGTGCAATATTGAAAGAAACAACTATTTAAAAGTCTAGTTCTTGAGTCTATACCTGAGAGGTGAGCGGAGATTTGGTCCTGTGCGCAAAGTTGAAAAACGGTCATAAGCAGGTCCTCGGCAGACGCAAGCAGCAGGCAGCCTTTCACCGAAGAAAAGAAGGTCGCAGCCACATCAGAGATGAAAGTGACCAGAGGCTCAATGTTCCCGGCGTCTGACATGCCCTTTGCTTCTGACAAGGTGGCGTGAAGCTTGTCAATGATCTGCTTGACATAGGCCTTGCCAATGAGAGGCGCTGCAGAAAGAAGAAAGAGCAAAACAGCATTATTTCCTTTAAGCCAACCATCAAGTCATTTGCAACACATAAAAATAGTCCCATAACGAGACATTGAGTGTCATACAAAAGTATAGGGTCAGTAAGATTTTATTTATTTTGTTTTGTTGGAATAAATTCATACTTTTTCAGCAAAAACGCATTAAACTGATATACAGTAGATTTAAAATAAATGCTGTTCTTTTGAACTTTCTGCTAATTAAAATCATTTCTAATGGGTCATGTGTCACTGAAGACTGGAGATATATATATAAAAATAAAATAAAACTTATTTTAAATTGCAATAGCATTTCACAATATTACTGCATTAAATAAATACAGCCTTGGTAAAAGTTTTTTGGAAGAAGTCAAGCATTTCATTGGATTCTTCACTGTAAAATTTGTTGGCTAAGCCATTAATGCCGTCACTCATTTTTGCGCACAATGTTTCTACCAACGACTTCTTGCCAGGAAATTCTGGTATTTAATTCCTTCAAATGCGTTATCCAAGAGCTTGTATTATAAAAGTAAAAAAAGTGAGTTTTAACTGCAATATGCAAGACATCAGGTGGTAGTTTTTGGGTAGCGATGAGATGTAGACTTACCATTATTGTGCTGCTGTGACAGAGCCAGGCTGATGAGAGGCCAGCCGTGTACATGATGATGGGATGATGAAGAAGGTGATCCTCGCAGACCCATCACACACAGCTCTCCAGCCAGACCCACCAACCTCTCTCCCAACACTGGACCCCTCAGCCAGCCGACACACACCTCCAAACGGACAGGATCTGAACACGCCTGTCATGAACGGGAACAAAAGATTTAGTTATCCCTATGTTTCTTCAATACAAAACATTGAGAAAAAGCTAAATGTAATGGAAGTGATAAGGTTAATTAAAACAGATACCTTTTCGATAAGCTGAAGAGTCACACTCCAATTCAAATCCCTCTGTGTTAAAAAAGACAAACAACTGATTATTGATATTACATGCTTGTATATTAGAGGAAATATTTTTTAATAAACAAATGTGATGTAAAAAAAGTTGAAAAATGTAAACCTTTTATACTGGAAATATAAAGACTCTTTAATGAATATGTTTACATTTATCTTTATTTTCACGTTTATTTACTTATGTTTATACTTAAAAGTATATTTCGATTTGTAAAGACATTTATAATGTTACAAAAAGGGTTTTTTTTAGTTTTGGTCAATATAGCATCGTTGGTGAATAAAAGTATTAATTTCTACCTCAAAAGTATTAATAATCCTACCATTCCCAAAAATAATAATAATAATAATAATAATAATAATAATAATAATATTAAAATAGTTGGCAAAGAAAGAAAATTTTAATACTGAGAGCCCTTTCTATAAATATTTTATTGTATAAATTATTAAATATATTATATTATATTATCGTATTAACAAATTATCATTATATTATCAAGGCGTTTGCAAAAATGTCAGAAAAAAAATCTAATTACTATAATAACTTTATTGTTTTTTAATAAATATAATTCTTTTCTGAAGACCGGTGTCTGTTATTACGCTGGTGCTGTTACTTTGTGCCATGTCTAATGATACCCTTTAAAAGGTTAGAGCATTAATATATCCCTGTAGCATCCCAATCTCCCGAGCCATGTGGGTCTCTTACACTGATGTGGTTGAGGATCAGCGTCTTGTCATCACTGGAGCTGCAGCACTGCAGCGAACTGAAAACCATGTCTACCAGGAAGTCAGTGTCCTTCCTGTTGTCTTGTTTTAACCACACAGTCACTCTTTGTAGAAGAAAGTGGACAGCTGCGTTCTCAGCGAGCGGCCTGAGCTCCGGCCCCATTTCAGGCTTCATTTCCTCCGGCCTCAGCAGCACCTGGAACACCTGAGGACTCGGGAACACCCCAAGCAGCTGAGACAAAAAGCGCAGGTGCCTTTCCGACTCCCGTTCACTCACGTACACCATGTTGAGCTCCGCCAGCTGGCACACCAAATCCAGCAGGTGTCCGTTTCTCAAGGGACAGTGCTGCTCCTCGACCGCTGGAGCTTCCCTGGGAGGTTCCTCTCCTTGGCCTCTTTCTTCCATGTCCGTGAAGCAAATTTTCACAGTTTTCTTCTTCTTAGCCTTTTTACTGGCACTGTTCGGGTTATGCATAATCTGCAGGAGCGAGGCAATGCCCTCCAGGGCTGTTTGCTTGGCTTCTTCACAGTCTACGTATGCTGTGCACAGACGACCCAGACCCTCCCAGAAGTCTGACAGCAGTCTTTGAAAGGTGGGAGCCTCTTTCCCAGCCACCCGCTTTTCCCAGGACAGCAGCATATCAGAGACCTGAGGGAACAGAGGACCCGTCTGCAGCGATGGGTGTCCCAGAGCTCTGTCAATCAACGGCAGGAGCTGTGAAGAGAGAGTTTAATCTATGAGATATTAGCAGACTTCGAGGGAGACCTTTTCATTGTAACCCACAGACCTGTTCTGAGATCAGCATGTTCTGGATGTTTCTTTGCTCCTGCTCGTCTCCAGCATTCTGTAGGATGATGAACCGAAGGCACTCCATTGTGGCAAAAATAATGGCTGCACTCTCTGAGGGACTGGACGTGGCACGATCGCTCGACAGCCTGGACCAAACAGAACAGTCTCATATGCTCACCAAATATATTATTACAATATACAATAACAATTTTCTATCGTAATAAATTCTGAAATGTAATTATATACAGTTGTACTGTATCATCACTGGTGTATAGATAGTATAGATCACTGAATCTGATTAGACCATTAGCATCACTTTTCAACTGGCAAAAAGTTTCTATATTTTTCCTATTTAAAACTTGACTCTTCTGTAGTTACATTGTGTACTAAGGCACAATGTACATATAGTTTCTAAACCGATATGGCTAGAAATTATACTCTCATTCCGGTGTAATAATCAAGAAAGTTTGCATGGCTGCAGCAGGGGCAAGGATATTACTCAGCGCCTGAAAATAGTCCCCATCATTTTCAGGTGCTGCGCAAGAAATTTAGATCAGACCAGAGATCAGAGATCGACTGAATGTATTCAAAAATGGCAAAACTGTAGGGAAGTTGAAAATTTGCCTATTTTATGAAACGCATGAAAACAGAATGATGACTATATGAATAATGACAGGACATCATTTACCCCTCTATGACAGATGTGAGGAATGCCCTGGAGAACTCCAAGTTGGGCTGTGTGATCTCAGCCGGCAGTTTGCTTATAAACGGAAGCAGGTTTGGATGCAGAGATGTTGCAAGACCACGACCTCCTTCTTTAAGAAGCACCCAGAGCTTCGGCATCACACCTTTCCTGGCATTGACATGCGCCCAGCAGTTCTGCACACGACAGCGGTTCACACGATAACTGATTCTGAATTAGCGGCGACAACATACAGCTATAAGGCGCAACAACATTTCTAGAATGGATACGGGTTACGACAGGTTAACTACTTTTTAAAAGGTTGGGCTTAGTAGTATTTACTGAACTATTAAACAGTAAGGTATTTTTCTGCGTAAAAAAAAAACATCAGTCTCACATCAACGCAGGACAGAATATGGAGGACCGCCTCCCACAGAGGGGGCAGCACCACCGGGTCTGTGTCATCGATTGACAGCAGCACAGAAGAACACGCTCGGGCCGCTTCTGCCTGGATCAGCTGGGGTGTGTGCGCACACATGGTAGCAATCAGCTCAAAGAACGCCCCTCGAATCTAAAAAAATAAAAATCTTCAAATAAACAGCTAACAAACAGTACAGTACAAAACACAGTGTGAATAATTCAACGGCACCTTTACATGTAACATTTTTTTTAATAACACTGCATATCTCAGTGACATCTTACACAAAACCTAGTCATTTTTCTGGTTGTAAATTATCTTAAGAGCTAGAAAGGTTAGGATACAGGTTAGGCTCACCTGTGGGGTCTTGTGTTTGCTGTACTTCCAGAATTTTCCCTGTGCGAGGAGTTGGGTCAGTCGCTCCTTCAGCAGCTCTCTGTCCTGCTCGGGTAAAACGCTCAGCAGTCTCTTTAGAGCCAGCAAAGAGCAGGTCAACAGACGGATGTACTTCGCCTCTCGCTCCTCCTCTGGAACACTCCTGTACAAAAATAAAACTAAATAAAAATATTCTATACATAAACGACATATATCATCAACATGACCAACAAATCAAAACCAATATCACTATCAGGTTATTCTTGCGCATATCCTACACTCACTGAGGATCACTGAGAGTGTCAGCCGTTTCTTTCAGCAAGTTGTCTTGGAGAACCTGAGAATCACAGAAAATGTTTTTTGAACTTTCGCTGAGCGATGTCAACCCGCATCAAACATTCTGCAGTGTGTCATTTTTCCTCAATGCGAGCTTAAGATAAGCTTTTTCTTACATTCACAACCTCATCTTTACAGAAGCTGATGGCCTCTGCTTGTTTATTCAGGGGAAATGCGGCCTGGAAAGCAGAGCTGGCAGCCGAGGCAGCAGGAGAGTACGTGTCACACTGAGAGATGAGCCAGTGCCCCATGATGCTCTTCAGGTAGGGGGCCAAATTCCTCTTCACTTTTAAAACCAGCTGCTCAAAGGCCAGCTGCGTGGCCTCTCGCACGCGGCGGTCGTGGTCCTGATGAAAACATATTATGCATTAAGCTAACCTTTTATTTACACAAATAGACTATTAAATGATATGTTTAAATCTGACATAATTAAACAACTTGCTGCTTCAATAGAAACTGGGGTTCACATATCTGAGACCACCCAGTTTTGCCCAATTCTTATTTAACACAAAATCTTTAAAATGAAAAAATGAAATAAAACTACATACAAGATAAAATTATAAATATCAATAAATAATATACAAATAATGCTAGGGTTGTCGTTCTTCCTTACCACTGATATTCGGCAGTATATCCGAGGCCAGTATGGGAGAACACCTTTTACAACATCAGGCTCTCGCTCTTGACACATTGCTCCAAACTCTTGCACTGCCTGAAATACACATTAACCAGGATTTATGTGTCATTCAATTACTGAGTCAGTTAAATGAAGTGTTTTATGAATTGAATGGTTTATATATAAGTAATGGGATTAGATTACGCAGTTTATTTACTGACATTGCAGTTCAAATAAATGGTTAAATTTTCAATATACCCTATATAGTTTTTGGATTTTAGATCTAGATTTTAACCACACTATTACATGCTGTATCGTGTTAGATGTTAAGAACTAATATTTCCAATATATTAAATGGCAAATTTGTGTTTAGTTTACTTTTGTGCTTTTTAAAAAAATGTATAACCTACATGAATGTACCTTTTTTTTCTTACATCTATTTACATGTAAGAATCACTTACACTTACACACACATATCTGGTACTTGGAATATCAACAGAAGCAAGAAGAAAATAGAAAATACTAGCATTCAGGAACTCCATGTAGTCCTACCTCTACAACAATTACAGTCTTCAACACTTAAGAAAATAAGCGTGGAGATCAAGAATGACCTTGATGTTGCTTAGTGATCGACATTTTAATACTTCAATACTCATCTCTTTTCAAACATTTGCCTGGTAGGCAACGCAGAACTCCTAACAATCACAACAAATAATACCTTCAATTTTGTGACTGCATCTCTCTTGGAAAGCTTCCGCAGAACCATGCGGAAGTCTGCATCCACTAGGTTGTCTATCTCCTCTGCTCCCTGTACTGCAGGTACGTATCCTGGGTCACTGGAGGTGGAAACACCAAATCCCACAAACCCCGGGACAATGCCACTTTCCCTGGCCAACAGATCAGCGGCTCTGCCACTGCTGGATGGCTGAAAGACAGAAATGACAGGGCTGTCATTACACATTCATCACCATTTCCTGTCTAGATGATCACGGTCTTATGGTATAGTCAGTTTAGCCCACTATCATAAATGGTTGCTCAACTTATGCACTTTTTATCTGATTACACTACAAACACGTGACGTCAGGACCCTAAGAACACAGGTTTATATAACAGACACGATTATGAATGTCACATCAAACGTTTCATAAATCACTTTACTTTAATAAAAGACAGACGTGAACAAGAAGTACACAATATCAACAATGTGTTGTAGTGAGCTATCCATGTGTGCTGTCATAGTTTACAACACTGACCAGTTGTAGATTCTTTTGCCATTATTTTACCGCTTTAGATTGTAGGGAGAAAATGTTAATAATATAACAGCTCTTGCTTTTCTTACCCGAACATTTCCTTTCGTTCTCTGTTTATTTTTGCCACCCATTCTCTCGTCGGCTGAGCTTCTGCTTCTTTTCCGACTTGAGTCACACTAGGCGCGCGGTTATGATGTCACGCACACGTACTTTGCGCGCGCCCAAAACACATAAAGTTGCACGCGTGGAGTGTGCCGTTATCAACAACCACAGGTATTTCTGTTTTTACTATCCGGATACTGGCGTATTCTGTATACCCATGGAATTCTTGTTTATCTTTTTACATGTATAATAGCTTACTGACAATAAGCTTGATTTAAAAAAGGCTGTTCTGCCATTTGCTGGCTCACGTGCTGGTAGTGAATAACTATTTCAGCGTGTTTCTCGTCGGAAGAGAAAGATGAGCGTGGACGGGGAGCGTGTGTTGATCCAGCTCCAGAATGAGAGCGGTGAGGTACTAGGATCCCCCTTCGATGTGCCGCTGGACATCAGTCCGGAAAAACTGCAGCTGGTCTGCAACGCGCTGTTACAGAAGGTAGGGATGAAGGACTGAAGTATGTACTTCCTCCAGTTGTCAGAGCCCATGATGTATTGGAGTATAGTGCGTATGATCTATTCTTTTAGAACCATACTGTCTTCAGTGTCACATGATCTTTTAAAAATCATTCTCATATTTTGATTTTGTGCTCAAGAAACCTTTCGTATTTTATCAATGATGGAAACAGTTGTTATATTTTGCAACAATGAAAATGTCTCAACTGTCAGTTTTGATGTACGTAATGCACCTGTTATAAATAAAGTAATACATTCTCAAAGTATCTCAGTGACCCCAAACAGTAACGTATACATAGTTTATTGCGATCTATAAAGTACAAAATCGTGTGTTGTTTATATATATGGGTACTTGACATGATGTGACAGCAGTGTGACATACTATATAAAAAAACACCAAATATTACAATAAAAAAATATAATATATAAAAATAATAATAATTCTGTGGTTATTAATACAATGCTTTGTAAATAATGAAGTAAAAATAATGTAATTGAGCTTTTATTACGTGCTACATTATTACTTGGAGTTTAGTTTCTTAGAACTGAGTAAATGGCAAAAAATATAAATAATTTAGTGGTTGAAAACTTAACCTTCCGTCTGGATTAATTCTATCTTGAAGTTTCTTGTATTGTAATTCATCCTGTTGTGTAATGATTTGCTTTTGTGAAGCTGCTTTGGAACAATAGCCATTGTAAAAAGCGCTATACAAATAAACTTGAATTGAATTGAATTGAATTGAAACCCACAAAAGAAATGATGACCATGTTTTTCTGTTTCCATATTTACACCAATAGTCTTTATGTTGAAAAAAAAGCTAACAACATCAGCAAGCCTTGTTCAATAACAGCTTTGCTTAAAACATGTATTACCTTTCCTTTATGATTTTCTACAGATCGTATAGTTTCATAACCATGATCTTTTCTGTCTGTGTGCAGGAGGAGCCTGTGCCGTTCCTGTTCTTTGTGAAGGATGCCGAGGTGGTGTCAAACCTGGGTTCCTGTGTGCAGACGCTGGGCCTGGAGACTGAGCAGGTGCTGCCGGTTGTTTACCAGCCGCAGGCCGTGTTTCGCGTGCGGGCCGTGGCTCGGTGCACCAGCTCTTTGGAGGGCCACACGGAGGCCGTCATCTCTGTGGCCTTCAGCCCTACAGGAAAGTAAGTGGATTAAACAGTGACGTTACATATTCAGTTATATAAATACAGAAAAAACATGTAACAAATCAGGCTGCATGCATTCTAATAAAGCTTTTGGGGATGTTCCTCAGATATCTTGCCAGCGGATCAGGGGACACGACAGTGAGGTTTTGGGATCTGAGCACAGAAACGCCTCACCACACTGCTAGGGGTCAGCTTTTTTGCTCAAAGATATAAAAAACAGGGTGTATGTACGTTTAACCGTGCGTCTGACATTTTTCCATCATGTTTTCTAAGGACACACACATTGGGTTTTATCCATTGCCTGGTCTCCAGATGGCAAGAAACTAGCATCAGGGTGCAAAAACAGTCAGGTCAGCATGTCGCTCTTATTACAAGTCACCGATATTCCAGTGTACTAGACGTTCTTAAGGTGTAACATGTTGTTTTATATCTCCTGGGATCTTTGCAGATCTTTTTGTGGGATCCAATCACAGGAAGTCAGATTGGAAAGCCTTTGACGGGACATACGAAGTGGATCACCTGGCTGTGCTGGGAACCTCTTCACCTGTGAGTTTGGAACAATCTATCTGGCCTTGTATTTAAATTATGTTTTATATCTGCTAATTTTCATGAGCTCATTTAAATTTACAATGAATTGACTATCGAATTTATCATAAATTATAATAATTAGATTATTTTTTTAGTTTTGTATTTAACATTAATATACTTTTTATAATAATTTAATATAATTTAGTAATATTAAAATGTTATTATTTAATAATTGTTTAATTATGTAACACAAAGTTATTTAGTTATTGTTAGTTAATGCGTTAACTAAAATTAACTTACCATCAGCAGTGCATTTATTACAGTATTAATCTTTTGTAATGAATTTTTAATAAATGCTTTTTAATTTATTTTTTAATTGTTAGTTTAACTGATAGAACCTTGTTAAAAAGTATAAACTTTAATACAATTATAATTCTGAACATTTTAAAATAATAAATAACATAATTAATCAGCAATTTTTATTCCATCACAGGAACCCAGAGTGTCGATATTTGGCTAGCACCAGTAAAGACTGTTCGATTCGGATCTGGGATACGGTTTTGGGCCGCTATGATAAGATCCTGACCGGACACACGCAGTCTGTGACGTGTGTAAAATGGGGAGGTGATGGTCTCCTGTACACCTCATCTCAGGACAGGACCATTAAAGTCTGGAGAGCCAAAGATGTAAGAGGTGCCCACTCTTAATGGATTAAATATTGCTATATTTACTAGGGTTTGACTGAAAGATCTGTTCTGGTCTGTCCTGAAGGGGGTTCAGTGTCGTACACTGCAGGGTCACGCTCACTGGGTCAACACGCTGGCCCTCAGCACTGACTACGTTCTGCGCACAGGAGCGTTTGAGCCTGCTACCGCAACCATTAACCCTCAGGACCTCTCTGGATCATGTATGTTTCAACACCTGAGCTTGATTCATTATTATACACTACTGTTTTAAGGTTTGCGGTTAACAAGGCTGCATTTATTTGATCAAAAATACAGTAATATTGTGAAATATAATTGCAATCTAATATAATCATTTAACTTAATGAAATGAAGATATAATATAAAAAAAAATATTAGTGTGGCTTGAGCACTGACCCCAAAACTTACGTGATAACTTAAGTAATATGAATCTTTTATAGATTATAAATGTATTTATAACTACTTTCCACAGTGGAAGAGATCAAGGAAAAGGCTTTGAAGCGCTACAACAGCGTCAGAGTGAGTGAGACCAGTCCATATACAGTACTGACCTGTAAGAGAAAGAGTTTATGTATAAACCTGAACATTTGGTCTTTTTTAAGGGTGACAGTCATGAGAGGCTGGTATCAGGATCAGATGATTTCACAATGTTTTTATGGAACCCAGCGGAGGAGAAGAAGCCAGTGGCCCGTTTGACAGGTCACCAGGCGCTGGTCAATGAGGTGCTGTTCTCACCGGACACACGGCTGATCGCCAGCGCTTCCTTCGATAAGTCTATAAAGATCTGGGACGGAAAGACGGGAAAGTAAGCATGACAGTCACGAATCCTGCATTGATTTGGTTATCTTCAGAATAGCATATTATTTCTATAATATGTGTGTGGTGCTGTATTAATATTAGCATATAGTACGTATGTGCATGTATGAAAATACGCTATGAATACGCAGATTCTACATTTAATTCTACATTAATGTTCATAGCGACAGGCCCATAGTGTACTTCATGCAGTGTACACTAGAGGGCGCTCAAATCACATTAGCTCCGGCATATTTTGCTCGTCTGCTCATGGCAACAACCCAGGGAGTTTCTTGAAATATAATGTTAAAAACAGCATGTTTTCTCCGGCTTTGTGTAAGTGTTTTTATAGAACTCTGTTTTGTGTTTCAGGTACCTGACCTCACTCCGTGGTCATGTGGGGCCAGTGTACCAGGTGGCGTGGTCTGCAGACAGCCGTCTGTTGGTCAGTGGCAGTAGTGACAGCACTCTGAAGGTGTGGGACATCAAGAAGGGCAAACTGAGCGCAGATCTGCCTGGCCACGCTGATGAGGTGAGAGACACACACATATATATACACACACAAAAATATAAAATATATATATATATATATATATATATATATGTGTGTGTGTGTGTGTGTGTGTGTGAAGAGTTATACATATGTTCACCATGTCTTTATAAAATGACTTTTGATGGGCCAAACTAGAAACTAATAAAATGCTAAAAAAAAAAAAATACATTCCAGAAACATTAACAACAGCATAGCAGTGATTTTAGCCTGATCGAACACCGCCAATCGAATTTTCTTTCATTGCTCAGGTTTTTGCAGTTGACTGGAGTCCCGACGGACAGAGAGTGGCCAGCGGTGGAAAAGACAAGTGTTTAAGAATGTAAGTGACCCTACACCCTGTGCAAATTTATTTCCACACGCGCGCAACGCAGTGCGCCACACCACCCAGCAGGAACACCTGGCACCTTATCTTCTGTTTCCTTTTTAGATGGAGGAAGTAACCCGGAGAAACCAGCAGCCCTCGGCTCCGCACCCAACAGCCAATCGGACGTCTCGAAGCGTCGCCCCACAGCATGGTGGACAGCAGTGTCGGAGCATTAAGCCTTAGCCTGTTCAACGAAACCGCTTCGACAGCATCACAATAGCTGACATATAATGCTCTCAGATGGTGTCGGGCCAGATAGCGGGAAGATAAAACGCTGCCGCCTTTTTTTCCTTTTTTTTTTGCCCCACTCAAATGAGCGATTGCCCTGTGGAAGTGCTGGGCGAACTGACCCAGCCTAATCTGTGTAATCTTTCTCACACAGTCTTTGTAATTAACTTAATCCCTAATGCTGCGATACCGGCGGAATTAACTGGGTCTGCTCCAGCGCAGAGAGATAACCAGCATCGTCACAGCGGACCGTACTACGTCAGCAGAGACGTTTTCTCATTTAACAATCAGTAAAAGGATTTTTATGGAACCCGTATCGTGTGGCTTTCTTATCTTGAACGAACAACTGTAGAGCATCAAAAGCGGTTTGTTGTTATCGCACGGCACATATAATACGTGAAGTCTTAAGATGGAATTCAAAGAGTTGGGATCGATATTTGCCGCTCAATAAGGTCACGGAGACGGGAAACTGAACCTATTTGGTTTATTGAATGCGGGTTGAATTGTTAATGAAGAAGCACTACTATCAGACGCGAACACAAAAAGTAGCGTAGCTAGTACAGAATAAACAAGCTTTCGGGGAAATGCTTGTGTTAATGACAAAGAAGCTTATGAACAAATTGTGCAACTAAAAAAAAAAAAAAAAAAAAAAAGCTGCCGTTTACGTTGTATAAAAAAACATAAAACATCAAGCTGGTCTTCATGATTGCACTCGACATGCAAGCTATTTTTTATCGAGTAATGTCTGAGCCTCTACCGGTTTTGAGACTTAGGACAACATCACGATACATTTGACTTCTTAGAAAAGCGCATTTTCAGAGCTGTACATGTAAACTAGGACAAAAGAACATGTGCGTTACATTGATATTTCTGCGTACTTGGTTGTGCTATTACATTTCATGCCACATGTCTCACGACAACCTCTATAAAAGCATGGTGGTGAGAAGACACTTGCATGATTTTACCGAAGGGCAAACTGATGAAACGCTTGCTCATGTATCAATATTTTTTGTGCGGCAATAAATGTACCGTAAGCTACAGGTTCTTTCTCGCGGCTCAAGCTCCTGGCTTCAACTATACAGACACAGATGGATGGTTTAAATCCTCTAGGCCAGAGGTCACGGTTCAAGTCTGGATCTTTAGACTTGACTGACGTGGCCAACTGTGTTTGGATAGTTCAGTCTGTCTCGATCAGTTCGGCACTCTGGTTCGTCTTCAGTCTGTTCTCCAGACGTTGTTCAGTAGTTTTACAACCTCCTCGTAGAGAACAAAGACAATGGCCACGTCTAGACACACTCTGCCCAGTCGGGGGACTGTGCCTTTATAAAACCTGTGATCAAAAGTGAAAAAAGGAGAGATCATTTTTTGCCATTGTTCAGCTGATTTTCATCTCAATAAGAATTCATGTGATCAAGAAAATCATCATTTACTCACTTTTAAGTATTTTGAAGAATGTGGGTGACCAGACAGTCACTGGTCTCCATTAACTTGTGTATTTTTTATTTTTTTTTCCCCTAATACGCAAGTCAATGGAGACCAGAAACTCTTTAGTTAGAAATACAGATTTGGAACCGCTCAAGAGTGAATAAATGATAAAATCTTAATTTTTGGGTAACTATCCCTTTAAATGGTTACTCCACCCCAAAATGAAAATGTAATTAATGAATCACTTACATTTTTATCCAAAATATCTTTAACAAACGTAGCTTTTTCGAACGACATGTGGATAAGTGATTAAGTGTAGTAATCCTTTAAGGCATGCAAAAACAAAAGGATGTGAGGAAATAATGATTATGAAGAAAAACATACGCTTGAGGTCCTTCATTCTTCAAAATCTGGAATGCACAATCTAAAGTGCTCTTGTAGCGATGAGCCTCTAATCCCTAAAAAAAAAAAAAAAAATTTTTATATATATATATAAAATAAGTGGCATCTAATGACATTTTCTTTAAAAAAGTGAATGAATACATTCAGTTTAATCCATTATTTAATAAAAATAATTGACCTGCATTCGGGTCTTCACCACATCAAGCGGCGTGTTCCCAAAGACACTCGCCGCTCCGGCTGTTGCTCCGAACAACGCTGTAACCAGCGGGTGCATGTCGCGTCTGGGGTCATCGCCTGAAGGAAAAGCCAACATGATCATTTTACTTGAACAGCAATATTGAAATAAAATCATTTTAATGTATCACTGTTAAATGAAGGATAGTGGTCTCGTCCACACCTTTGTACCAGTTGCGCAACAAGTTCATTACATAAAAGCGTATCGCCTGGTTGCTACCCTGCTTCAGAAGTGTAGCAGTCAGTCCTTGATACGTCCCTCGGACACCTACAAACACAGAAGAAAGATAGTATTAGGCGCACTATAAATTTTTCACTTTTTATGACTTTTTTATATCAATTTTATGTTTTTAAAAACTTTTTTTTTTCTACCAATAAATCTTAGATTTTATTTTTCACAACTTTTTTTTGTATTTTCTTCATTTAGCTACCCACATGTTGATCGATGCTATTACTTCCATTACATTTTCTATGAGTGGTCCATGTCCTACCGTTTCTATGAATAAGTTGAAGTGATTTCCTTATAATACCTTGATCTCTAATTATTTCCCGTACACCGTGGAAGAACCCTCGATAGCGTGGCCTCAGAGAGCACTGGTCATGAATGAATTTCACCTTAAAACAGTGCAAACAGGACATATGTTGTGTGAGCATGTAAAAACACTAAAGAGATGGTTTAGCTTCAGTTGCTGATCCGCACTGACATCCATAAAATCAAGAATAAAAACACAA
Organism: Puntigrus tetrazona; assembly: GCF_018831695.1. Lineage (NCBI taxonomy): Eukaryota > Metazoa > Chordata > Actinopteri > Cypriniformes > Cyprinidae > Puntigrus > Puntigrus tetrazona. The sequence goes on along the minus strand of NC_056708.1, from coordinate 7,949,303 downwards.
TGCAATTCAATGGGGACCGACTTGTGGTGAGCTATACCTTTAAGGTGATGTGTTCTTTTGATGTACAAAAAAAAACGGTAATAGTCCTACCTTGACTGTCTCCATTGGACAGACCACCAACACCGCCTCTGCAATTCCCGCTCCGAGCCCACACAGCAAACTTCCTTTATTGTCAAGCCTCCCCGTGGCATCCCTCATCGGGTTACTAAGAACCTCAAATGTCCCGAACCTGCCATAATGTCAGGTCATGTGTCGGGTCAATGTCATGTGTCAGCAGTGGAGACACTATTTAAGCTTCAACGCATAAAGACCAGCGTTTCTCACCGTACTGCAGATTTCGGGATGGATCCATAAAGCAGTGAACTAAGTCCTCTGTATAGCCCTCTCAACCCATGATCCTGCACTGTCAGCTTAACACAGTCGCCTGCGCAAAAATCCATTTTCTCCATTTTCACATTTCAGAAATTATTCAATCAAAAATAACATTACTCCGAGATGCAGATGAGTTTGTTTCTTCGTCGGAACAGATTTGGAGAAATTTAGTATTACATCACTCGCTCGCCAATGAATCCTCTAAAGTGAATGGGTGCCGTCAGAATGAGAGTTTAAACAGCTGATAAAAACATAACAATAATCCAACACAGCCCATGATACAACTTCCTCCAATAAAATTGTCGTCTTCTCGCATCAAAATCCTCCAATGCATTGTTTGCACTTGTAAACAGTGCTTTATCTGTGCATGTTTCTCTCCTGATTCGCCCAAGATGAGTTTTTTTTACTGGACGAAGCAGTTATATACATTCAGAAGCCATATTTTAAGTTTACAACTTCTTAATAATTATTTACAATTCTGCTCTGACAAAGACATCGCCTCATCTATATCTCAGATCGTCTGAAGGCGAGTACATTTTCAGAATATCGTCATTTTAGGGCGAGGTATTAATTTCACAATGGTGGTCTTCCTCACCTATGCCTCGGTACCGTGGAGGATTTGCTCTTTCATCTAACTGTAGCTGAGTCTTCACATACTCTGTTGGAAATGTGATGCAGATCTCAATGCCCCCTGCAATGCCACCTGGGTAAAAAAAAAATATAATCAGTAAATAAAGCGAGTCTAAATTACATTCACTGTCATCAGAGGCAATCTCTGTTTCAGCTGTTTAACTTCAATCAAAGACAAGTCACTTTCATGCAAGGTCATTTTGTTTTTGTACCCACTCGTTGTTTAACACACAAATACTATGCAACGTTTGTAGTTAAAGTAACGATGTCGGAATACGATAAAGTAGTTATACTGACATTTATATTAGTTTGTGTTAGTATCGGAACGCTCTTTTAAGTGTCCAACCCTGTATAAACTGATATCAGCATGCACGAACTGCTATCAAGTCAATGCATGAGACTTCTGGAAGCTACTATTTAGTTGACCAAGCAAAGACAAGCGGGTCACGGACTGACAGTGAGTTTAACAGTAATGGCAGACCGGAGGGGTTATAAACGGGAGACATCTGATCCGTAATCACGCATGACTGTTGTTGTGGTCTCGCGCATAACAACGTTAGCGTGATCCACCAAAACATTGGCGCCTGTTTGCTTCTAACGCAAACACAACGCGCACTTACCCGCGAGAATAGCCTTCCACGGATGGGTGATTTTTCTCCCTCCGATCGCCGCGGCCGCTAGATTCCTCTGGCCTGGATAAACGTTAGGAATTGGGGTAAAAGTGCGCGTCGAGCCCCCGCCAGCGGAGGGAATCCGGGTCAGCCCCGAAGGATGCTGTAGCGGCGTGCATCCTCGTCTCAGTATCGCATCTTTGCACGGCCCGTCCGAAACAGAAAACGGTTTATACAAAGACGACATGTTGTAACAATATTTAACGCGTTAGGTGAAATTTGTAACGTGCGACGACGCGCAAGACGCGCCTGCCCAATAGGACGCAGACAACACAATCACAGGAAGACCACTGCGGGGCGTGGCGGCGAAGAGCTCATGAATATTAATATAAAGGTCACGCAGCGCGCTCAGCCATTGGTCTGTTTTAAATGTATGATTAATTTATTGCGTTACTCATCTTATGTAATATTAATAAGGCGCGTTCGCCGATCCAATTGGTCCAATGGTATTACCACACCCGGGTTTGTTTTAAAAACATAATTAATGTTTGATCAGAGAAGGCTTGAGTTTAATTTAGCAAATTTAATTTAATTTAATTTAATTTAGCAAATAGATTTGATGTAGAGATGTTTGATAAACTGTTTTCTAAGATTCTTGATTTTTCTAAATTTAAATTAAAATCGTACTGCGCAATACTATATAAATCACACACATTCACTGTATAAAATACTTTAAGGCGTTTTATAATTTAAGTACTAAAATTTACGTCAAGCTCGGCTATTCAGCTCTGTTATGCAAAGTATAGTTATTTTAAATATACCAAATAAATGTTTTCGCTGTTGTCGTTCATTTATTTCAAGTCTGTCTTTTAACTGAACATTTGATTTCAAGCTAGTCCCTACCTTATTTTCCTATTTAAGCTAAAACTGCAAACTTGTTGGTATTTTTATTACTTTATTTTTATTACTAACATTTTTAATTTCTATTTGAATTTCTGTTAATGTTTATAGTTTACGCAGTTGTTTGTTTATTTATTTATTTAGCTTGTTAGCTAGAAAAATTGCACATGGAAGGAAGCTTGTTTGTTGGGTAACAGCTAGGTGTACTGGTGTACTTTGTTTTTTTTTTACACACACACACACATGCAACTCTAACTCAGTTTAGTATTCAGATATAGACACTGTTTTTAAAAGGTACCCTACTAAGTTATCTGTGCTGCTCCCTGCAGGATTCCAAGAATGCTTTCGAGTTTGCACAGACCAGGGAATCTGAATATGGCTCCAGTGATGAAGCACAGATGTGTCCCACAATGCTGCCAACAGTTTCCCAGTTTCGCACCCCACCTCTTGGCCACACATTCCTATTGAGAGCCAAACCAGGACCGGCGATAAGAGCAGCAGCATGACAATGATTGCACCACACTCTAAGTGAAAAGACATTTTTCCACTAGTATATTTTAGCATCTGAAAAGAACCTTAAATCACCAAGAAGCAGGAGTGGGGCCTGAATTGTATTTGTCCAGTCAAGCATTTTACGGTTCCTAATTTAAAGGTGACTTTCTTCAAAGTGTTTGCATTAGGCTAATTAACAAAAGCCCTTTTGTAAAAAGCACATGTACGCAAACCCACCGAACAATTTGTTATCTTCAAAGGTTTCATTAACAAATCCATGCATTTTGAAATCCTTTTTGTCCTTCTCTAAGTGATAACCTTACCTATTTAGATAGTGATGTCCTTAGAATGGATAATTTAACATATGTGAGACATTGCTGTTGCACCCTTACTGTATTACTGGATCATTTGAACACAGTATTAGTCATTTAATCATACCTGCTGAGGACATCAGTGGTTCAACCATATTTAAAAAAAAAAAAAGCTATGCAAATACTTTTTGTGCTCAGAGAAAACAATAATAACATAATTTATTCTTATTCCTTAATCGCCAGAGTTACCATATTCCACCACTTTAGAGAGTGCACTGCAACGCAAGTAGCCTAATTAAGTAGCCAGAATATTCATTTTTGTGTGAAGTTGACTATTCTTTGAACAGTTCATATTGCAATATTGGTATGTAAATTTGAAGATACTTGCAGAATTGCTGATACCAGGAAAAAACATCAGGTGAGGGGCCAAGGTTGATGGCTGGACTTAACATGTATAGTCTAACTCATAGTGTAAATCAGTCTGATTGCTTTTAGATGGAAACCTGCCCATAACTGTCTAGTGTCTGTTTTCTTCGTAATAATAGCATAACGAAATAAATTCGGGCAACAACCCGGTGCTTCGAAAAGTGTCAAACGATTTTACCGTGCATTTTCACAGAAGGGAGCAAAGTAACCAATCACAGACATGTTTGTTGATTTTTAAAACGCGATGGCCAATCAGAGATGTTTAGGTTGGAATCCACTCACTCACCGTTTTTTTGTCAAGCGCTGAGGTCCATCGCTTTCGTAAATTAAAAAAAAAAAAAAAGTTTCATTTTGATGTCACATTCATTAGTTAAAACAGACCTAGATCGTGATGAACGAGATAGCTAGCCACTACACTATATAGATTAAGATAATAATTTGAAAATGTGATTCTGCAGCTGAGCCTGGTCCAAACGCAGGATTTAGGTAAGGAGATGGTTATTAAGTACTTGTGTTGGCTGCCATGCCAAATAATGCACCTGCTTGCTTTTCTGTTTTATTTAAGTGTTTTTGTAAACGTATATGTTCTAATAACAAATAATTGCATCATTTGACTATAAGGTTCCATTAATGTATTAAGTGTTTTAAAGTGTTAGCTAATTAAAGCGCTACCTAAATCGGGCCCCCCAAGAAGTATAAAAGCGTCTAAAAGGTTTTTTAAATGCTGTAAAGTGAGGATGCTGTTAAAAATAATGTCCTATTAACAGATTTAGGATATCAAGTCAACAGTTGGTGTGACCATCCTGGCTTTTGCTATATACACTTGCACATAGTTTTTCAGGTAGATATGCAGGTAGGTTATGTTTCATGTACATCCACAGAGACTGGGTGATGATCAGATCTCTGTGTGGAGCTCTGGCTGCTATCAGACTGCTTGTGCAAGCAAAAAATCTCTATGTATGTTATTACAGTTAATGGCAAAATGAATGTTTGAAAATGTGACACACTACATCAAAAGAGACTTAACTGACTTGGTGTGTGTGTGAGTGTGAGTGAGTGTGTGTGTGTGTGTGTGTGTGTGTGAAAAATACTAATGTATAATACTAAGAGTATAGCATAATTTGTACAGTTGTACAGTGCATTATGATATTAAACAATTACAAAATACATAATTCCTGTTCTGAAGTGGAAAACCAGTGAAGATCATTTTGGCATCCCGTCCTGCCTCATAAGCCAGTGGTGTACGGACACTTCCGGCTTTAGGATGTTGCTAGATTCAACCTTGTCGACCATTGATGTGTGAACTCTCAGCTTGAGGCACCTTTGAGTCACCCAGGTTTCGGCTGCCTCAGATAACACTCGAAACGTGAGGTTTGTGCTCGAGAAATGCAGCTTTTGGCCTCTGCTCATTCCTCCTTGCAACGCAGAAGTTGTCTACAGGAGATCAATGTAGCTAAACACCAGGCGGTATACATTTTTATTCGAAACCATTTTTAACGTACACGTGTACACAGTTTTAACATTCGCGTTTTTCATACTGCTAGCAAACTTTGGGCATTTCGATACATTTTTGACATTCCTGATTCATCCTTAGTAAAAGCTTTTTGACAACATTGCACATAATAAAGCATTAGCATCCCTTCCAGCGCATAATAGTACGAATAAAACAAGCACCAGAGTAGTAAAGACAAGAAATCCATAATTCTTGAAAGATTCAATTTCCTCACGGCTGACAAATGAAAAAGCATGTAATATAATGCCGAAAATAAATAATTGGATTTTTTGCTTGGAAACAGTGAAGCGGTTGAGTGCTGTTCTTGACCTCAAAGAACAGTAATACTGTATTATTGAAAAACAGACAAACAGTCAAGTCCTTAAATTGTTCACAATACATTACTGAACAAATATGTTAAAACTCGAGCGGGTAAAACGAGACAGAACAAAAATATGAACAATATCTTAGCTTATTTTAGGTAGCGATCGGAGCGACGGTTGCTGAGTTTTATCAAGACGAGCCGTTTCTCTGTCCATCAAACAACAGACACTTTGTCTGCACAAAGAAAAAACAACAGAAATCAGTAAAAGCTAATTCTGAGAAATGTACAATCCTTCAGTAAATCAATTTATTTTACACTATTTTTATGTTTTATGTCTTTAATAACCAACTGGGTGAGCGGTATGACTAAAATCTTACATCTAAATACGTTTCATTTTATTTCACAACTGATACATATCATAATAAATGCTGCATTGCATTGTAGCATTTAAATATTGAATGCATAAAATACATTTCGTATCGAAACGTATAAAAACACTGCATATTTTTCACAGTAAATGTAATATATATTTCTTCTTATTAAAGTCACAAAAGTGATTTAGTCAACAGCTATTTTTTTTGTTTGATTAAGGTGAATGACTTAATCAAATCACTTTTTGCCCGGACCAAATGTTAAACATGTTTTCTTTCTCAGCTGTTTGCTTTCACGTTGCTAAGTTTATGAGTGTGCTTGCAAAGAAAGGCATTCTGACACATACAAGTGCGTGCATTTAACTGGCAAAAATAACTTTATGTGCGCGCCTCTCAAACAGGATGCATAGCGAAATGAGTTCCTTTCACAGCTGGCGTAAAATCACTGTTTTTTAAACACATAACACAGCAATGTAACTGATAAAGAAGTTTGGTCCAAAATCTCTGCAGGATGACGCATTTCTAGTGGTTAATCTACGTGCATTTTATTAATTGCATTATTTATTATATTATAAAAACACTAAAATAAACTAAAAATGTAATTATTTTATGCTATAATTAGCCTGTACATTTATGATTATGATATACACGCACATACACACACTCACACATATACAACAAACACCTAAGTTTATTTTTGCGATATCCAGTGCAGAATACTAATATTGCATCTTGAAAATAACTCGTGTGGCGTGTCTACTTACCTCATGCCAGCGTAATGTATCACGTGGCAGCCAAAGGCGGCAGTGAGGACAACAGCTGTCAGATTCCACGGCCTCATCCTCCTCTTCCTCCTCTTCTCTCTTCATCTCCCTCGGCCTGTCGCTGTCCCACAGGGGGAAAGACACAGAACGAGAGGAGTGGGCTATTCCAAAATGAGGCCTGGGGTCTCGCTGGTAGTGCAGACGCTCGCCACTGGGGGGCAGTGTCAGATCCTCACTGTCCGCCTGCGACTGCAACGAAACATTTACTGAACTCCTCCATCTAGCGCACATGCACGGCAACGACACGTTATATTTTACAAAGCTAACTCAGCTACATAATTTACAAGCAGCTGAAATGGTCGCAACAAGATACTGAATGCACGCCAGGTCAATGAAAGCCGACCCCGGAGTCTATCTAGTGCTAAAAAGGCAGACAACCCAGATGTATTGATGTATCACAGCACGCCTTATGTTTGATGCAGTTGCACGTTAAACATGAGTTTCTCACTGTACCTTAGGTATGTTTTGTTCTTCGATCGGGAGGGATTTCAAGCAGTACCAACAGAGTTCAAGGGCGACTCCTATAGCTGTTGAAGCACACACTCATTATAAATTAATTACTTCACATGGCCTACTCCACTTTGTCAACAAGATCCGTCAGCACGCACCAGGCGCATTTCACTCTGTGCACACATGTTATTTCTACAGTGTTTTAGTTTTTTACCAGAGAACAAACAGCTCAAAATAGCCAAGAGCAAATTTAGGCCTGTGCGCCGGCCATTGTTTCCCATCATCCACCTGATTAAACAGCATTAGCATTTTCAGTGCTGAACGTTTGCACAAGGACGAACTGTTCAGCATTTTTAATGTACCTTATCCATATCATCAGTGTAAGCATTTATCAGCTGGCTAACAGTGACAGGTTTAGACGTACTCTGTGTGTCTACAGGAGCCGCCGCCAAGGCCTGAGCAATGTTTGGGATCTGGTCGGATTCAGATTTCTCTTGTGTAACACAACAGCTCCCCTCCTCGCACGAAACGGCCTGTTAAGCAGCCCATAATGAAATAGAAGAGAGTGAGTAACAGGGTTTAGGGACCGTGCAAACAGAGCACATTTTTGCTTGTGCTGTTTTATATGTAGATACGAGCGCTGCCTCGCGTTGCTCTTTCAGTCGTTTTTAATTATAAAAAGTATAAATTAATAAAGTTTAATAAAACTTTATAACATGTCTTAAGAGACTGCAATGTTCACCATTTTCTCTGTGCAGCGTTTCACTTTAATTTTTTAACGCAAACATTCAAAACGCAAGGTTAAAGTAAAAATAATTAATTACCTACATAGAAGCACACCTGCTTTAAAGAAACATTGCGTTGCTTGTAATTTAATACACCGATTCTTGAGTTTTCGCTACTTTTTTTAATCGCGTTTTGCTTTTGCTGTGCAGAATAAATAAATAAATAAATCAAAGTATAGCTTTTTGACAATGAGTCTGGAGACATTTCATTTAAACGTCTTTCGTATGATCCGTTTCTTCTGACCAATAAGAATCAAGTATTCTAGAGCGCCGTCTAATCACAAATCTCCACGTAGGAGCAATAATGTCAAATCTCATAGGCACGGTAGAATGACAAACAATGTAAGAGCAGTTATATATTATAGAACTTAACTGTGCTACAAAAAACAGCTTGTCCATTGAAATAAAAAGAAGAGCCCTGACCTCTTCCTCTTGGTCCAGTAGAGAGATTTCTTCCTTGTCGCTTTGGTCAGTCGTAATCATCCTGTATTTTTAAAAGAAAGAGTGACGTGTAAAAATGCATGTTTATATTTGTTTATTTGTTTCCACACGTGGCTCGGCTTTTCCTAAGACAGTGCCACGACAGTCCGTCTCAATTACTGCTGTTTACTCCTCAACGGGAGGTTATCAATTAATCCATCCGCCTACGAGTTACACTCAGAGCTAGAGTTTCCCCAGCCGAGACCTTTTAACTCACCCCGATGCTAGGAAAACATCAGCAGTTAAGCGTCGTACTCGTGGAGAGCTCACTTACCCCTCTTGGGCTGCTTGGCCGTCGTCAACCGTCCCCGCCATCTCACTGACCTCCCGTTTCCGTGGGAGCAACCTCTTTTTGTTTATCCGCTCTCTCGTTCTCTCTCTCCCTAACCCCTTCTTCTCACGGCACGGAAACTGTGGCCTTTCAATATTTGATGAATCTCAATGGCTCACAAGCAGATTTGCTGTAAAGAGTGACAGCAGCGGAGCTCAGGTGTCAGACCTCGTCTGCTTCAGTCAGTCAGCAGTCTGGACTCCCAGCTGAGGATAAACACCCCTGAGGGACATTTTACCCCATCTGCCACAATAGCACTTGATGTAAACATCAAATGGATTACGCCCTCGAGACAAGAGGGCTGTTTGCACACACAGTGTGGACCTAATATAGTACCAAAGAGTGAGTGTGAGTGCATGTGGAGCAATATCTATGAGTGTGTGTTCAAGTGTTGTCCCTGTGGGCTTTTAGAAAATAGACCCTCTTAAAACACACTTCTAACTCTCTCGTGTAATTTGTCTGTTGACGATTTCTAACAGTGTATACACGCACTTAATCAAAGTCCTTTTTTGTCTGCAGTGTTATTTTCCTCATATCCTACATGATTAAACATATTTTAATACAAACATTAGGCTATTTTACAGTGTCTTTGTACACGCACTTATTAATAACAGTAGATTTTGCAACTGTACATCACATGCAACAAAACCAAACCTTGATCCAATTAATATTATTCCGATACGAATACAATGTCCACCTTCGGACGTATTTAAATCATATTTAAGAACTTGGTGTTTAATAGCATTGTGTGACGGAAATTACATTTTAAATGTTTAATTAATAACTCATATGATTTATTAAAATTGCTTAACTGAAACAGGTTAACCAAAAACATTCAGCTCAGACATAACTTATGTCTTGTGTCATCACTTATGTCACATATTTCACCTCTGGCTTTTAACTTACACTGTTGAGTAAAAATATTAATTAAAAAATGTAATAATTTAAAAAGTATACTAAAAGGTTATATGTTACTCTTTGAAAACTGTAAAAATAGTATGTAAAAGGTAACGTAAAACATTTAAATTCATAATGAAGTGTGTGTTTGTGTATATATCAAGCATATTTTGTAAACTATATATATATATAGAGAGAGAGTAAATACAAATATAATGTAACAATAAGAAATTAAATAAACATTAAGGACTTATAAATAATTATGAAATTATATACACACACAAAATTTAATGACCACTTTTTGTAGCTATTTTAAGATTGAAAATCTGAGTCAATTAAGATTTATGTATAAATGGACCAAAAACATGATGAAGGTATGGCAAAACGCAAACAACAAAAAGAAAACCATTGAAATCTACAATCTTTAATAATAAAAAAATCAACCCCTGGAACAAAAAAGTGCCCACAGTTGCAGAAACACCCATATATATATATATATTTCTATATATATGAGAGTGTTCAGTGCTATAGAAGCCAGGCAATGAGCTTGTTACTCTGAAGGTGGTCGGCCACTTTACAGAGCTGCTGGATAAGTACTTATAGAGAGTGAGTCACTCAGACCTTCACCTTTATTCTCTCGGTTTCACTCGCTCCCTCCATTCTCTCTGAATCTATCAGCTCCTCAACCCTCTTCACCTCCTCCTTTTCTTTTTTTTAAATGCGGCACCGACCCAACCGGCGGATGAATGAAATGTTGATGTTGTTTTTCCACTCGCTGTTAACCTTCTGCAGGTGTTTCTGCAGCGCCAATCGTGATCAACGCTTTTTAGTTTGCGTGTCATAACACGCCGTCTCCATACTTCCATTTACACCAATACACCTCAGTAAAGATACCGAGCCGCATTAATCAGACGTTATAACGTGATAGACGGCGTTCCTCTTGTTTCACTGTCAGAGCGCACAAAGCTCTTTAATGGAAACATGACTGCCGGTGCATGCTGGGAACCTCCCCTGCCAGTGCTGTCAAAGATCATTCTCCCCCCGGCGGGTGAAATGGAACATTTCGAATTGATTCCGAAAAGAAAATCATTTCACACAGTCTTTAAAATGAAACCTCTAGAACGTGACATATTAAAGCTGTATATCCACCGGGCGTACGTTACAACATGGCAACGCAGGTACATCAGAAATCGACGGACGCTCGCGAAATGCACATCCTGTGAGACACAACGGCAATCAGCTCTTAACGGACACACTGACAGCTCTTACGGCGAGAGCAGAGGGTATAATTGAATGGTAATTACATGGTAATTATCATCATGCATAAAGGTTTGGCATACAGAAAAGGATCGGGGGGAAGAGGATTTTTATTTTATTTAATTTTTTTTTTTTATCATTTTTTTAACAACCTCTCCGAGATTTAAATGATTCTGTTCAATTATGGCTAATCACTGAAATCCAGGAAGGGCATAAATGGGGGCTGTCTATCTACAAAGGCAGCAGAGAGCTTCAAGGCACTTTGAAGCACCTTAGAGAAAGTTTTATCCGAGAGTGTTTTTTCCCGTGCTGTGTTGGTCGGTCGGCTCGGCAGAATGCATCATTAGAGCTGCTGTCTGAGTCACAGTCATTATCAGCCACTTTTTACCTCTGAAGTACTGGCGCCACTGTCATCAGGCTGTGTTTATGCCTGATTTTTTTTCGCGTGCGTACGTGCGATCACGTGCCCGAGCAACAGATGGAGCCCCGGCATACATTAATGACTCGTGCGCGAAGGTTTTGAAGAGTCAGGCGTCCATTTACAGTAATTACCGCCGTAACTTAACAGACTCTTTGCATAACGCGACGGATCTGTTCGAGGACGGAGGTTGAGGCAGAACGTAAGTGGCCGTGACTCACCAGCCTTCCGACAGCAGCGCCGCGAGACTTCGCCGCACTTATGCTCATTCCCGGCCCTCTGCGGCCCTCCACACAAAAGCTGAAAGAAAAGGAATGAGAGAAACACATCAGAGCCTCATAAACAACTGTCCCCCCACACCACCCCCCCGGTAGCAGCTGCACTCTGGTCACTAATGGAAAATTTTCTGCCGCCGCAATGGTTAATTTGCAGCGGGATCCTCCACTAAGGGCTCTTGGATGGGAAGCAGTGGATGTTTAGAGTGCTTCGGCACGGACGCGAGCGGTCTGTTTGGGGTTAAACCTCGCTATTATCCGTCTTGGTGGTGTTTTAACCAAACGCTGTGTAGTTCGAATTAAGGCCTTCTGGCGATAGGTGTGATTGCGTCTTGCCTAATGCAGGTGTTTTTGAGCATAATTGAGTTCTGCATTGTGTCCAAAGTCAGGGTGTGGGGGAGTGGGCTGGTGTTTGTGCCTCTGCGTGTGTGTGTGTGTGTGTGTGTATATGAGAAAGAGAGAGAGAGAGAGAGAGAGGGAGAGGGTATAAGTGCTTGAGGTTCTGCAGTGGTGCATGGCAGTAGATGACTCACCCGTCAATCATGTGACTCATTAATCACTGCAGCTTTCTCTCTCCCCACCCCTCTCTTTCATTTGGTCTCAGTGTGTCTCCATGTCTATTCCCTTCACATTACTCGCCTTTTATTATTCTAAGTTCTTTTTATTAGCGAATGACTTTCATCTAGTGGCGTCTCATTGAACGGCATCATCCTCAGGAGGTCGAAAACCCGGATTCGGCTTTTTGTTAGTTAAAGATGCTTGCGTTCAGATGCACTTACATCTTCTTTCACGTAATTCAGCACGTGTTTTGCTCTGATGTTTGGCAAACATGTTCCATCGTAATAATCACAACATGTTCCGATGGATGTTCGTCGAGGAACGGGATGCCACGAGTAATGCGGTCGTGACTCGTAAAGGTTTTTTTTTAAGAATCATAGAGCTGCATATCTAGCCGTTTCATTAGAGATCTTCGGGAGGTACGCGAGGAGCTGGAGAATAAATTGTCTCGGTAGTCAGTCGGTTTGTGTTTTCGGCGTTCTGCTGTAATATGGCATGAGAAAAAGCTTGTGGAAAATAGAGATAAAATTCAAAGATGTACTGGGCATGCTGGTTCAAACTCTCTGTGACGTCAAATGCAATTTCTGCTACAGGTGAGATAAGAACGGCATATATATCGTCCTGGCAAGAACCCTCTGCGGTACAGAAATTAATTAATTTCTGCTCAGGATCTGATCAAAGACGTTCCAATAAGACATTTGTTAAAAAAACTGACTTTAATAAAATAATTGCTTTTATTTTCGTCAAATAGCAAAACTAGTAATCAACATGCTGTTATTTACACATTGCACACACACTTGTTTATTTGACACTGTACAACTTACAATCGGGAAGTTGACAACAACAAATTCCTTTCACAAGACAGTTCACTGATGAAAACACTTGCTATAGTAATTAGAGTTGTCTTTCTTTGTGTTTTTTTTTTTTTCTTTTTATTAATTTTTAAAATAATCACAGTTTGATCAAGGAAATTTTCCCCAAATTTGTCTTTTTTTTTTTTTTTTTGTTTTTTTGTTCTTTTTTTTAAAGATGCAAATACAGATAGACGTGCAAACTGTTCACCCTTAGAGTATTCCTCACAAACTTCAGACATTTGAAAACTTTTTTTTAGGAACAAACATCACTATACAGCGTTCTGTTGGCTCTCGAGACAAAAAATCCTGTACCCAGTGGTTGAACATTGGAGGCAACCCATAGCAACAGGGGCATTTTTGAAATTTGTTCGAAATTTTGGCGAGATGTTAAGTTTACAGTAAATCACATGTGTACAGGTATTCCACCAAGCAGATTGACAGGGCACCGACCTAGCAAAGATGTTCATCGTTTTGCATTTCTGTGAATAAAATGGAAGATTTCGTTTCAAGCATTGTTTACAGCGTGCGTGACAGAATTTTTTTTTTTTTGTAGTGGTGCAAGACCTGCATGCACATGGATGAGCTAAAACAGTGATCAGTATTAAGGCAATAGGAACATTGATCAAAACAATCAAACAGACCCTCAGGAAAAGCCTGTAATAATTTGACAGTTACTTGGTTGTGTAACTAGTGCCATAGCAATTATTACTGTGCCCTGCAGTATCAAGAATTCAACCCCAAGCTTTGCTCTTCAATTAATCAAGTGTTTCCTAAAGAAAATAAATCTTTGTATAAACATGGGTCTCTTGCAATTGGCACCAAAATGTTTTTTTGTCTGCTCGTTTTTGGTTTCTTTTTGTTTCATCTTTTGTATTTTTTTTTTTCCACATGCAAGAGAATCAAAAACATACCTGAATGAAACCTTACAAATTCACCTGTGTATTCTCTCACCAAATTAAAATGTAAACTGCGAGAGAAACCAAATGAGAGCACGCAGAGAGGTTCTGATGTAGCAGCACCATCTCTTCCGTTCCTGATTTGGAATGTATCAAAACACAAAGAGTGGAGAAGAAACACCTAACTGTCTTTTCCCAGCCCTGTCGTTCAAACTCCCTGTCAGCTTTTTCTCCTCACTCTTTCATCGCTTGTTTCATCGCTTTAGAATATCCTGAACTCCCGGCTGACTAAAATAACCTACGGTTGTAATAAATCTTCTCAATGAAGTTCTCCAGTTCTTCGTCGCTCTCCTGTGGAGACTCCGGCTCATCGTACACATAGTCTGGTGGGTAGATGTAAGAAGGTGCTCTCCCGGTCTGAGGAGAACGTGGTTTGGGCATGGGGAGAGCCTGGTAAGTTCGGGGATGGGGGAGAATGTAATTAGATATGACAGTGTCCGGTTGTGGGTAGGGGCTCTGGGAGCGTTGCGGGGCTTGCGCCCATTTCCAGTCCCTGGGCTTGGGCCTGTCCCTGTACCTACGGCTCGGAGGCTTCAGACCATACCCCATGGAGCCCCCAAAGTTGTAGTCAAATGACAGAGCGGGATTTGTATAGAACCGCTGCTTGGGGGCCGGGAAGAAGACCGGGTAGTAGGCTCGATATGGCTTCTGATAATAGGGGAACGAGGGATAGGCCAGAAACTGCTTCTGCGGCTTAAACCAGTAGTCCTGCTTGCTGAGCTTGCCTTTGTTTTTCTCCTTGTACCATTTCTTATATGGATCGACTGTATAAGAGGATTTCTTAGGTGACTTAGGATATTGATAAGCCTGAGGCCTCGGCTTGGCTTTGAGAGGAACTAGGGGGCGGAAACGAGGGGTGTTGCTCTGGGGTAAATCCTTCCTTTTTTTCTTCTTCTCCTGAACGTCGCTGATGATTTCGACCACGTCGTCAGCAGGCAAGTGCAGCTTGCTGGAAATCTCGATCAACTTGTCGATGGTCTGGGGATCCATCTCATCGTCGTCGTCATTATCCTCCACCTCGTTTGAGCGCTTGTCCTCGGCCACATTGTTTAGAAGAGCCGCCGCCTTCATGTCTCGCATGTAGGACGATGCTTTCTGCTTTCTGCCCATGTACTCCAGAAGCATGTCTGAGGCGATGTCTGCCAATCTCTGCTCCTCTTCACGTGCCTCCTGTGCCTCGGCCTCCTGCCGCCTCACCTCCTCCTGCTCTGCCCGCGCCCGTGCCTCCTCCTCCTTGCGGGTCAGAATCTCCTCCTCCTCTTCTTCCACAAAATCAAAATCATCCATGAAGTTTCTCTCAAGCTGGGATGGGTTTCTCGTTCGCTCCTCCTGCCACTTAAGCTTCTTTGTCGCCTGGGCCAGTTGCTGGTTATAGGCTTTATAGCCTTTTAGAGGCGGGAGGATCTCATTGTCTTGCAGCCCGAGGTCAATGTTTTGGAAGTAGCCCCTGGTTTTGCGCTGGAGGGGGTTGGCCACGTTAGACAGACTGTGCCCGGCCGTATTCACTCCATCCTCCTTCGCACTCTCACTTTCATCTTTTGACTGTTCTTGTCCCCAATTTTCCTCCCCTTGCTGTACTACCTCTGCCGATTTCTCTGTGCCCTGCTCAAGGTCTCCCTGATTCCTCATTGCCTCTATCACTAGTCCTTCTTCAGAATCCCCCTGGGTCATCTTCTCTCTAACTGGGTGGTCCAGAGCCTCAAGCAGAACCGAGGCTAGAGAACTGGCAGAGTCCATATCTGAGACATGTTCCTGTCCCAAGGGATTCTGGAGCAGGCTGTCCACTTTCCTATGTGTCCGAGCAGCTTCTTCTGCTGCCCCCGGGTCCTCTTTTGCCAAGTTGAGAGCCTCATTGATGCTGCTGCTGACTGAAGATCTCTGCTGAAGTGCAGGGGCAGCCAGGGCCAGCAGGGGGGTGAGGCTGAGGAGGACTAACAGGAGAGCTGAGGTGCTGGAGGGGTAGCAACAGCAGAACATGACCATGCAGAGAGGACAGGATGGGGGAGAGGGGAGCACCTGACAAAGACAAAGAAAGAAAATGGTGATTAATGTGTGTTTTTTTTTTTCTGAGCAGTAACATTTTATTGGCATTACTATTTTAACATTTTGTCTCTAAGGCATTATAACGTGCTTGAGCTGAAATCTGTTTAACTAAATTAATATGATAGTATATTACAACGTGCGTTTGTTTTACAGCAGTACGTCAACACAGTACATTAGCACTTTTTAAATCTAATTTATTGTGCTGCTTTAATTAAAGGGAGTCCACACGGGAGACGTATAAAAGCAATATCGAGCGAATTCCCTGGTCGCCTCTTCACCTATCATTTCTCGAGTCGGATTAGCGAAACGCCAAAGCAAGGCGACATATGGTTAATGACTATTAAAGTGTAAATTGTCTTCCTCGACTTGCGAGGGAATCGAAAGCATGCCTGAATAAAAACCTTAGAAATCCACATGTGCTTTTTCCCACTCTCTCCTAAAATGCAAACTACGAGGAAAAACCCTTCTATGTCAGTCAACGTATTTTTCTTTTTATCCATTCATTCATTCATATAAAAGCAATTCGATCGTTCATTCATCAATTTCTTCTTTCGATTTTCAAAGAAAGAACACCCATCCAACCGGTCTTAAGATTTATTCAAATCCTCCATTCCTATGAACACGATCCCGAAATATTAGTGATATTTATTGCTTTCGCAAAGAAAAAACATAGACATCGCATATGAAGATTACCCTTGTCGGAAAGATACCGATGCGGATCGTGTAAAAAAAAAAAAAAAAAAAAAAAAAAGGCGTTGAGAAATTTATGAATGAAACGCTTGTTGATCGGTCGACCAGTATTTCTTTGAATGACTCGCACTGAGATTCAACATCATCTCAAGGTAGGTATCAGCGGAAAACTTATCTCTAGTCCTTCTCTTTGTTTTTATAGGGAACTATAAACTATTTATCGAGTGCGTGTAGGAATGGAAGTGCACTTACTCACCTGATTTCCCGAACAAATTAGCTGGAACTCAAAACCCGGTGCTTCTCGGATGAGGTTTGGAAACAACCGCTATCCTTAAGTTCATTTAAAACTTGAGTTAAAGTAAGTTTGCTTCCCGCAAGAATGATTTGAAACGCACTTCGATCTGTCTTGTTGAGAGATGAATGCGGAGCGTGATTTTTTTCAGGACCACGGACAGCGCAACTCCCATTTGTATAGACGCGTCTGGACACGTGACGCGCGAGTCATCGCGCCGCTGTTGACGTCAGAACTCTCCATTGATAAGAATTTCGTGTCTCGTTTGAACTCGGAGGGTACGCTACGGTGCTCTGATGAATGAACAGAGATTGCATGAATGAAACAGTCTCTCCATTAAGAACGGAGCACCGCGGTACGCGGTGAAAGCGCCGCTGCTAAATGAACTCGCACAGAAGCCGAATCTAATTGCAGCTGAGTTGGTTGAACACTGGCGATTTGCTGTTTTGAACACTGTGCATTTAAGTTGAAATGTCCGTTTATTCGCAAAGCGCGGGATGCGTTTAAAGGGCGCGCGTGAACCTGTAGCGTAATTTGACACTGTCGCTTACTTAGCAGACCCTTTTGGCCTGTTGATCGTTTGCGAGGTGGCCTTAATCAGAGCTGGAGAGAGACCGAACCGCTGCACCCACCGTGACGCAGGCGGTTCAGCTTCACTGCTCCACTTCCGCTCAATTTCCCGAGCTCGTTCAATTTTCCGCTCTTTGTCTCCTGCCGCCCCTGACTTTCATCCATCTGTCTCCAACGTCATTCTCATGTAATGTTTTCACATTAACGCGTATTTTCGTTTAATTACGTGCACGCACAGGTCGCTTCGGCCGGCTCGGCTGACCCGCAAAACGGTCCAGAAACGGTCAAGACGTTCCGCGGAAAGCGCGGCCGCGCTTTCGGCGTTCTTGCAATTACGCTTTTCGAGGGTTTAGAACCTCCACACGAGCACCGCAGGTTTTAGGAATAGGCCTAATTGGAAAACGCGCGCGCGGCATCGGAGCCAACAGCAATCCCGCCAATCACAGTTTATGATTCGTGTAATTGGATTAGTTGCAGCGCGGATATTGAAGTCCCACGAGCCACACTCGAAATGGCAGCATCAAAGCCGTCTCATTATAGAGTGGGAACCTTATTTCAATATTTTCAAAGGTTGCATCCAATAGACTCGTGTTCTTGAATTGGCATGAAACTTTGAGATCCGTCCTAACCCTATTATCGCGCGCGTTCGCTTTTTATTTGTCCTTTATTATTACTGTTATTTCCAGGTATAGCCTGCTTAATCAGATTGAACAAAACGGGTTCGAATACGGAAACGTGAAGTCAAAACATTTGCAAGAACCTTCGTAGCCTAATAGGTGTTTTAGAGAAGCCGTGACCAAAATGGTGATCTAACAAATCCATAACAACACATTGAAAAATAAAAATAAAAACACTTATCCTAATTAATACAAATAAATGGGCTAAATAAAAATATTTTTTAAAGAACCATATACAACCCAAATGAACAAAAACTAAAATGATGCAAAGATTAACTGCGATTCATTCATTTTAAGGCTTTTGTTAAAAAAAAAAAAAAAAAAAAAAAAAGCTCCAGGGATGTATACGTGCGAGGACGGGTTGTATCCATATTTTCCATCAGCTATACGGTGCCAAGAAATAAGTTATTTAAGTTGACGGGGAAATGACCTTTTATTCTGAAAAATGCGAGATGCAACAAAGGGGTTCACAGGAAAGCGCGTACAGCTGTGAGTGTGAACGCGTGTCCTTTTCTACCTTGGTGGCGAATAATTTAAGAGCTCCGGGGGCCAAGGGTCAGATTTTGATACGGCTTGGCATTATCGACTGCCACTCAGCATTAGCGCAGTCGCGACCCTTAACCAGCGCTCTCCATCCCCCGCGCTGACTCACCTCCTCCTAACTGCCCATGCACTTCACGCAGGACCCAAAATGCCCACTCAAGAAGAGAACGAATACATTACGCGTTAAAAAAACCGAGGCAAAACAAAGGGAACTGGGCAAAATAGCAGATAAAAGCGCTTTTGAAGTTCTTCCTGGGTACACGGGGATGATGAGAGTTATTGTTCACACCTACACAAGGAAAAGATTCGTCAAGTTTTTTGAGGGCTCTGCGGACACATCGGCCGCAATTATGAAAATGCATGTTCAGATACACTCAACAAAAAAAAAAAAAAACGTCCACCGCCTAATGGAAGTGACATAACACGCTCATGAATAAAAGAATTCGTACTCCCACGAGACTGGAAAAAAAAGCATCGTCCTGGGATCGATTAATTCTCCCATTTCACATTTTACTCAGCTGCAGCTCGAGCTTAATGGTGTGTAGCCCGAGCCTTGCGCCCACACACGAGCACCGCGTCTGTTTTGATGGCAAATTCTCGTGAGCGACCGCTCTCTTGAGGCGATAGGCTCTGATTTGTCGAAAATGTCTGACCGAAAGGTGCCTCGGTCCGGAACGAGCCCCGTGACACGTTTAGGCGCTCGAGGCTGACGATTCAAACCCGACTCGCGCGAGCTAATTTCCACGTGAATATTGACAAAGAAGGAGCAGACGCGAGACAGTTCATTGTGTGTCAGCACGCGCTCTTTGACCGTTGCCACTGGACTAACTTGCGGCTAGCGGCGATCTGTTTGTTTTATTTATCCCACGGCGTCGTCCCAATTTCAACGACGCCGAACCGGGGGAGCGTTTGACCTCGGAATATGTCAATATTTACAGTTTGAACAGTTCGTTACGCTGCGAATGAAGCGTGGTCGGTCCTCTCTCGCGCGCGCGTCGTCATCCGCACAGCTGTTCCGCGCGCCTCCCGTTCACCAAAAAGAGTTTACCTGTATCGTCGCGTTTTTAATTGACGACCTCCGTCAGCAAAAAAATATTTTATGCATAAACGGACCGACGGTCACAACGCCGACGTGATCTTTGCGTTCTGTCGCAGAAAGCGACATTTCGCGCTGTAATAAATAAGCCCGCAAGCAGTTGTTGCGGGGACAATAATGATCATTGTAAAATTAATTTCGTTTCCAAATATATTTGCGTTGAGCATTTCACGCGTTTTTGTTTGGGGAACAGAGCAAAGCGCCTTTTCGCCGAAATATGCGATGAAACCCTTCGGTCAGTGACATATTACGTCGGAGGTTGGCTTCGTATTTGGAGTTAATGAGCCGATTGATATCAGCGAGAGTCATCGGTTCCCTGCCATCAATCTCTCTTTCTTTCACGGGGAGAGAGGATGGATCAGCTCGCCCATAACATTTGGACTTGGTGCAAGCGATGTTAAAATAAAACACGCATTTAGGTTTGTTCAGATAATACGATTGTGAAAAATAAAAAAAAACAAAACAAAAACAAAACAGTGATGTCTCGGCATTTCAAGAGAGCAAAAAGACCAAGACAACGCTTTTTAAATATTGTCGTGTTTTGTGCAGTCACCCTTTTTACACGACATTGTAAATAAATAGCCTGTGCGCTGACCTGTGGTCAGCCTATTATTGATAATAGCCTATGTTGTAAATATTAATGCAGACTTGGATTTCGAAAGGAATGACAGAAAAAAATGGGCTAAGCTTATTATTGTGATACTTAAAGTTTTAATGTATTTCGCAATGGCTTTTAAATCCTGTAAACAAATCCCGTGATATGCAGGCTGGTGGATAATATGGAGCACACATCACCAATTAGTTCACACATGTGTGAAAATCAACTTTTAAATGAAGGCGAAAAAATGTGGAAATTATTTCTAAGCGTATATTGGCTAAAATCTCAAATGTGTTTTTTTTATAAATAATATTTATATATAAGTGGGCGCGTAAGTGGATCACATGAAGTCGGAAAGACAATAATGGCTATATAATGATTGTGTTTTGTCATAATGAATGCAAAACACGTGTTTAGACATGTGCAGTTTCGTCGTACATTTGTTTACAACCTAAATTCATTGCATTTTTTTCATTGTTTCTCTTTATTTTTTCGAGACAAAGGAATGCTGGCGTTTTAATGAAAGGTTACAAGAAAATGTACTAACGGAAGTGTACAGATTAAATTAATTTTACCTCTATTTTCACGTGGGTAGCTTTAAATACTACATTAAGACTTCAGTATGTTGTCAATACACAGTAAAGAGGATTTAATAAACTGCTTTGTCTGAATATATATATATATATATAGCTCCTGGAAATAAATCCAGGAGAGGGCGCTATCATTACGCGATTCCAAGCGTTGTGACTTATGGTTTCTCTGTGATGTTGCCCATTTCACATTTAAAGTTGGCATCAAGGCAAATATTAGGGAGAGAGAGAGAGAGAGAGAGAGGGGGGGCTATCAAACTGTTTTTATCGCTGACAGATTTTAAAAAGATATGGTAGGCTATGCGTCTTCTGAAAAGCCTTTTGAAGATTAAAGTCGACGAAATACACAAACGAGCGAATTAAGTGTCGTAAAAATAAAGATGAAACAAAAGAAGATAAACTGCAGAATAAAACGTAAACAAGAAAAAAAGTGAGGCCATTTAGGAGTTACAGCCTTAAAAAGTAAAAACGAATGATACAAAATATAATTTCTTTGTTTCGTCACATTCAATTATTATAGAGCCGACGGTGTCAAGTGGAGCAATCCATTTATGAACCTGCAGGGCAGGGTATCGTCTTCATCATCCTTGTTTTCATCCACATGTTCCGTGACTTTCTGTTTACGGAACACGCGACGCGCGCATGCGCACCTCAGCGGAACACACATACGCGGTTACGCGCCATAAACGCGCGCCCGACAACACCAGCACACAAGTGTCCTCCAAATCTCCTTGTAGGAACGAAAACTGTTATCGGTTATCAGCACGGAACCCGACTGGAAGGGAAGTAATTTGAAAGATGCTTTAAACTGGGTAAATTGCTGATATGACTCATCCAAGACACCCACAAGCCTCTGATCAATCGAATGGGAGGGAGGGGAACGAATTTGTGTGTGTGAGAGAGAGAGTGTGAGACAGGGAGGGAGAGGCAGATAGAAAACGCAAAAAGATGAATGGAAGCACACCATCAGTATGCGATACATTCCCCGAGCCAAAAAAGAGAAACAAATGTTTATAACTGCGTGAAATGTAGAGTCACGTTTTCTTAAAATGCCATGAGAGGAAAGAGGAGCTCTAGACAGACGGTCCCCCTCGGTTTTCGTCACATTGACACCTTCAACACCCGAGATGTCTGATAATCCAGATGTCAGGAGACCCTGGTGTGACATCAACGTGTGCACATGACCACTGGTTTCAATTAAAATACGTCAAACATCTCGCTACTTACGGTTAAGTATAAAAATGAGTATTGCAGCACTTTTTACTGAATGTTCTTATTCATCAAATATCTTCAAATATTGCAACCCCCCTTTATGCTATTCGTGCATGCTCTAAGTCATTATTTTGTGTAAACATTTATGTATACATGTACCCTATATATATTCCACAAAACCATATTTGAATGATGAAATATGTAGGATTAATGCAAGTGTTTTAAGTTTATTAAATTAACTGAATTGTTGTAGGTTGCATATGCATATGCATTTTAATATTTAACATCTATCTCAATTGTAATATCATAATCCACTGTTATATACCGGCAATGGCCCTGCCACCTGAAAATGTAGATGAGTTGGTTTCATCTGACCAGATTTGAGGAAATTTTACATTACATCACTTGCTTACAAATGTATCCTCTGCAGTGAATGGGTGTCGTCAGAGAAAGTTCAGACAGCTGAAATTTTTTAGCAGCTCCAAATCAGTTTCAGTGAAGAACCAAACACATTAATTTAACAGATGCTTTTATCCAAAGCAACTTAAAATTTGGGCAATTCATCAAGCAGTTCATCTTAAAGAGGCAAATAAACGAAGAAAGTGCTCATAATACCAAGTTCCAGGCATTGTTCAGATAAGTACAATCTAGACTGGGATTAAGTAAAGAGAAACATTTTTTTTCAGCTGTCACAAAATTGTCAGGGAATCAGCATTCAAGATAGGGCTGGGAAGATCAGTCCACCATCCAGGAACGGTAAACAAAACTGTTCTTGAAAGTGATTTTTTGCTTCTCTGTGATGGTACCACAAGGCGTCACTCGTAGATTTGTAATAGTGAGTGGACGTAGGCAGGTTCTGAGCCTGTGGCTTGTCTATGTAAGCATCAATGTCTTGAACTTGATAATGAGAGGTGTGACGTGTGCGTTTTTGGGCTTGTTGAAGACCAGTTTTGATACTGCATTCTGAATCATTTGTAGAGCTTTGATTGTGCATGACGTAAGTCCAGCCAGAAGAGCATTGCAGTAGTCCAGCCTAGAAATGACAAGGGCCTGGACAAAAAGTATGTCCTATTAGAAAGAGCCTGATCTTTCTGATCTTGTACACTGAAAATTTCGAGTTTGACCAGTTTTTGCGATGTAATCTTTGAAAGTCAGCTGGTCATCGAAGATTACAGCAAGATTTCTGACAGAACTTGATGTGAAATCATGCTAGAGTTGGAGCAGCAGAGGAGACCAGGTGCCCAGTCTTTGCCAGGTTGAGCTGTAGGTGATGTTCTTTCACCCATGCTGAGATGTCCACTAAACAGCCCGAGATCTTTGCAGCTACCATTGGATGATCTGGTTGAAATGAAAGGTAGAGCTGTTTGTCATCAGCATAGCAATTGTAAAAGAAGCCATGTGCCTGTATAATAGGTCCCAGTGACAATGTATGTGGAGAACAGGAGCGGTCTAAGAGCTGATCCCTGAAGAACCCCAGTGACCAGGTGATGCCTCAGGGTATTTAAACTTTCTGCTTTTCATGAGAACTGTTTAGGGACTGTTAAGAACCCCAAAATGGTTCTTCTGTCATTATTGATGAGAAAAAAAAAGTGTGGCTAAAAAACATTGATAAATCAATGTAAAAATGGACTGAAAGAACAGTATCTGTGGCTAAAAGCAGCTCTTTAAAGTCAAGATGAAACAGTATTCACAATCCATTTTACCTTCATAATCAAAACTATTTGGAAAAAAGAGCTGGAGCAAGTTATAATATTAATGAAAAGTGGCAAAGACATTCTTTTCTAAATGATAGTATATTAAATATACTAATCATTAACAAACAGATAACGGTGTAGCCTAAATAGAGTCAATGATTATGTCATAGTCCCGTACTGATTTGTAAATGAGTTGATTTGAAAATTGAAAGGGAGATGCATTTATGAATGGACGCTGATTTGTGAACAATACTGATATTTCCTAATGCCCCCCGGTTATGATGGTTACAATGAGCCAGTAGAGAATAGTGTGAGGAAAATGTTTGTTGCCTAACTTGCCTTTAGACTTTGTGAAACAGGAGATGACTTGATCAGATAATGAGGACAGCGCCGCATTAACATCACCATTATCTGTTTTTGTGTCATTTGACATTGGTATGGCGTACGAAGGTACGTGAGCGAGCCTCCGCACCAAACGCTGATTGCGTGTCTGTCTACAGGCGAGGAGAGCGATAACATCTGTGTAATTTCAACATGATGACGGGCCCCACGGGAGCCAGCGCAGGAGATGATCTGAGTTGAGCTAAGTACTATTAATCGTTTAATTACCACTGGCTGATTCAGTCCATCAAAGCCCTCTCCGCATCGCCTCATACAAATTCATCCATTATGAGGTCATTCATGGCCTCGTCAATCAAACCGCACCACCCCCAACCCCCAACCAGCCGTCGTACCAGCTTGTGTTTTTACAGTGTGCAATGACTAGGTGACATGAAAGGAACAGTAGCTCTTGTCCTATTCAGTGCTACACTCGGCGAGCCAGATGGCTGTGTTGGTTTACAGCAATATGTTTAATAATGAGGCCTATTATGACTGGAGATTAGCGCATAAGCCTCGGCACAAGGACGGAAGATTCATTGAGGATATTCGGATGAAACAGACGGAGGCCATCGTCTGCGAAGATGAAAGAATGTAGTTGCTGTCGCCTTTGTCTCTCATCTGTTGACTGAATATCACCCATCACTGTGCAAGAGCTGCATTACAAAACACGTCGTTCCATCTGCATTCATTGTAGCAATATCGCCTCTCAGTTCATAATGGCTTTCTTCTCCACACTCCAAAGGTATTATAACCGCTTTTATTTTATGCGAACAGGAGAGCGTTCGCTCTTTGGATTTGTAAACATGTGTCCAGAGAAATGCTCTCTACGCTTCGCTCACTGGCTTCTCTCGATTGATGTTAGTTTGCAGATCGCCGACTTCTTAACTTTCCTTGCAGGTTCCCCAGATGTGATTCATTGGTTTATGCAAATGCCGTCATAGAACGTAGGACTTTTGGGTAAGCAAATAAGAAATAGCAGACAGAATAACTGTGGCTCACATAAGCGATTTAACCGGTGCTTATCAATGAACCGTATCGTGGATGTCACATATGACTCAGACACAAAGCAAACTGTGAGGGACAGAATTCAGTGAGTTGGACTTAATGTAACTTGGTTTTTATCTTGCAGCCAACAAAAATGCTTCCAATACTCTTGTCAAAAAACTTTAAAAGCGTGGGTTGTGAAAATAGTATTTAGCGAATATATATTTATTATATTCCTTTATTTAGCAGAGATGCTTTAAACGGATGAAAAGTGACAGATGGGACATTTATGTTTCAAAAGATTTCTATTCTGTTTTTTTGAACTTTATGTTAATCAAAAATATCACTGTTTCTGCAAATACATTAAGCAGCACAACATCTTCAAAATAATAAGAAACTATCAGCATTTTAGAATAGTGCCACATGATCATTCAAAACCAAAGACTGAAAATATAGCTTTGCATGACGGAAATAAATTACATTTTAAAATATATTCAAATAAAAAACAGTTATTTTAAATTATAAAAGCAGTTTTTATTGTCTTTTTTTATCATGTTTGATAGTTACCACGTAATGCATTTGTGTTCTCTTACCCGAATTAACTAGGCTGTCGGATTATTTCTTTAAGCTGTATCTTAGTGGGTGGTTTTAACAGCGTTTTCTAAGTACAGAAAGGTGTCCTCTGGCAAGCAACGACCTTGTTGTCCCAGATAATGTTTTGATAAGGACATACCTGCTCCACTACATCCCACCATCGCCTCCACTAGCTCGCCCACACTACCTCTCCATTCTGAACCTCTATTGAGGATAAGGAGACCAGATTTCAAAACCACACAATATTTAAATTAAAATGTGCCTGTTTTCATCCAAAATATCTTAAATTGTGTTTCCGAGGACGAACAAAGCTTTTACGGGTTTGGTATGACATGGAGATAATTGATTAATGACAACATTTTCATTTTGGGGTGGAATAACCCTTTAAGTATTTTTTAAAATGAAAACTATTTTTAAACATTATTCATGGAAAAGGAGAGGAAAATATGTCTAGATTACTTTTACTTGACTACTTTACCACCAACTATTAAAACATTCAAAGCAAAAACAAAACACACAGTACGAATGGAACCAAAATATAACAACGTAGAGTTAATGCACGCATAAACTCATGTATGAAACAATCTGATATGCATTACTGAGAGTAGAGACAATCTGAGAAGTCAAAAGTTTTGTTGTGACTCTTTAGCTAGTCACGGCACAGCTGCAATGGCTGAGCAAACCGAATGAGTCAGAGCTGTAACCACTTTGAGAATTCGAAAAGTTACATTTCCGGTTTCTTTTTCATTTACATGGGTAGCCAGCTCCCCGCTCAGCCATTATTCTACAGCCACTTTCATTTTAATAAAAGAATAGATTCCATTTGATTGTGTTTCAGCAGAAGTCTTTGAGAGCGTTTAAATGGCGACATCAGTATGTTGCTCCCCATGCATATCCGCGTTTTAGATGACGCTAATTGGATAACCACGGCAAGTTAGGTGCTAAATTGCTTTTTTCAGGCGATGAACTTCTTTTTTTAGTCAAAGCCAACCAGGGCAGTGCTCACAATTACATGACTCACGGATGTGATCGGCCTTCTTCCCACTTCTTCCAAAAATTCTTGAAGGACAGAATAGTAGCATATGACCTCAAAATTCACACAATACTGTAATTTAAGCAGCGTCTAAGCATTGAAGCAACACTTCTGATCGATTCATAGCCGCCATGTGACCAGTTACTGTTTTTGCAATTACTCGTGCACTTTGTCAGCTTTGAACAACGTAGTGATTCAAAATTTGTCATATATTTCAGAGAATTAGTCAGTTATCTCTCTTACATACGTGCATAAGCCCGCTGATAAATCACTTCATGTAAGGTGTAACTTGTCAGCATACTTAATCACCTGTATAAAGTCTTTAGTTGTGATTGTGACGCATCTTTGACGTTTGACATACCAGACAAACATCCACTTTTGACTTCTTTTTCATTTTTATGTTACTTTTTATCTTTTTATCTAACGCATCCGTTTTTATTGATCCGAAATGAATGGAAAAAAGTTGAACAGAGACCGCGAGAATGATAAAGCGACGGAAGGATACTGAAAAAGTAGTCATATTTTGTGGGAGAGAGACAAAAAGACAAACGCAGAGAGACTTGTACTGGGGGATTCGGTCAATAAGTGAAAAACAACATGTGACTAGAAAAATCAGGGGGGACAGTGGGGAAAGGAGACGAGGGATGGAGTGGCAGGGACTGAATGGAGGAGGGTAAGAGAGAAAGAGGTACAAGGGGGGACTGGGGAAGAGGGGGATATAGAGATAGAGGGAGGGCTGGTGATCCTCAGGGCTGGATGACTCACTTTGCTGCAGCCGTTTGTGCGTCACTGGCGCAGGGCTGGAGGAGGAGATAGTAGAGAGGTCTGCACATTTAATTACAACCTGCCAATTTATATACAGTGTACACACACATATTCTCTCTCGCGTGTGCACGCGCTCTCTACCCTCGCCGTCCCCCCTATAATGCCAACATATGATAAGATGAACGTTCAAAGACCCCCACATCTATACACACGGCAGCATTTCAGGCCACAGAATCTCTACATTCAGGCCGACGTGCACGCAAAACCACTCATCAATGCAAATGTAGATTTCCGGCAGCTTGGCATTTTGTCAAAAGCGATGCAGATGCAGAGAGAGAGAGAGCGTTTACGAGGACGTAAACATTCACAATGCCAGGTGTCACACTATAAATTAAACGAAATGGATGGGGAAAAAGCCAGGCAAACACATCCCGGCTCTGGCTTCAAAGGCAAATGTATCTTGGCAGATAGCACAAAACAACATCTGACAAAAGTCGTACTTCAAGTGGAATGAAACCTCAAAGATCATCACCATCGCATTAACAGATAACGTCTTTTAAAAATCATGATGGCTCCGGGGCTCTGAGGGAGCAGACTGTTCTCCGAACATTTCCGTCTCGCTGACATCGCCTTCAAGCTAGGCGAAGACACATATCACGGTGAAAGATGGGACTTCAGGTTACAAGCTGCAGAGTTGTCTTGGCAGACAATAGACTGGTTGGTATAAAAGCCATTACAATTGTTTTTCCCCCATTTCCCACTCGCCCTTCACGAAGTACCCGGTGTCTTTGGTGAAACAATGGGAGCGTGTGTTAGTGCAGCTTAGTTTGAGAGTCCCTCTGGTTTTTTTTTTTTTTTTTTTTTTTACTAACCGGAGAGCGTTGTTGGTAAAATTATCATAAATTATCAATCGAAAACCTCCGTCCCCGTCCTCCTTGCGAACACACAACACACCGGCTCCCGCAAACATACGGTCTCTCCCTTTGGAGCACGCCTCAGCCTCCTTGAGCGGCAATTACCCCGTGAGTGCCCATGAGCCACACTCGCTAGACAATAGCCGCAATCAGCCGCCCTTTCTCGAGCCGCGCGCTGTGTTCCGGCTTTCTTGTGCAAGAAGAGAGCAATTTAAGCAAACAACAGCATTCCAAAGAAATCACAAAGACGGAAGAGACTGCACGCTGCGCCCATGATTGGCCAATGCGGCAGCGTGCTCTCAAAGAACACGAGAGCACAACATAAAACACCGCCATTACATTTCTGCTCTAATATGGCAGCTGCTGATTGGATTGAAGGGATCGTCGCGCGTTAGTATAAATACCCCAAAGGAGCAACCTCCGAAAGTGAGACTCCGGTCATTGTTCAGCGAGAAACCGGGTGAGCCGAGTGCGAAGCCATTGGCCCCGTCGCTCAAAACATGGCGAACAAATGTCAGCCAGATTTCGCTAGGAATTATGGGGGAGCTGGGGGGGGTAAGAAAACGACTTTTTAATTGCGAAAACAAGCTGGCTGCTATCTCCAAAGAGATCTGCGCTAGCGGGCCGATGTGCAATTTCAGAAAACACAGAATAGGAACCTACGGAGTGAGTCAGGGTTTAGGTGACATCATAAACAGCTTGCCATTTCCACGCTTGAGCTGCACTCATTTTCAGTCAAATGGCTTTGAAACGCTTCAGCAATCACCCCTGGCTGTGAAATAAAGGCATTTTCTGTCCTTTTAAAATAATTTTTGATAGACCACCGAAAGGACGAGCAGCACACAAGTATAATGAAGCTGATTACAGACCCGCACGCAGCAGCTCTGGCACACGCTCCGTACCCGTCTGACAGTTTAATTCCCGTGTACGGCGTTTATGATGTGTGTTCGGTTTTTTTTTTTTTGTGCACTTCCACGCCGTTTTAGGCACCGGCGTTTCGGTGAGACGAAACGGCACAGCAAGCTGTTTTGAGCCTGAGGTGTTTTAATACTGCCAGAGTGCAAATAACAATCATGTAGACGTGATAAATGGAAAATGGAGGACGAACAGACTGACGCGGCGAGAAGAAATCGCGACGGAGGAGACAGAGAGATGGATGAGGGGGGCAAGAGGAAAGTGATGATTGATGCCAATGTGACGTTAAATGGGAGGGGGTGTTGGGGGTGGAAGGGCGGAGTGGGAAAGAAAATCAAAAAAAAAAAAAAAAAAAAAAAAAAAAAAAGAGAGAACTGGGCGACACTCACAATAAATCTCAGATTTGAGCCGATGCTCCGCACTGCCGCGTGCCCACACTCGCTACGCAACACACTTACACGCTCTACACACCCCGTGACATCACGATGACAGAGCGAGGGGTGATGTGTATTGTCCAGTGATTGGATAGCGGGTTATTCAGATGCCAAACACGCATGTGAATTTGTGTCTTTTCACTTTAGTAAAGTGACCTGTCGGGGGCGGGCTCTCATTTTACATTTAGAGAGAGAAACAGACAGACAAAACAGATACAGAAAGAGAGAGACGGAGGGGGGGGGCACAAAGAGACAAAGAAATATGCATGAAGCAGGTGAGTCACCATCAAACATCGGTCAAAAGCAACAAAGTGGGGATTTGTTTTTTTGATGACAAACATTCGCTGTCGTCCTTCTGGTTGTTGTACGACAGTACTCAAGACACTTTGGGGCGGAGGCTAACGGATCTAACGAATTAATATTTCTTGCGGAGTTCAGAAAAAAACAACAACAACAAAAATGGTATGCACGCATGTTGATGAATAAAAATACACAGACGGACGTTTTTTTCCCTTTCGTCTGAGCCTCTTTGATCAATAATGGGGAGGTTAAATAGGTTCAGAGAATGAAAAGAGATGAAAAAGAGCAACGTCTTAGTCCCCCCCAACACACACATATATATATATATACACATGAACTGTTTATATAGATGGGCTATCATCCTAAGCTTTGAGGTATAGCATTAGAACGAGGATTAAAGCACACAAAACCATTACTATAGCACACACACACACACACACACACACACACACACACACACACACACACACACACACACACACACACACACACACAGGCTTCTGTGAGAATAACACACACAAATGGTCTCCTATCAGGCACAGCACATAAAAGGGACAGATGTCAAAGGAGCGTGATGGGAGAAAATTGTCTATCAGAAAAGACCACAATAAAGGAATAATTGTACCCGCCAATCTAACCGTCATGGGCCCAAAGATAATGTAACGCACACAAAAACATGACAAATAAAAGAGAGCAATTTATATTAGAGTTTAGATCAAAGTATAAACTAAGATGTACAGCCGTAAGCAGTCAGCCATTTGGTAAATCCTGGTATTCACAGAGGTTTTATTCTCTTCTCCTCTCCCCCTCGGTGAATGGCTAATGTGTGGTGTTCATGGTGGCGTGACACAGCTGCAGTGCGCTGGTCTGTCATCTCTGCTGGTTATTGTGTCTGAGATTAGCCTCTCCCATTCTCCCTAAAACCCTAAGGGCACTAGAGCCAAGACGATGGCCGTTATCACAGCGCGCACAGTCTTTATCTGGGAAGCCGAGATGACACATGCGTGTTTGGCTGCTCAGGTGCCCGTCTGTGACGAGTCCATGTAAGAAACGTGTGTTTGTATGTGAAAGTGTGCGGTTTGGATTTGAGCTTGAGGCTTGTATTCTTTTCTCTTTTATCATTTTAAGGTATAATATAACAATGTAATAATTAATTATATAATTATGCATGAGTTAATTTATGGAGTCATGACTTGTCATATTTTTATAAAAATAAATTATATATATATATATATATATATATATATATTATATTGTTCCTATTATGATATTATGTTATTATTAATAAAAATGTTAGAATAATTTAAATTTAAACTTAATATATAATATATATATATATATATATATATATATATATATATATATATATATATATATATAATTTATTGGTTAGTATTTTTATTTTATTATTTTGTTTACATTTAAGTATTATTATGATTACAAATAGAATTACAAATACAAAAATTTGAAACTTGAAAAATAATAATGCTAATGAATAAACAATATAAAAAAATTAAATTACACTTCATTTTATTAGCTTTTATTCATTATTCATTATTATATATTATATATATATATATATATATATATATATATATATATATATATATATATATATATATATATATATATATATATATAATAAGCATTGTAAGTAATATAATAACATATTATTTGATTATTTTGAAGTATTTAAAAAAGGCCATAAATCACTATAAATGACTTGGTTTTGAGTGTTTGTTGCAATAAAATGTTACTGTAATGTTCTGATAAAATTGTCTGTGGTTTTATTAGTGGAGCAGGGTGTACATAATCCTCCAGCATTTTCAAAAATAGCACAGGAAAGCAGTAATCCTTCAGAACAAAGGTGCATAAATTAGAATTGTCCCACTGAGCAGATGTTTATCATTAGACGGGACGATGTGACTCCGTCAAGACAGGCCTGTAATGAAACACTGGCACATGTTTAAAAGATGCTTAAAGGCAGCTGAAAGCAGAGCAGTCATGATAAACATCTTTAATTTACAGAACATCTAATTCCTAAATGTTTGACTCATACACTTAATTTGGCTGCGGATTCATTACTCACCGTTTCCAAACTGATGGAGCCCCCGGCCCCCATCCGAAGCCCATCTTTCTCTCCTACTCCCCCTTTCTCCGTCTTCCTTTTTCCCTCTCCATCACACACAGCCTTTACTGAAAATTAGCCCAATTTAGCCCATCACTAATGGCCCCGGTGCCCATCGCCCTACAACTAATGGCACTGGGTCTTTTCCTTCATTTATGACCAGTAATTAAGTCTCTGTTGTTTCAAGGCAAATTTGCACACTAAGAGCCCCAATTTTTAACAATTATTTCTGTCGTGCTCATACAACGTGGCTTTTAATTACTGTATAAAAAAAGCAAGCACCTGGGACTGCAGCCTCACGAGTGATTCATGATGATGTGGAGGCAGATTCAGAAATTCACAAATATTTCGCAATGCGCTTTGCGTCTTTTATCGGGACTCGAGATGATTTTCAATGTCACGTCTTAAAATAGGCATTCCGGGAATTAAATGAAAAATGCAAACAAACATCGTATGTGCTAAAATTAACCTTAGGAATTATTACTTGTCAGCTTTCATTGGAAGTGATTTAGTGTTGCAGCAGCAGTCCCCCTGGACTGAAGGAACCCGAGGTTAAATGCTTTTATGATACAATTATCCTCTTGAGACCCAGCTATTCATTTTTATGTCTAGAGCACTTTTATGTATCTTGAAATTGTTTTACATCCTATATAATATAATATAACAGTATGTAATATAATAGAATATAAAATCATATAATAAAAATCAATAATAAAAACATTTTGACTCCTTGAAATAAACTAAACCTTTACCAAAAGAAATACTTTTTTGCCAAGAGAATGTGATGCAAATGACTAAAACTAAAATAAAAATGAATACAAAAGACGTAGAAAAGTTAAAACTACATGAAACGGTAAAGCTAAAACCCAACTGGCTCAAAATAGCAATAAAAGATTAATCTTGATCATACTAAAAATAACATGCAATTCTAATTACATAAACATTGTAGAATAATTTGGGTGTACATTTTATTTTGTGAAATATAAAAACGCGGGGTGACATGAAGCAGGAGCCTTGCGCAATTATTGAAATTAGTGAATATGATATACTGATTTGAATGATGTAAAAATAGCGTAAAATGTAAATAAGTGTAAAGAAAAAATCTAATAAGTATAAAAACAAAAATCACTTTGAAGTGTCACTTTCTGTTTCACTGTGAAATTAACAGACTTCTGAGTGAAAGTTGTTTCTATGCTGAAAAATATGCAAAAAAATATATAACGCACACAATATGATACAACAACTGTGTATATATATATTGCTTTTAATTTTATATGAACATCATAAAAGCAAATAACCTTAAAACTAAACACTTTATGTATACCCAAATGCTGAAACCTTTTTTTTTTTGTTGGGCCTCAGAGAGGGTTATAATGGAGCTGGATTGAGATCAAATTAACTCTCCGATTTCTGGATTACACCTGTTTGCGAATCTTGGCAGCTACCTACCAAGTAAAAGTAACATCTGCTTATTTACATATCCAAAGACGGCTAATTACGAAAGCAACAGCCATCCTCAATACGAAATGCCAACGAGCGACTTGCGTTCGCGTGTCGTTTCGCCGGCAACATTTTTAGACACTATTCTTAGAATTCAATAGAAGCTTAACTTCCAGCTAATTGACTTAATTGCTTATCCTCGTACCTCAAAATTAGTACGATCTCAGACCAGAAGTCCTTTCTGTGCATTTGTGCGAGTACAAATCGAGCGTGTCATTTTTAGTTACTGAGTCAGAGCGTCATAGTCATCAGCATATGAGACATGACAGGAATACCTGAAAATGTGTAGCGAGGCAAAAGTGTATCCATGAGTCAGACTCTAAACACGGATGCTACGACACCAACAGTTCTCTAACAAGCGTTATATTATAAAATTACATTTAAGATAAAGCTGCAATGCTTTCACCACAATGCACACTCTTAAAAATGGTTCTTTTTCAGCAATGTTGTCGTAAACAGTCAACCGGGTGAGACGCGGGGCCCAAGACTGAGCTGAATTATCCAGAAGGAAACCCGTTCTCAATTGAGAAGTGCCCGAGCAACATTGCTCAAAAAAAAAAAGGTTTTTCCGCGAAATTGCTCAAAACGGTGTATCGTCAGCATGTTGCTTTGCTAAAACATCTGCATTTACGATGGTATCGTAGACGTGGGTTAGCAATATAAAACGGCAAACTATGAAACGTCTGTCCTACACGTCCTTTAGATACGCGTGTCTAATAGAGGGGGGGGGGTGGAAAGGGCGAGTGGGTAACCGTCCACTCCTGAGCGCCATCAGAACAGGACTTACAGCTGAATGGGCCACCAGCCTCAGGCGAGAGTGTAATCTGCAGGAAATAAAGGCAAGAGGGACAGATTTGAGGGCATCGCCACGTAAACACACACGTGCAGGCACGCGCATATGCACAAATGCACACCGAAAAGCGCACGCGTTCGCGCGCCCCGGGGTACCGCAGCGTCTCCACTGCAGTGTGTCAGAGCGGCTGATAATCCTAACACGTAAGCAGCTGGCAGGACGAGAGCGACATGGGAAGTTGGTTATTACTGTTATCATCATAACTATTATCATTATCAGCCCGAGCAGCAGCAGGTCCCCTTCATCTGGGAGCGGTGCGTCATACGGCTGGGTCGAAACCATGAAGTGCCAGGAAGCAACCTGCGCTGAATGTAAAATACAAAGACTGGGGGAAAATAGGGTTGATTCACTCCATTCTTTCGATTTCTCTGCCTCTCCCTATTTCCCCCTCCTCCTCTCGTCGCTCTTGCCCTTCTTCTCAATTTTATGTTTTTCTTGAACTAGCGCAGATCCATTTCTCTGCTTTTTAAGGATT
Organism: Puntigrus tetrazona; assembly: GCF_018831695.1. NCBI lineage: Eukaryota > Metazoa > Chordata > Actinopteri > Cypriniformes > Cyprinidae > Puntigrus > Puntigrus tetrazona. The sequence goes on along the minus strand of NC_056708.1, from coordinate 7,914,007 downwards.
TGCACTACTCCGTTGGGGACACTGTGACATAATGAAAGCACCTACATGTCTTCTCATGCATCGATTTTCTTTGCCGCTCACACGCTCGCGCCCCCTCGCCATGTATACCGCGGTAAGGCCGTGCCACTGTACACTGGTGGGCTGAATGCTCATGCCTGTCACAGACAAAGAACCACCAGCTGTCTTGTCTCTCTCAAACACTGTCTTTCTCCGTTCCTCCCCCACTGGACGACATTCGAACCCCCGCAAGAGTTTATTCGCGTTCTTCGGAGACTAGCATCTCTTCTCTTATCTCCGATTGGCACGTATCGGAGGGCGAAAGGAATCGTCATATTTCGTTTTTTTTGGACGTCACCCACTCCGACAACCCACAGCTTGCCGCTGCAAACACAGCACACAATGCCCGCCATCACGCTTAAGGCCGCCGAACCGAGAGGGTGACTTACTGCTGCCATCAAGTGGTCTTTGGGGAAACTGCAACCTGTTGCTCTTAAGGATTCACGGTAAACCTGTAGTGTAAGGCCTAAACCCGTAGAAATTTAAATGAAATAAAATAAGATTAAAAAAGTGAAAGAAACTTAATATTTAAATAGTTTTAAGCAAAGTAACTACAAAGTAAATAAATAGCATCTGCATGAACTAAGATCTAATACCCGATTCATTTAGGGTGCTTTCACACCTTATGCAGTTCAGTTGAATCAGCATCCCTTCAGCATCCCTCTTGGTGCGGTTCGTTCGGGGCAGGTGAGAACACAGCAATTGTGCTCCGGTACGCACCAAAAGCAGACCGAACAAGCGCTACCGAGACCTCTTCGAAGAGGACCACACCACAGCAAGGAACTAAAACGGCTGAAAAAGCTACAACGTATGATTTTTGGACTTTGTTTCCGGGCCAAATGAACCAAACTACAGGTGTGAAAGCACCCTTAGATAAGATGGCTGTACTAAAACTCATTTTAAACAATACATAAACTCGCCTTCTCACCTTTAGGGTGTTTACGAAGGTTTTTTTTTATAGCAATAAAGACTTACCGGTTCGAGCCGTCTTAGCATTGTCACTTGCTTTCTCAGAAGTAAAGTAAAAAAATAAAATATGTCAGTAACCTGGTCTTGCATGGTTTGAAGTAAAAACACTTTCCGACAGTGTGCTAGGCTGTCTGTAAATAACATTAATGATTATGGATGTCAAGTACATAATTGACTGAGGAGGTGGACGCAGGAGGTTTATCTTTCCCGGTGGGGTTAATCAGGTTAAGTACAATGTTGTCATGTGTGCTTGACGCTAATCCTGTCTAATCTAAGGACATTATCTTGATACATATCCGAAAGGTGGAAAGATTAATGCTTCAGAAACAAAATGCAAACCAGAGATGTGACAAGAATATGTTATCTGGATTAAAACTGATTATATGTTCCCGGCCCACGTGCCTGTGGGACAGAACTCTTCATCCTCCGGAGGGTTTTTAATACTCCATCGGATGTGACTGATCAACAACCCCTTGAACAAAGCTCTAAGGCGAATGCAAATTTCATGGTGCCTTCTAAAATAAACATGTTATAAATAAATGTGTACTGTAATGCTACTACATATGTTTCTCTCTCTCTTTCTCTCTCCATCTTTCGTTATGCATTGCTCTCATTCACTCAAGAATGACCTGGTTTGTTTGTTTGTTTTTGTTTTTTGATGTTTTGTTGTTGTGGTGGCTGAATGGTTAAGGGTGTGGGCTGTTTACACCAGTGTGGGATGATCATTACTTACAGTAGAAGTCCATGAACTGAATCATTAACACTATCACAATATTAAGATGTTATAGCAATACAATCAGGAGAGGAGATGCCTAAAGTGGTCACACTGATTTTATAATTGTCTTTATGTGACGGTAAGGAACGAGTTTCTCTCAAATGTAGAGCTCTCTCGCCGGTTGGTTATAGAAACCAGCCAGCAAGTCAATCCTCTAAAAAATTTTTCCACTAGGGCCATTTTCCTGGTTGCCATTCACACCAGCAGTAGAAAGTGAGTGTGCCATTCACTCTCTACAAACATCTGTACATATAAGAGGACATGTTAACATATAAACACTCTTGAAAGTTGTGCGAAATCTGCCAATCAGATAAAAGCTCGCCTTATCAAGTGCTAACCCTTTTTTTTTATAGGCATCAGATAAGCAATGATTTAAAGGTGCTTTATGTACGTTTATGACTCTAATAAGCATACAAATCCCCTAATATGTTTGCAGTTAAGAAAGATGCTAAGTTTGTTTATCTGAAGAAGAAAAAAATGCTGCAGTCAGGTATTCTGGCAACCTGCATATGCATCAAGTCTGAGGAGGAGGGGCGGGTGAAAAAAAAAAGCTCCATCTAGTTCAACCGTTGGGTGCACAGCGACATACATCTAAATGAACAAATTATTGCAAGCAAAACTTTAAACTTTGGACTGAAGCTTTACAGATCTTCTTTACGCACCGAGAGCTTGTAACACTCTAAAACGAAAGAAAGATTTTAAATTGCATCATATGACCTCTTTAAATAAACAAGAAAAGCCATAAAAAGTAGAATATGAAACACCCATTCATTTCAGCCAACTCAAAGGCTTTCTGTGATAAAAGCAAAGCGACTGGTGTCGGTAACTAAGCATTTCACTACACAACTTTGAAAGGTAATATCTAAAACTGAACGGCCTTGAAGCCTCTACAGCATAAGCGTACACTGGTGTATTTTGACCCAGGTATTTGAGATACACCGCCAGTTAGTAAATGTCCTCTAGTATAACCGTATCCGTGATCTGTAGAATGAAGCTCATCATCTTTATCTGTGTCCATCCTGCTCTGTAGACATTCAGACCAGAGAAGCTGTGATAAAATGCCACCATCGGATCAGTGAGCCTGATAAATGTCAGTAAACTCAAGTTTACTTGAGTCAAAGACACAACTTTGGGGAGAAAAACAGGATGGTATTTAGAGGCAGAAAACAGAAGCACTCTGATGGAAAAGATAATCCATAAAGTATATACAAAAACTAGTGACTGATGTTGCATCTTTAACTTTCTTACTAGAATTTATAGCCAGTAAAGTTTCACATCGCTAATCTCAATACTAACACAATAAATGTAGAAATAGGTTTATGGGATTTCTCCTATGTTTCCTACAATTGTTTTAATAAAGGCCTTGCGTAATATAGACTTAATGTACTCAAATAGAAAAAAAAAAGAGTCTTAACTGCACGCAGTGAATTATGCATAATTATAATCATGCAATTTAAACTTAATTAAATCTAATTAACTTGAGTATAATCTTTATGGTGATTTGCGATGTAATGTAACATCAATTCTCTATACTTCAGCCTCAAGCATTTCTGCTCCACTCAGCGCTTGTCTGGCATCATCCAATTCAATAATAACGGTTGTCAACTATGGGGACTTCTAATATAAAGTACCGAAATTAGTATTATGAATGCCAAAGTACATTTAAGTACAAAGTTTACAGTCTCTGATGCAATATTTTAATTGGGCTTTCATGGAAAACGATTCTTAAGTCAGTATGCGGTATGCTGTCCATTGTCAGACAATGATTTATTAGTAATATACTGTAATATACTCAGTGATGGTCTGTTGTGATCATTTCCTTGGTGAACTGACACACACAAAAAAAAACAACTAGCTGTACAACACTTAACTGGGCGCATATAATTGTAACTATATACTTAAAGTAAGAACTCGAAATTTGACATGAAGTAGTTTTAAAATGTCTGACTGAGAGACGATTTGTGCCTTTATTTTGAATTCATTGCGCGAGCTTTATATCATCCGCCCCCTTTACAGCCAGTCAGATCAATCCTTGGGGAAAAATAAACGAGGGAAATGTGTTGGGAACGGTATCGTGAAACTTTTAAAGAATTGGCAGCGGCGTATACAGTGAGAGTGTGTGTCTCGTTACTGATAAGAACTGACAGTTATAAAGTGAGCTTGCGGAAGATTTTCCTTTCAGCCAATGCAGCCGCCCCACAGCGAACAACAGAGGAGAAATCCATATTGATTGGTGGCAGCTGACTCAAAGACACGACCGAAGTTCACATTAGTGACACATTATTCAACTGTTGTGGTGACCAAGCATTTCTTTTCGAAAGGCCTTCAAAAATTGGGGATTATGCTCGCTAAATCTCCGCAGTAAACAGCTTTGTGTGTAGTGTGTGTGAGTGATTACCGGCGGTGAGTTTTCCGATCCAGAACAGGTAATTGCTTCTGACTCATATGAGACCTGTGGGTATGCTGATAAAGAGCGGCAGTGCGCATGCGCGTGTTTGTCAGGAAAAATAAAATCGCTCTGTATTTACATAACTTACGAGGAATTATATAACATCGGAATGGAAAGTACTTTTTGCCTTTTCACTCTGAAACTTTATTTATTGTTGTCTGCGCATTTACGCGTTGGGTTGATTTTTCTTGTAGCTCCGGAGAATGGAGCGTAGGAGTGGAGCTCGTGTAGCGGTGATAGGAGGCGGGCCGGCGGGGCTTTGCGCTGCGCGACACATCCTGTCCAGGCCCGAGGTCTTTGATCCCCCCGTGGTGTATGAAATGACCGATCATTTGGGTGGGACGTGGTTCTATGAGGAACGAGTGGGGACATATGACAATGGCTGTCCCATCCACAGCAGTATGTATAGGGACCTCAGGTACAGAGCAATGTGTTATTCCTGTCCCTGCTGAGAAAACCCCCCCCAAAACATCTTAAACTTGCCTAAGATGATTTTGTGACTTCGTTCAGACCACTCCGGCGGGTCAGATCTCCCAAACTGACAAGCAGAAGTAACCCCAAACCCCATGTTGAAACTAGCAGAATTGACCAAGTCAGGAGAGCAGAACAGCAAACGAGTCTAGATTTTATTTTATTCTCAGCAGGGAGTGCATTTATTTCTTTATTTCAATTTTTCTGCATTTTATGCACTATAAAATCTGTTTTAAGGACCAATTTGCCAAAGGAGATTATGATGTTCCCTGATTTTTCCTTCGACGACCACCTGCCTTCTTTCTTGCACCATACGTCGGTTCAGCAGTATTTGGAAAAATACTGTGAGAAACACGACATCGCTCGTCATATCAAGGTACGTGTTTTTCTTTATTCTAAATTCTGTGCGCAATAGAAAATTAAGCATCACTTCACTACATCAGCGGACCCTCTGCATTGAATGGGCGCCATCAAGAGTCCACACAGCTAATAAAAAGCGTAACAGCAATCAAACACGACCTGTCCATCAATTAATGTTCTAGAAAGTGCAACTGTGCATCTAAATAAACAAGTCCATAATTAAGAAGCTTTTAACATCAGATTTCTTCTGTTCTCAGGCCATAATATTGTGGTGAAAATTGAATCGGGAGAGAAACGTGCACAGATCGAGTTACTCGGCTTACAAGCAAAACACATTTTAATCGACAAGCCATTATAGACTGGAGTCGTGTTGATTGCTTATGGATTATTGTGATGTTTTTAGCAGCTGTTTGAACTCTCGTTCTGATGGCACCCATTCTCAGCGGAGGACCCATTTTGTGAGCAAGCGATGCAATGGTAATTTATTTTTTCCAAATCGGTTCCAAATGAAGAAATGAACAAATTTAGTATGGCCTGAGGGTGAGTAGATTTAAAGGTTTTTTTATAAATCCCCTAGTAAATTGCTCTCTTAGTGCTAGAAACGCAGACTGGCATTGCAGGTTTTTTCAAGTTTAATAAAGCCCTAAAAAAGGACAGAGGAAACCACCTGTGACTTTGTATTTCGCAAAGCCTAAACATAATGTCTCTACATATTTGAGAATTGAAGCAGAAAAAAATCCATATCAAAGAGGGAAACTGATAGTACTAGACATCGTGAATGCATGAGAGGTAGAAACAAAATTAATATTGACCGACATTATGGATCAATCATCACGTGACAAATGCTATTCAGAATGTGTTTATTTTAAATCTGAGAAAGCAATGCATGACTCTCCTAGTCCTTCTAAATAAGACTCTAATTAAACTGTATTAGTCAAGTAAAAAGAGCTGTTAGGGAAATATTGTTATAGACCCACTCGTGGCCAGAAAGTTGAGATCAGGCATGTTGGGGTCACTGACCCCCTGCTTGTCAAAGACATCAGCGTCACCACACAATCGAAGGACGCGTCCAGTGTATTTCAAGAGCGCATTAGAAATGTTCTCAGTGTTACTAAGTATTTTTCTTACCAACGGAAGCAAGAATATTGCTTATGACAGACCGCTTTGTCCCTCACAGTTCAACACCGTGGTGGAAAAGGTGAAGCCCGTCTCCATGGAGACGGAGACGGGGGGAGCTGTGACGTGGGAGGTAATTTCGCGCAGCACACGTGGAGACCAGAACACGCAGACGTTCGATTCAGTGTTCATCTGCAACGGGTGAGGGATGCCATCTTAAAGAGCCCTTTTATCTCCCAGACATGCTCAAATGGACACAACTGCATCTAATCTCCGATTGCAGCTTCGCCGTGATGTTCTAAATGCATAGCATTATTCAAATAGTGGCATGTTCATTTATCCCATAATATACCCGGAGGCTTTTATCTGGCTGAATTCTCGCAGAGGTGATGTGAATGGGTATTATGTTATGCATTCATGTGGCATTTCTGTGAGGGAATTCAGAAGACCACAGGAGCCCTTTAGCGTCTCTGCGCTGACTCATATTTCCTTCCTCTTTCTGCAGGCATTACTCCGACCCCCACCTGCCCTACATTCCTGGAATAGAGCATTTTAAAGGTACAACAAATGATCACTGATCACTACAAATGCATAACCCTGAAAGCCCTGACCATTAGTCTCATTACACCCCTGCATCTCCCCTTTTATCTCTCTGTCTCTCATCTTCTTGCATTTATCTTTGCCTTCTTTCACTGCTGTTTTGCAGGGAAAGTCTTGCACAGCCACTCGTACCGCTGTCCAGAGCCCTTTGCCAACAAGTCCGTCGTGGTCTTGGGGGCCAAGGCATCTGGTGTGGATATTTCCATCGAGTTAGCCCAAGTTAATGCTCAGGTTTGTGACTTGGCTTCCTTCTTTAAAAAGGTCGCATACCATTTTAAGTGCCACAGCTTTGTTTGGTGGTAAATTAAAGGGTTGGTCACCTGAAAACAAAAATGTCTATCATTATTTACTCACCCTTCACGTTGTACCCGGAGCTGAATAACTTTCTTTTCGCTGCGGAACACAAAAGATGTTAGTTCATGCTGCTTGGAGTCATGACGGACACTGACAAGCTCCGAAAAATGACCAAAAGCACCATAAAAGCGGTCTGTTAAGGAAATGTAGAATGTTCAAATCTGTAAAGGTTATTCACATTCAATTCATTTGGTTAGATTTTTATATTTCTTAATTTTTTTTAAAAATTATATTTGTATAGTTTGTATAATTATATTTGTATAGTATTACCTTTTTCAAAAAAAACCCCAAATATTTCAGTTGTAGTTATTTTATTAAACTAAATAAAAATGAGAAATGTTGCAATGGCTTTAAGTTTAAGGTTTTTTAGTATTTCATTTAAGGTAATTTTTTAAGTATAAAAAAGGTTTTTTGGTTTTAATTTTAGTTAACTACAATAACTATAAATACACTTATTTAAGGTTATCTGAAGTCATTATTTAAAGTTGACAAAGTGAAAATTCTATTAAATAATGCATATTATAGCTACTGTATTCTAACAGTTCAGCTGTGCTTGTTTTCTTTCTTTTTTTTAACTGTTTGCCCTATTTTTTTTCTATATTGTGTTGCACTAGGATGAACCCTCCAATGTGGAAGAAAAGATCTTTTGCTACTTCTGTTTCTGTTGTGAATTTAATCCTTTCCCGTGCATTTTTATTGTATTGAAAATATCAGTATAGACCTATTTAAGTTTCACAAAAGAAAGTCATATGGGTTTAAAACAAACTGAGGGGGAATACGTACATTTTTAATTCCATGCATCCCATTCCATGCATTTTTTTTCAATTTCTTATCCACAAATGTTTTTCTCATTCTAGGTGATTTTAAGTCATAACACATCACCCACGTCCTTACCTCCACCTCTGGGTATCCGACAGGCTAGCGCTGTTGTTGGGGTTTTAGAGGATGGGTCTTTACGGTTCCAGGATGGATCGGTGACCCAGGCTGATATTCTTCTGTTCTGTACAGGATACAACTTTAGCTTCCCTTTCCTTTGTCCATCAGACCTGGGACTGGATGTACAGGATCTTTTTGTAACTCCGCTCTACAAATACATGCTGCCCCCTGGCTTCCCTTCCATTTTCTTTATTGGCATTTGCAAAATTATCTGCCCTTTCATACATTTTGACTGTCAGGTGAGCGGAGAGGAAACACTTTGTGATCTGAAAACTTAATGGGACTGATTCTCTCTCTAATGTTGTTGTTGTTGTTTTTTACATAGGTTAAGTTTGCTCTTGCTGTCCTGGAGGGCTCAGTAGAGCTACCCACCCAGAAAGAGATGGAGAAGGAAGTGCAGAGAGAGATGCAACAAAAACAAGACACGGGTGTGCAGGTGAAGCACATCCTCAATTTGGACAAGGATCAGTGGGATTATTACCTGGATCTGGCCAGGGTGGGCCGATTCACACCCCCTCAGCCAGTGCTGGAGAGTCTGTATGAAGAGGTGCGCAGACAGAGGCAGAAAGACCCACAGAAATACAAACGGATCAACTATAGGCTCGTTGATGCCACACAGTGGGAGCTTTTGGAAGCTCCACCAGAACAGATGAGTTTAGCCACAGTCTGAAGACAAATTAGTGATACACTGTATTGCTTTTTTTTTATAGGAAAAAAAAGTCCTGAAAAAGAAATGAATGTGTATGTAATTTAAACATTTACATGATTGTCATAATTAATTACTATTAATGTTATTTTATGTTGCTTGACTGACAGCAATATATTACATATTTAAAAAAATGCTTTGCATCAATGACCCATACAGCCTATATATATATATATATATATATATATATATATATATATATATATATATATATATATATATATATATATATATATTTAATACACTTAAAACTCATGCAGTAATAACTTTTTTTAGAAGATGTCTTATTTATTTACTTGATGTTTTATAGTCATTAAAATATATATATATATATATATATATATATATATATATATATATATATATATATATATATATTTCTTTTGTTGGATAATCCTGCATAATAAAATTATTTCCCTTTTAAACGTGTTCCGTCTTCATTTTAGTGAGCACTTTTGTTGCTAAATATTTTCAGTCCACTTTCAAAACCGCATCAGCAACCTCGAGCTCTCCCAGAAATATTCAAATATTTACACAGAGATGCCACGTGAAGTTTACGCTGGGGTTTAAGGGGATGCGATTTTCTACATTATTGGAGCATTGCATCACGCCTTTCATCAGCAGTGTGAACAACACGCCACAGTCCCGCAGACTCTCCCATCTGCTCGCAGTCCTCATCTCCCAACATGTGAAATCGGACACCTACTTTCTCAACCCTTCCCAAACAGTCTTATCTACACTTCCAGCTGTCACTATAACGCTACACGAAACATTAACGCGCAATTCAGACTTGAACAGCGGCAATCGACTCCAAGAGTTCAGACGATCGACAGCGATAAAAAAAAAGTCGCCGTGAACTTGCGGTTCAAGAAAACATACTTGAAGAAACAAGGACGGAGGGCGGGAGGAAAGGGAAAGCCAGAGGGGTGTTTCCTCTCCAGCAGAGGAAGGATTGAAGTAGTGAGAAACAATTCATTAAACGGCGTGAAATGTTGAAATGCGCTGAATTTTAGCTAACAGTCGCGATGTCGACGTCAGTTTTACGATAAAAGGTGAGTGAATTCATGTCATGTACTGCTAGAAAAGAAAACAGGAACCGGAGGCTCTGACTGCCACGATACGATCCAACTTTGTCACGTCTAAAATTGAGTATCACATTTATGATATATATTAAAAAAAAAAAGATTTTAGTGGTTTCTTTTTTAAGATTGAAGTATTAGTCATGCGCCATGAAGCGGACAGAAACGCTACTTCTTTTTAATGTGGCTTGAGTTGTTTTCTCTGGAAACGGGAATTTTAATGTAGCATGTCTTTCTGTGAGGGACTGGGATGAAAATAAATGCCATAGTGTCTTACTGCGGGGTCATTTAATTTCATTTTGCCCCTCTTGAGCATGTAAACAATGAAATTAGCAGCAAAAAAAAAAAAAAAAACATGCCAACTTTTTTTCTACAGGCATTTTTTTATGTAGCCCATGCTTCTGTATACAGAAACAAAAATGTGGTGAATGCGAGAATGTCTTTTGGCCTGTTCCCAGCCGTTTCCAAATTCTCCTGAAGTATGTTATGAAATATGCCCTTTGTGATTGCTACACTTGCTATAAAACTGTCAACTGTCGCTTATTCAACTACATCCCAACATACACTGCTGCTTTGGGGTCAAGTGGGCCATTTTATAGACATTTCTACTCTGCAAAATATTGTGCAAATTAACCAGACGTGACTCTAAGATGTTAATAATGTTGCAAAATATTCATATTTCAAAATAAACACTGTTTCTTTTACACAATATTAATAAGCGCAACTGTTTTCAATATTGATGCTGACAGAAATATTTCTTGTACAGCGAGAAAACGGCATATCAGTATGACTTAAATTGTAATAATACATCACAATGCTACTGTTGATATATCAAATAAATGTATGCTTGGTGAGCACTTTCAAAGAATTTCAAAAACATTAAAAAAATACAACCACCTCAAGCTTTTCAAAATTATTTTGCCACAACAAACGTATCACTTAAAAGCGTTTCTTAAAGAACATTTGCTTTTAAAAAACGCCTTTTGAGTCTTGAAAACACTCATTTTGTTGAGTCACCCCGGACGATTTTCCTCCCTTAAAATAACTTTTTAGTTTAGCTTCATGAAAGGTTTTGAAAATTCTTTATATTTTATGAGACAGCTGTGCATATGCTTTTAGCCTGTCTGTGCTGGACTAGCATCACCTCTCCAACGGATGGAGGAGGATCCAGACAGCGGCAGGCATTATGAGCGGACCGCTGATGACCCCTCACCCTCGGGCCAGGGGACCGAAGAGCGAAGTGAGGAGTCCCCTCTGGGTGATCACGACCTACCCATCATGCATTGGGAAGATTTAAGTTTGCGGATCGCAGAGTTAGAAAAGCAGGAAGAGGAAAGAAGGAAAAAAGCAGAGGTGACGTTTTACCAGGACTTTTATATATATATATATATATATATATATATATATATATATATATATATATATATATATATATATATATATATATTCTGATGTATTATTATTAAAGACCTCATTATGCTTCAGAGTCTAGGTTTATCAGAGCGAGACAGAATACTTGGATGCTGGACAGAATCAAAACACCACTCACTCCATCGAGAGCCATGGGCGGATGAGAACGACTACAGTCCCTGCCGCGTCCCCGTCATAACGTCCCGGTAATTCACACGTGCCTGTTTATAATCTTTAGCTGCCTTGTTCTGCTTAATGTATGCTGTATGTTACCATCCTTCAGGTTTAATAGCCCTAAAAACCTTCAGCTGTGTTTCATCAACAACAGCGAGAGCGAGGAGGAGGATGACGAAGGAGCGTTCGGCAAAGAGGTGGGTGCAGGGAGTCGTGATGGTAGTTTCCCCGAGTTGTATCTCAGGTCATGATTTATGAGGTTGCGAAAAGCATTAGGTTTTTGTTATCCTCAGAGCTCGTGTGAGGCAGAGGTACGTGGGAGTTGTTCTCGGGGGCTAAAACAGGAAGTGAAAGCAGCGCTCAGGACTCTCAGAGACAAGCTATGGGCCGAACAGAAGGAGAAAGAGGTGAGAGGTTTCAGAGACGTACTTCACTCAGCGGTCTCGCACGACTTTCTTTCGTGAAACACAAAAGGAGAATGCGTTGGGGGGTTTCTGCATGCAGTTACGAAACAAAATGGGGATGGAAGCATCGAAATGGATTCGGAAACGCCATAAAAGTGTCATTCAAGATATCTACTTTTGTGTTCCACAGAATATAGTTACACAGGATCACGTAAGGGTGAGTAAATGATGGCGGTATTTTTTTCCTTTCATTTTCAAAAAATCTTTCAACAAAATGTTCCTGTAATGAACCAAACCAGCCATCTCTGGGATGATTCACAACATTACAAACTTTAATTTGAAGCATAAATATATATAAATATATATATATATATATATATATATATATATATATATATATATATATATATATATATATATATATATATATATATAATATATTATATATATATATATATATATATGTGTAATAGTAAAAGGCTGTATTTATTTGATGAAAATTACTGTAAAAACAGGGATGTTGTCGAAAAAGGCTAGTTTCCATTTTAATATATTTGATGTAATTTTATTGTATTGTGATGATGGCAAAGCTACATTTTCAGCATCATTACTACAGTCTTCAGTGTCACGGGATCCTTCTGAAATTATTGTATTGCTGATTTGGTAGTTTCTTGTTATTATCAATGTTGAAAAAATGCTGCTTAATATTTTTGTGGAAGTGGTGATAATTTTTTTTCACGAATTAAAAGTTCCAACAGAACAGCATTTACTGATACAGCATCTTTTGTATCGCTGATAAACATTCATTTACTTATAATTAATCACATTCTGAAAAGTTTTTGTTTGCATAATATATTTATGTGAACTGTGAATATTTATTACGTGTTTATAAATACACCAAACAGTATATACTTTAAAATATTTGCATGTGATATATATATATATATATATATATATATATATATATATATATATATATATATATATATATATATATAGATAGATAGATAGATAGATAGATAGATAGATATAGGTATATATCAAGAGAATGTTACTGTTGTACTCTGTGCCTTTAAGGCAAATGAGTGTAAGATTTCAGTTTTTTATCTGAACATAATTGTTGGTCATTTCACTGGTATTTATTTTTTACATGTATGTTTTATTTTCAGCAAGCCACCCACAGTAGCATGAACATAAGAAGAAAAATCCTTAGCCTTAATGATCTGCAGACATGCTCTTTGCTGCAGCTGAATGCTCTCAGGGCCTCGCTGAATGAGGACATTCAAGGTATCTTTTTCCCCAGTCGTACAAATTGCTGTCACTGAACTGCAGCAGCAACATTTTCAATCAATAATACTTTTAAAATGCCAATAATGTTTTTACTCGTGCACTAATTTTATTCATGCTTTTAGATTTGAGCTCAGAACTGGTGAAACATCTCGTAGTACGGGACCACCTTCGGACTAAGCAAGATGCTTTGCTCCTGGATGTACAGGATATGACATCGTTATGAAAAATCTTTTTCGTTTGGAGCACTGCATAGCTGCAGATTAACGTTGGCACTTTCTGAAAGCAGTAATTTACTGTTACTCATCCTGTGGACTAACAAAGGCCAGAATATCCTGTTTATTCTTGAAGAAATGTAGCCCTCACAGAAACTTTTGTTAAAATGTGAGTCACATTTATTATAGTCACAAGTTTTATTGTGGAAAAAGTGCCTTATAACAAACTCTAATGGCTCTGATTCATATGTCACTTACGGTTTGATTTCGCTTTCATAAATAGAGAATATATTAAGCTGCCGTCCAAGCCATATGTGATCAATAACTGTGATGTATTAATCATCAGTTACTTAAAGCATTCCATTCAAATACATTATATGTAATCGTCATGAAAATATACAGTAAATGTGCCTTTTGCTGTTATATGAATGTGCCTTACAACTTTCCTGTGTATCAGACTTAATACATAAGAATGAAGTATACATCAGTGCTAGATATTCACAATAATTTAATAAATCAGTTATTTTATACAGTCTTTAGCCTTTTTTGTGGAACTGGAAAGGCAGTTATGCCTTGAATACCCTTATGAAGGTACCTCAAATACCCCAGAAATAAAAGAAATAATAGATTCAATGCAAAATTCATGCTATTTTTTTCAATTTCCTTTTAATTAAAAAGCAATAAATAAATAAAATACACAATTTATGCGTTTGTATGAATGACACTTGTAGCAGAATAAATATAAAATACAAATAAAAATAGCTACAAATGTACTCATCCTTTTTATATGAACAGATTTTGAGAAATGCAGCATTATATCACTAATGGACCCTCTGTAATAAATGGGTGCCATCAGAATAGGAGTCTAAATAGCTAATAAATGCATCGCAGTAATACACACAAACTTCACACTGTTGTTTTTGGCTAATATAAGTTCTTAAATATAAGTTGCCTCATCTGAATATGCACATATCAAGCACTGTTTACAAGTGAAAGGAGTCTAAAATGTAGATTTATTTTAACGTGAAATGACCACAGGGGATGAACTTTTTCATGGGAAGAGAAGCGCTATTATGGATTATGGATTTGTATTTTAGTCAGATGTGAAAGTTTAACGTTAAATCACCTTTAGGATGGATTTGTTACGCTTCACTGAAAGTTAATAACGGACTGCAATGGATCCTCTGCAGTGAATGGGTGCCATTAGAATAAAAGCAATAATAAAAACAACAATAATACAGAAGTGATGGTATAAAGTTAATATGATTTTTGTGATGGTGATGGGCTGGAGTTTATTGGAGATTATTGATGATGATTTAATCACCTGTTTGGACTCTAATTCCGACGGCACCCACCCGCTGCAGGTGATTAAAAATTTCTCCATATCTGTTTCAATGAACTAATCAAATCTAAATTTCCTTAATAGCAATGCAACATTATGAACAGCGTAATGTGTTTTAATAGAAAACATATTTGGTTTGATATTGATGAATGACTAACTAATAGTGTTACTGGTGAGGGTTTTAGGGGTTCATAAGATAAAACATGTTTAGCCCTGGTATTTTTTACGGCCTGTGTATTTCCGTTAGTTTGCTGTACATAAATGTACTCAACTGCATGTAGCTCAGCTGACTGACCATTCATGCACGGTGAGCAGCGAGGGAGCGAGAGAGGGCGCAGACACCAGAGAGAAAAGAAGAAAGCACACAGAATTACTGATTGAGAACTGATTAGTAAAACCTAGCAGATCTGGATCTGGAAAGTCATTTTACTGGAGAAAGTCATTTATACACAGAGGCTGTAGTTCAAGAAGTGCAGCAAAAAGTACTGAACTTTTTGTCCTGACCTTTTATCAAATGCGTGAAGAAATGAATGCATTTTGGCTGCGCATTCAAGTTACCTTTTTTCTTGACCTTTAAGCAGGTAAGATATTTCATTTAGATCTACTTTCACTGGTCTACGTGTATCGGAACAAACTGTGCTTTAACGCTATAAAAAGAAAATGGCTTTAAATGAGTAAGAATGACCTATCCAGTCATTTCAACGCGTGTGATACCATCACAGTATTTCTACTTTACATTTTCTGACTTTTAATAATCAAATCAAGGTGTTTATAATCGATATGCACGGTTTTGTGTTGAACTGCACGCTGGATTGGGTTTCCACTCAGCATTTCTTGTCTGAATGAATGGGAATTAATTATTTACTGGAACATACCTGCAAGGACACATGATATTGTAATACCAAAACTGCCTCTGTAGTACACAAGCATATTCATTAAGAAACGAACTTAAGGATTTCACGAACCAAAAAATGGAGACTTTGTCATTACCGCTCCATGCTATGTAGGCACTATGCATATAGATGAATGCATCAGCCATGTCCAGTCATAAATTAGCCATCTTAATGCACACGCTTCCCCGTTTTCATTGCAAGCGGGGTCAGTCGGGCCAGGAAGTGGCGCGTGTTGATACCTCTTAATTTGTGTGAAGAAAAACCGCAATGCGAAAGAATACATGGGACTCAAAAAATTGGGGATGGAAAGATGAATGAAGGGTTTACGGAATAGTTTGTTACTGATTGATGGGGTAATAGACCAGAAGAGGCCGATTCAGCACTATAGACAGATAAAGTTGAAGGACTGAGTCATTGGTCAACCTGCAGTTTGCTTGGAAATAAACTATAGGACAGACTACGAGAGTTCACAATCACAGTAAAAATCTAAACGTTCCTCTGTTTTCTCTACCTTCGAGCCATGTCCTCGCAGGATATCCTGAATGTTGAAGAACGTGGAGCTTCTAGATTGAACTGAAGGGCTCTCGAGAAGACAGTGATGTGGCTCGGTGGTAACGAGATCGAGGACAGCTGATCATGAAGACCACGACTTCAATCTCCAACGCATCGCTGCAGCCGGATGCTTATAACCACAGCGCACCGCACAGCTGCAGCATCGACGAGTCCTACAAGTACGTCATCTTGCCTCTGTGCTACTCCTTGACCTTCTTGCTCAGCCTCGTCCTGAACTCCACTGTGCTCCTTCGGTCCTACCGGTGCAGGAGCGGCCGTCAGTGGAACACCTCTCTGATCTACATGGTCAATCTGGCCTCCACGGATCTGATGTACAGCTTCTCGCTGCCGTTCCTCGTGGCCAGCTATGTGATGCGTGACCATTGGGTTTTTGGAGACTTCATGTGCAGACTGGTGCGTTTCTTGTTTTACTTCAACTTGTACTGCAGCATCTTTTTCCTCACCTGCATATCTGTCCATCGCTACATGGGAATCTGTCATCCGATCAGGAACATCGCTTTGGAGAGCAAGCGGGCGGTTAGGGGCATCTGCGCAACGGTTTGGGTCATAGTCTTCATCCTTACGTGTCCAATCGTCCGGTTTGCCAAAACAGGGGATGTTTTGAAGAAAATCGGAGGCGGGGTGAACGAAGCAACCGATTCTTGGTCGGAGAGTGGCGGAGATCCTGGAAAAGTCGAGGTCTATAGGAACTGCTGGGATGACGCAATCGACAGTGAGTTTTCCGAATACGTGCCTTATGGAATCGTACTACACCTTCTGGGCTTCTTCTTCCCTTTTACCGTAATCGCTTGGTGCTACTCGCAGGTGGTAAAGACGATCTTCCAAACGCTTCACTCCCAGCCTCAGGTGCAAGAAGAAGGGGGGATGTGCGGCGGGGTCGAAGGGGTCAAAGACAGGACGTCCGTATCCATCTCTGGCTCCCAACATGCCCCGTACCTCAACAGGCGGCGCAAGTCCATTAAAACCATCATCACCATCACCATCCTGTTCGCGCTGTGTTTCCTGCCCTTCCACATCACCCGCACGCTCTTCCTCGTCCTCAAGGAAACCAAAGCCGTCGAGTGCCAAACCATGCGGATGGTTTCCATTTGCTACAAGATCACTCGGCCGCTAGCTTCCTGCAATTCCTGGCTCAATGCACTCCTTTATTACTTAACAGGAGACAAAAGCTTAGCCTGCTGTGGACGGACCAGCGCTGGGCACAACACCCACCTGCTCTGGCCTTTACAGATTCTCGGAGGACAGAAAGAAGCTGAGGAACAAGAGCAAGGCAATTCACATAAAGCAGAGGAAGCTCACGAAAGTGACTCGAAATCTTCAGGAATAACATAGATGAGGTCGGGAATGCACAGTCTCTATGGGACAGACCTACTTTTAACGCTCTAGATTTCATATTATTTATTATTCATTTATGTTACTGAGCAATTTCACACAATCTTGAGTACTGCCGTATGTTTTATGCTAGTACCGAGCATCTCTTTTAAATGATGTTTTTGGAGTAATTGAATCAACAAATAACATTAAAATAATAATTCTTCAAAGCATCAAAATGGCATTTCTTATGCACAAAATAAAGTTATTAAATGCTGACTGGCTAGAAGTAAAGTACAGTCAACAGGCTGAAATGATACACAAAAGAAACAGGAAGCAAAAAGTTACTAATTGACATCTTGTGACAATTACACCCATTGGCTCACACTATTAGCAAGACTAATATGACCTGTATGCTGTCGAGATCCTGAAACTGCCGAGCTGCATATACTTTTCTAGTCTAATAAAAATCCTGTAGTGAATAAAAACATTTTTCACTGTATCTCGGAAACCTTTTTCCAAATTAATCTTAAAAACAGCTCATTGTCAACAATCGTGCTTCATCTGAGCTTGAACTGTAAATCCTACGCATTCACTAATTAATAAGCAAGATTAGTTTTTATAAATATAGTTCACGTCGATAGAACAATTGTTTTTATATATAATAACATTTTATTTGGTTTAATTAGATGTTTACGCATACACTATGACACCACCTTTGTGATTAAGCTTAAATGTGTTAGTTTAAAATTCATAAAAATGAATCTAGCGGATATTTGTTTTATGAATGTTATCATAGCATTCGCTTATTAATTAGAATTTTATATCGTTAAACATGTTTACCTTAAATATATACATATTCAGTCTACGATTGTGGTAAATGGTTACTTAAATGGTCATTTTTAAGTGTAAATGTCATTTTTATCATTTGTTACAATGTAATCCATTATAATGTAATTAATTGTCAGAATTTCGCTTTATAGTGAGGTTTCATGCATTACAATTAGTTAATATATTAGGAATCACGAATACACACTACATTAACAGACATCAAAAGCTTAATCAAACTTCATATACACGTTTGTTCAAATAGTTGTGTAGCGCTTCACTGATGTCTAATGGTTTAGTGTGACTGTCGTGCGTCCCAAGGTGACTCTTGTGCCTTAATCCTCAGCGAAAATAACCTTAAACATTTGCGTTTTTTCTTTCATTAATCGCATTACCTTTTCTTTTAATCCGATTAATCTGAAAAGCATACACTATATACCTTGCATTACGGCCAGGATAATTGGCAAGAGAATACGCAGTAAATAGTTGCACGCCACATATTCACTTCTCTGAAGCGCAGTACTTTATCTCTGCGTGCTATTCCCCGGTCTGCCAGAGCGAGGCGCTGTTGTACAGGGGGATGCACAATCTCTATTTGGTTGCGGGAAATATGTTTTATTTTCTAAATTAAGAAATGACCGAAAACTTTTAATGTATCCCGTGCTTCATGCTATATCAGCAGACACTTTCAGCTGAGGATGCCTTCACCGACAGGGCCGACGATCACATGTTTGATCGGGATGGTGTTATGTCATTTTTCCGACTGCTTTACAAACTAGCAGGTAAACTTGAAAAAATAAGCCGTGGCAGAAAGCTTCACCTTTATCGCGACATTTGACCGAAAAGACCCGAGAGCTTGTTTTCCGACCACTTTGATCCGTGTTAATTCGCTTATGTGCTGTTTTTGCTTTTCGATGTTTTATTTGCTCTGTTCGGATAAGTTGGATTGGATTAAAAAGCCAAAGGACCTTGTCGAGTTGGTGGCTTTGCCTTGGAAATAGTGCTGAATATACCTAACTCGTGGACTGAATACGAAAAATCTGTTTAATGCACGTAAATAACTGTATTTGCTTCATGTTTACGCCGACGAAATCAACCTGAGGAGTTTGGACTAAGTTTGTATGCGATCCGATAAACCAGCTGTGCCTCGAGCTCACAGCTGTTCTTTAAATTAGTGTAGCGAGCTGACACCGTTTCGTTTAAACGATTCGAC
Organism: Puntigrus tetrazona; assembly: GCF_018831695.1. Lineage (NCBI taxonomy): Eukaryota > Metazoa > Chordata > Actinopteri > Cypriniformes > Cyprinidae > Puntigrus > Puntigrus tetrazona. Next base: position 7,894,485 of record NC_056708.1, on the reverse strand, counting down.
AAAATGCGATAGACACGGGAAAGCAGTCCGCTCAGTTAAATTGGATCGGGTATTTTGGCGTGAGGCCTGCTGGTCGGGCTTTTGCCGGGCGCGATTTAGGGGTAAGGCCGCGTCAGGTCGCGTTCAGGCCGGCCGTGAGTGACGCGCAGTCCCGGCGCCAGAGGACGAGCTATGGAGAGGATGGAGGTGGACCAGTGCGCAGGCGCAGGAGGAGCCCTCCGAAGGTCCAACAGCGCCCCCATGATCACGAACGTCAGGTGAGGGAACTGCACCCACTGCTGAGTGACTGCCTTGTGAAATAATTTAAAACAGTAATATACACTACTGAATCGTGTAGATAAATAATTGAATCCCAGAACATTGTTTTAAACTCTCAACTCTTGCTCGCTGGCTCTGCAGTGATGGGACAACAGTATTCAACTCTAATAGTTCGGCTCGGTATCGTCGGAGCAGTGTTTCTGTGAACCCAAGCTGTCCCTCACGGGTAAGAGTTCAGATGGTCTGTGAATATCAGTTTTGAGCATTTAGTTAATTAAAATGAAGAAACTTCAATAACTCTGTAATAACTCTGTATTACAGACCCTTCCTCTGTCCCCATTCTCGCTGTCTTGTGAAAGATCCGAGCACAAGAGACAGGTGAGAACTAAAAAAAATCCTTTCGCTGATGCTTTTAAAACAGCAACGAGTTCAGGAGGATGTCGATTTACTTTTTGCCTGCTTATTTGTATCTGAAGAAACTTTCATTAAGTCAAGTGATGTTCTATTGCGCGTTGTTTGTCGTCCAGATTGACAATATGGAGCTCACTTTGAGAGGAAGTTTACAGAGACTAAGGTAACCAAACACAAAATTGTGCGTAAATGAAAGGGTTATGTCATCAAAATATTATATCTGAACTACTTTCACTTTAGTGCCTCGTCTGCTGTTCCCTTCCCTCCTGCGAGTCATTGGCACGACCATCTGTCTCCAGTGAGTATTTATCTCTCTTCAGGTTTCAGGTCATCATCAGTTTCAATCTGTTGGCGTTCTTGTTATTCACCTCACTCTGTACGTCCCACGCAGGGATTCCATTCCCAGGACAGCGGTGTCACTCCTAATTCCTCACCCAGTCCAACTCGGAGATTTCGAGGGTACATTCATGAATAAATCTACAGCATTAGAACGTATATCCTTCAAATGTCAATACTAGCAGGCATTTGGTCTCGTATTTATTTGTTTCAAAATGCAAAAGACACGAGTATCATTTCTGAAAAGTTTTTTTTGATGTGGTTTTGACTAACAGAGGATCAGTGAGCTCTGGAGTGAGATGGCCATCGGTTGCGCCTTTGAAAAGGAAAGGTAATGATTCGTAGCCTGTTGTTTCTCTTAAATGCAAAAGAACACCAGAAACTTATCAGAAAGGATGGTAAACCTGATGAATACGTTGAAAGAATTATTATTACAAGCAATTTATATTTTATCATTTATATTTAATTGATGGTATCTTTTTTTCCTCAGGACTATTTTGATGAATAGAAAGTTGAAAAGAAACGGCATTAATCTAAAATAGTTTTAAAATGATTCGTTTTTACTATCATTTTTTATGAATTCAATGCATTGTGGCTGAATAGAAAAATCAATGATCTCAAACTTTTATGCGTTTCATAAGTTCATAGTAAGCAGTGAGTAGGTTGGCTCCTAAAACTTAAACTCAAAATTGGCTATATTTATTTTGTTAGCTCACGTTGCTTTTGTTTGCCTATATTATCTTTAATCCAAATCTGAAAATGCTCCTCCCCTCTAGAACAACGGGCCTTCTCTGGTGACATCCGTTTGACGGCTTAGGCATGAGCGTAACATCATTAACCACGCCCCTCCAACGACTTCATTCAATCCGTTTAGACGACCTATATTTAACTATGATATTCTGTTTCTCTGAGAAGTATGTAACAGTACGGAAGTAAAATCAGTCGCAAACCTCCAGTTCACGCAGACTTTAACTGATCAGCTACTTTGCGAATCAAGCTGCACAAGTGATGCTGTTTGTTTGTCGCAGGCAGCATCATTCAGTTTCAGTTCCTCCAGTGATTTTGTTGTCATGTTACATTGTTTGTTATTTCCCATTTCCTCTACTCAGGCGGAGTGGAATCGGACGGCCCGCCCAAAAAGCTCTTCGTCGCTGGAGTCACAGACCCCGCTCACATAACCAGTTACACAGTCAGGTGAGCCTTGCAGCGATGTTTAAATAATAAACCGAACAGAATCTCACGCCTCACTTAACAAATCTCTTCATGCATACAGTGTTTCCCAGTCAGTGGACTCTTCCTCCGGGACCGCTCCCGTCGGTTCAAACACCCAGGCCACCCCTGTCCTCTCCCCTCCGCCCCCCTTCACCTCTCACCACCCCAGCATCTAAAGCCCAGTATTCATCACACCATCACCTTGTAGAGCTTTGGATTCAAGGTGTCGTAAAATGAAGACCAAACTTCGGCCTAATCTCGGTCCTGTCCCTTTTTGTTTTCCTGCTTTTAATTTGAATAGCGTTTCACCTCGGTCGCTTCTGAAGGAAATTCGAACTAGTCGTTACTTCGATTTCAAGATGCAGTATAAGAAGACAGAATCTTCTGGATGTATCTGACATGGCAACATAGATGCTACAGGCTATGATGTAATTTGTGAATAATTATGGAACTTCGGTGCCTACAGAATAGTTGGCTGTACATACGAAATAGTATCTGCAATAACACATTTGCAATGAAAGTGTTCAGGTTATTGAAACCTGGCGAATGCTGACACAAAGACCCTCTCCTTAGTGTACAGACTCAAAAGAAAGACCAGTTTTGCTCCTTTTCGTTTTCCTCGGGTTGTGACAAAACATTTTTGTATTTTGGTACATCTTCAGCTTCCATGAACAGGGTCCAACGGTCTGGTAAAATGTCCAGAATGCATAGAAAAAGGACTGAGGAATAGGGAGTATTAAAATCTGTTGGCCATAGATGTCAACTTTTTGTATAAATGTGTATAAATATGTGAATAATCGAATATTATTTTGGTAGGTATTAATCTCGTGTTTCTCTCCCGTGTTTATCCGAGGGGTCTAATGTCTGTAAATATGTTTATTTTTCCATATGGCTTTTAGCTTGGGCTGAACTTTTTGAGTTTGAAAACCGTTCTTTAAATCTTTGGAAACGATACCAGCGCATTCAGGCAACTCCCATATTTTGATTTAGCTTACGTAAAGAAATAGTTCACCCAAAAAAAATTGTATTTGCTGACAGTTTATTTACCCTCCAGTTTGTTTCTTCATCAGAACAGATATGGGCAAGTTTGACATTGCATCACTTACTTACCAACAAATCCTCTGCAGTGAATGGGTGCCGTCAGAAAGAGAGTCCACACAGCTGATAAAAAAAAACATCACAATAATCCAGAAGAGCTGGTATAATGTTTTATAAGGTACATTTGTTTCTTACAAACAAGCAGATTTTTTAAAAGATGCATACTGGAGTTTTGTGGATTATTGTAATGTTTTTTTATCAGCTGTTTTAACTCTCATCCAGACGGCACCCATTCAGTGCAGTGGACACACTGGTGAGTAAGCTATGCAAGGCTGAACTTCTCCAAATCTGATCCAGTGAACAAACTTTCCACATCTTGGACGGCCTGAGAATGAGGAAGAAAAACTATCAGCAAATCTCAATTTTTGGTTGGACTGTTCCTTTAAAACATGTACTGTAAAGACTAGATGTCTCGCCTCTCGTCTACAATCCGTTGTTGTATACGCTAAGCACTTTCAGTTAAAAGTCCACATCGAAAACTGACCTAGAACCTTAGAACGTGTCCTGTCTGAGGTAAGATGCTTTTCGGTAATGACACCGTGTCAAAATCATTAGTCAAACAGTTTTTCCCTCCTAAACAAGACTTTTGCGTTATGAATTATGTGCAGAAACCGAGGACTTAAGATACTTGCAAGGGACGAGCTGTTGCGTTACAAAACACGACAAACCGTTTCTACAGAAATACAATCACGGTTTCGGTGGATATCATACTCTTCCTCTTGTACTATTTGCACAGTGTTAGATATCAACGTCGCTGTTACACGAGTGGGATCATATTGACTTCATTGTAATGGGTCTTGTTTTGCAATGTTTTAATTGTTCGAAACCTTTCGCTTGGGAAATATTCTGATTTTTATGTAAAAGCAGCAGTTCTGGATCGTGGCTTCAATCGCGCTTGTTGGAGCCGGGTGGGTTTTATTAAGAAAACGCATCCTCCAAAAAGCGACACGCTGCAGTTAATTGAACTGGAAGCCCTTCTAAAGCAAATCTACCACGACACTTCACAGCATTATGCAAATGTCAATTGCGGCGCATGTTACATTGTTATTTATGAACGTGTAAAGGCTCTGGTAGCAGTATGTACTTCATTGTCACAATTTTTGATTCCCAAAGTCTTTATTGTATGGACACCGGCAGCTCGTCGGTCTCCGGAGTTGCACATCAGACATTTGAAGCCGTTCCTCTGTTTTCCATATTCATATATCAGGAGGGATACAGCTCATTCTTCGATACGATGTCATTGCCTTTACTTTTAACTATTTAGTTTTTAATTCAGTGATAATGCCTTACAGGTTTTGAGTCTTGAAGTTTTAATTCCAAAGTTACTTTGCACTGTCATTTTGCAATTTCCAGTTGTTGGGGTCCTTGAGATTTCAAAGTTTGATACCAATGTTTATGGGTCTTTTAAAAGCGATTTACAAATGTGCAATATGCATTAAAGTTGCTGGAATTAGCATGTCAAGTTCATTGGGATAATCAGTTCTAGGTATTTATCAAGAACCTGAATGAAAGACTTGACAAAGATGTTTTGTTTTCAATCGTTTGTGTAATCTAGAATAAGTACCACGTCGTTTATTTTTCGGTTTTTGCCATACACTTACTATGACGGGTTCTATTGTGTCATGTGTGAGAGAGAGAGAGGATCGTGATTTGTCCATTTTTCGTTCTCCTTAAATGATCGAGTGGTGTTTTGAAGAAATTGTGAAAGCACGAAAAAAAAAAACATCGCGAAGAAATGCCAAAGCCGATATCAGTTAAGTTGTAAATATATTCTGGAAGCCAGAAAAATTAATTGAAAGATGGATATTTTTTTGACATTGGTAGCAAAAGTACATTTTATTCCCTCTCGGTCACCCAAGATGAATGTCCAGTTGTCAGAGAAAAAAAAAATATCATTTACCATAAAATGTATAATTTACCATATATTCTTATGAAAAAGATCATAATAAAAACTCATTTTATTGATTCGTATGCTGTCTGTTTATGCCGAGCCAAGAACATGTATGACAGGATGATTTGTTCATATAAAATTTAAGCAGGCATGTGTTATGATTGCTGTTGATATGACCTGTTTAATTATTCTGTAATGGTAAAAAATAATATATATACATACAATAGAAGCTGCACCTAACATACAGTGGCAGTGAAAGTGAACTATTTTTGATGCTCTGCTGCCACATTTTCATTACAAACAGCATCTCATTTCACAAAGCTTTACTTCGGCCTAATATTTAAAAAAGAAAGAAAGTATTTTTACAAGTACTTTGACCGCTGTCCTGCAAACCCCTTTTCTGCCGTGGGCAAATCAGATCATACAACACGAACCACTAAAAACATAAATCCACTATCTATTTTTGACGCGTAATAAGAGCTAAGGATGCAGTCGATTTATTTCAACTTCACTGACGTGGCTAGAGAATGTGTCGGCGATGTTGCACAGATCCGGTGCTGCAGAAAAGGTGTTAGAGGTGTACTGCAGCGATCAGACTTAATCATCTCCGCTCCCTGACTGTTTGACTGACAAGTGAAGGTCAGCGGGACAGCAGAGGCAGATCACTGGAGTTCATTATAAGACTGGAGTCCAGGTTCAAGCTCTCTGACAGAAAAAAGAAAGAAAGAAAGTTTAACACACTTTTAACTTTTTTCCTGTGCGTTAATTTTCCCCAAAATGTAAATTCTGTCACTTTATTTGTGATATCGGTATCTGCAGAAAAAAAAAATCACTTTACGCAAACTTTTTTTTAGGGTTCCGCAGGTTTTATGAAAGTATATTTAAGAGTTTTTGGGGTTTTTTTTTTAAGACCAGTTAAAGAAAATGCATGGAATAAATTGAAGGGAACCTTAAGTCAATTTGCAGAACACAACGAGTATTTATCAGCATACAACAATATGAAAATATAACTTTCAACAGATTTCCATTAATAAGTAGCCGAGCTGCAATACTGTATCTTCTGATCACTGAACCAATTTGTAAAATACAGTAGTCAACATTTGAAGTGGATCAAAAAAATTCTAAGTTGTCCCAACAAGAACGCATTTTGATTTTAGGCCTTGGATGAAGTTTTGATTCCCTTCGAATGTTGGCTACTGTATATTTTCCAGAGAAAATATATAGTTTCTTAAATGAAAATACACTGATAGGAAATATCACATATGCGTGTAAGTTTAAATGTTTTCTGACACAACTTGTTTTAAGCATGAACTTATTTTTCATTTATTTTTTAGAAAACAGAGCTTCACCTATCTTCATTTTGCATCTGAAGTAATTGCATCAGACGTAGACATTGATTTTTTTGCAGTGCATGCAAGATATAATGCCATCACTTTATAAATGTAAGACTTTCTGCACCAATTTAAGACCTTAATTTGCCAAATTGTGAATTTAAACTTCTTGAAAACCCTGTTTTCCATCTCCATAATGAAAGCAGGCGGCATACTTTTCTTTCAGTTCATTTCAAATGTGACTCACCTTGGTCAAAGTTTGGTTTTTTAGTGGATCCCTCTCCAAGCCCCTCGATATCCACCAGATCACTGTTCACATCCGAGTCGTTCAGCGCACTCAGGGTCACATCTGATAATAGACAGCCAATCTGTGTAAGCGCACTGACAGACATAGAACAACATTTTCGAAAACAAAGGGTAAATAATAAAACTAAGTCCAAGCACTGAGTCACCTGACGGTTTAGGGTTCTTTATTGCTGGTTGTAAAGATGAAGAGCTCTGCAGTCCGGCTGTCACAACAACCTGCGAGGTGGGCACAGCGATGACGGGGGGGGCGACTGATGCAGGAGGCGGTGGTAGCGACACTGCGGTCTTCTTCATGGTTTTTTTAGGCGACTCTGCGGTGAGAGGTACCCTGCTGTCCTCATACAGCTTCCTTTTTACTGTGGTCTTAATCTGGGCACTACAAGGCGATGAGGAAAAAGATTATTTGTTTTTTTGCGGTGCATTAGGGTAAGATGGAGAGAGATGTGAACATTTCCGTGATCGTTTATGTACCTGTATATGTTTATTTCTTATTACATGTTGTACACAGGGATATTTTGAAGAACTATATAGTTGTTGGCACCCACTGACATCCATGGTAGGAAAATAAATACAATGGAAGTCAATGTTGACCATCAATTGTTTGATTACCAGCATTCTTCTAAATATATTTTGTGCTCTACATAAGGAAAAAAACATATACAGGTATGGAATGACATGAGAGTGAGCATACAATGACAAAATAGTCATTTTTGGATGAATTATTCCTTTAAGAACAATAAATTATAATCTTTAAATTGTAAAATTTATTGTTAATTTGATTGATATTTAGTTTATCATTTGATTATGCATCAGCTAATGTGTTATTACATGAAATTAATAGAAGCATTTGCAAATTTTAGTTGTTAAATTAAATGATTTAATTACTGGTGTAAGACGGCACCATACCCGAATAAACGTTCAATGGATCATTCTTGTTCATATTTCTATATGGATCATATTTATATATTTTGGTGTCTGCATCCATTTAATTTTACATTTTAAAATAAATATTTTTACGAAAATAAAATGGCAAAATATGCGTGAAATATTGTTCCATCGTTATTCGGCATAACGAATATATTAATGTACAAACTTACTTATTCTAAACTGTACCCATTGTAAGAAAAAGTTAACATGCAAAATGTTATATATTGCAAACACTTCTTGCTGATAAAGAGTTAAAATGTAGTGTTCTGAAAGAAAAGACTGGTTAAAAAAATGTGTAGTTAAATTTATCTGACAAGATGTTGTGGTATGTAAGCTATTGTTACACAGAATGACAATGTAAAATAGAAATATATATATATATATATATATATATATATATATATATATATATATATATATATATATATATATATATACACACATAAACGCTTACACTGTCCGCTCTTTTATGACTGAACTGATGCTGTTCAGATCTTCACCGAAGCGGCGAACTGCAGAACGCAGCATCTCGATCTCCGTGTCGGTCCACTTGGCTCTGAGAGAAGCAAAAAGAGTCAACTACACTACATCAACTACACTTAAACCACAACGGTACATCTGAAACACTGCAGAAGATGGAGCTCGAGTAGAAAGGAGGTCATGAACCACATCTCACCCTGCAGGAGAGGAGTCTGCCACTGGATGCAGCTGCATGGTCAGTTCACCCAGTTTAGAGAAAGCAGCGCCCGCAGCCGAGAAGATCTCGCCCACCTGATTAACACCGGTACGTGCTTTTGATTTATCATTTACCTAACAACATCTGCAATGCAAAATAACGCGAACGTTTACCTTTGTGGAAGCTGAAGTCATGCTGGGGTGATGAGCTGAAATAAACAGAGCTGACACAAATACAACAATCCAGTCGCGTCTCGGTCAGCTGCTCTGAATGACTAAAACGATCGAATAGGTTTAAAACGACGGCTGCGTTCATCCAGCGACCTTTCGTGGGGAGTTATCCTTATATTTATTATATATATCTCATAAGAAATCAGCACGAACGGAACATAATAGTTCGAACTGAAAATTCCCAGAGTACAACGCGCTCCGAAATTCAGGCGCGTGATTGGTCAGCGCGTAGCCAATCAAACGATTGGACACGATCTGCGCAACATCCATACGAAAATAGCCGAAGAAGCTCACGGAACTAGCCGAACAAACCCGAGCGCGTCCGAAACACATCTCGTCGATTGGATCGAGAGAAGGGTGCAGGAGACATCATCCCGACTGGATGTAGCGTCCTTTTCCCAGTTTTGAGAGGAAGAATCAGTGGGCAATTTTGGGTAAAATGCCGTCGCTTTTATTCTGTGGGCCTAAATTGGCCGCCTGTGGGATCGTGTTAAGCATCTGGGGTGTCATTATGCTGGTAAGGATTATTATCATCGTGACATTGCTTGCTAGCTGTACGTTAGCTAATGGGATTCACCCACGAAGACGGGGATGTTTTACCTATACAATATTAATGGATATTGCTGTACTTAAATCTTTTTTATATATATAAAAGGCATACGTTTATAATAGATATGCATAGATAGATCTGTTCAGTCATGTAACATTATTTGTCTGCTGAATACACCAGAGCTTGATGTGAGGAATATAACAGCAGGTGTTGGGATCATAGGATGTGGCCCGAAAAGCTATTCTTTACCGCCTTGACATCACTTTTTAAAAACAGTTTTGTTTCTTTTGTTCGTGTGTATTTTAATAGATGTGTATCGGGCTCTAATATATGTAATTAATTCCAATGTCGTAATATTAAATATTAATAAAACTCAATTTTTATGCTTTTTTTCCAGTCAATGTTGGGAATTTTCTTCAGTGCAAAATCTGCTGTGCTGATCGAAGATGTTCCTTTTACTGAGGAAGACATCCGTGATGAGTAAGTTATCCCATCTTTAAATATTATTGCTGACATGTTGCAGAGCTATCTGATATTTTAAATATATTTTGGGGATCAGCAAAAGACATTTATAATGTGATTAAAAAATATTTAATTAAATAATTAAATGATTATAATATTTCATATAAATTCATACATTTTGTGCTTTTGAACTTTTTTTCATAACTATATATATAAAATCAAATAAGAATTATCAGCCGAATCAGCATATTAAAATGTGACACTGAAGACTGGAGAAATGATGCTTCAGTTTTGCCATCACATGAATAAATTTAAATATAAAAGTTATAAATATTACTGTATATTTAATCAAATAAATGCAGCCTCATTGATAATAAGATACTAATTTCAACAACATTAGCAAATTACCAATCCCACATTTTTGAACGGTGATATATGCTGTATATCTATGCACAACAGCTGAACAGATTGAATGAGAACTGCCAAATATGACATTTCTACATGAACTTTCTCATCTCCAACAGCAAGAATCCACCGGGGAACATTTACGGACTCTACAACCAGGTTGGCATCAACTGCTTCATTGCTGCCGCCATCTACGTCGGTGTTGGCGCGGTCTCTCTGTGTCAGGTTCGCCTTAACAAGCGCCAGGAGTACATGGTCACATAAACCCAAACTATTTTGAATTCAACAGCAATTATTCCTAATTATTTATTTTTATTATTTTCTTCTCAATGATTTCGGGAGGACAGTCTGTTCTGTTACGTTTTCTGAAAGGGATATATTTGGCAGTTCATCTTCAGGTCAAAATCTAAACACTAGACATGTTGATAGTGTAATGCATATAAAGTGAAATGATAATGTAAAACAGCATATATGCATAGATACATGTGGTGAGCATATATATATATATATATATATATATATATATATATATATATATATATATATATATATATATATATATATATATATATGCAAGTAATGTGTTATATTTTCCAGAAATATTTAGATCTTTGGCTCCACATTCCCTATCATATAAATAAACAAAAATCTTAATAGTTTGCTTCTGATGAATAACCTAAAAGACACTGAGTCCTTATGATAGTTGAGTTGATGGTGTTTGTTTGACATTTTTTGGTATTTACAGATGTGTGTGGTAATATAAATGTTTTATTATTTTATTGAAGTACACCCTGCAACCCTCGTGCTGTATACTTGATATCACATTTGTGATGAATATGTGAATGGAGAGTCTTATGTACCCTTCAATAAAATGCTAGTGAAAAAATGTTTTTATTTTGCCATAACTATTTAAAAAGTGATAACAGAACATAAGAAAACATGTGACATTTCTTAATAAGACAAACGTTTTAGTGATATTACGATGGGAAAAATATGTAATTAAACAAAACGTCTGTGGATTATGAAAAATAAAAATTGTTGTTGACTTGTAGATGGTATTCAGAAAGGTTTTGATGCATGTAAATACTTAAGAAGTCAGCTGGCAGATATTACAATGCGACAGTCCATTAAATATTTCTTTACGTCTGTGGATCAAGCATTATCTCACAGGTGCGTCCCAGCTCTCCCAGTTTGACCCGGGCATATTCGGCACGGTTTAGGGCCATCTGACAGTCCTTTCTGGCTGAATATGTCGATCCCTCATGAGGCTGACCTGTTGCCACCTTAAAACACGAAGAGGAAAAGAAAAAAGGTTCATCACTGCGCGTCACATCACAGTCAAAGCTTTCCTGATTCTGTATGTTTTATACATATATACAGCATTAGACTGATAAAATGACTGCTAGATAGATAAATGTGAACACACACACACACCTGTGTCAGATATCGGATCTGTGCACTTAGTTCATTCTCAACTCTGTTGATGGAGGTCTGAAACTGGTTCAGCTGTCGGTCTAATAAACTGGCATTGGCCTTCTCTTTAGAAAGCTCCAGCACAATCGTTCCTGTAAAGACAGATTGCTACTATTCAATCTGTGTACTTGAATACAGAAAATGCTGAATATTATCATCGCTTTAAAGCTGTAAATATCAGATTTAAATATGTATATTTGTAATTTCAGTCACAAAATCCCTAATTCAAAGTAAAACAACATGAATTTGACCCATAAACACACACACACACACATATATACATATCTATATCTATCTATATATATATATATACACACACACACATACATACATACATACATACTAATGATTTTTGGCATTAAATAAAAATTGCCACAAATATATCCAGGGTCAAATATTCTGAAAATAAAGAGAGAAACCTGCGCTCTGAAGCACTAAAGCTATCTCCTTCTCCACATCTTCTAACGCCCTGAGTCTGTCATTAGCCATTCCGAACACACAACCTACAGGGAAAAGAGAAAGTATATCTGTAAACATACAAAATACAAGCGCTCAACTCTTACAAATAAACAAAACGATCAACAACAGACAAACGCGCGCGCGCTTTAACTATACAAGCGATTAGCGTTCGTTGCTGAAAAATAACCAACGCACTTCATTCGTCTTTACGTTTGAGAACTAAATCGCTTACATCTATACTGATGCACCGTGAACCAAATTCGACGAGATATTCGGTCACTAGCACACAAAGCGCTTTCATTTAGCGAACTACGGAAGCCGCAGAAGAACAAAATATTTAGAACGCGAAACTCTTAAGACTGTGTCGGAGAAAACCAAAATAGGGAGGATGTTTAACTAGTAATTAAAACTACTTGCGCGACATTGTGAGGAAATATGCAGAAGAATGTACTGACCGTAATATTTAATGTGAGAACGCTGTAATAATACATTAGACAAGAGTCTAAAAAAGGTGAATAGTCCAGCTGAACTCGCCACAGATCATGGAGCCCTGGAAGAGTCACGTGCGGGCAGAGCTGTTTCACAGAGACTGCAGGCAGAAAGATCCTTTCTCTGGCCTGTTTGACAAGGGTGAGCTTTATTACAGATACAGTCAAACGCACAGTAACAAGTTATTAGTGTTTCAGTAATGACTGGATGTTCTGCCAGTGTCCAGGCTGGAGGAGATGCTGACTTTTCACGCGAAACCCAGGCAAGGCACGGACACATGCAGGTAAGACACAATGCCCGACATCTATTTTAGTGCTCTTTCGATTTCTTGGCTCGTTGCAATAGTTACAACCTGATACATGCACTTGCCATACGTTTAATTGTTTTATTTGCTGTCATATTTGACCCAGATCCAGAGATAATGGAAGCTCTGGATGCCCAGATGAAGGTGGCACCCTTTATTTGAGAGTGAACGAGCTGGAATTTCTTAATCAGCAGGTGCAAGTAACTTTAATAACAACAAACATAATATAATATTTTATTTCCAACCAGATCTTGAGATTTGGGTATAGCATGGTCGTGTTTCAGTTACGCTTAATCTATATGAAATTAGTTTTTACCTTATTTTGTTTATGAGCATATTAGGCCATTAAATGGGACTTCTAATATATTTATTCCAACATTTGTTTTCAGTATATTCCGTAATTATTTTTAAAAATGTTTTTGAATAAGTCTCTAATGCATATCAAGGCTGCATTTATTTGATCATAAATACAGTAAAGAACGGTAATATTGTGCAATATCAATACAGTAACTTTTATATTTAAATATCTTTACTCCTTCAGTGTCACATGATCCTTCAGAACTTGTTCTAATAGGCTGATTTCCTACTTTCTCAGTATTCTCAAATGTTAAAAACCGTTGTGATGCTTAGCTTAATATTTTACTGTTCAGTAGTTTAAAATAACACTTTTATTCAGCGGGGTATGCATTAAATTAATCGTTTATAAGATCACGGTCTTGTTTTGAACGATATTCCTCAAAGAATCCCGAAATAACGCATCGGTGTCCACAGTCTGTCATTGCTACTAACAATACAATGTCCTTCCTCTTCCGTTTATTCTAGCTCAAGCAGAAAATCTCAGATCTGACCAGCAATATATACCTAAAGGATGCCGAGTTACAATACTGTCACTCACAGTAGGTCAAACGTCCAGTTTTTAATCTTGGAAAAAGATGACAAAATCATCAAGACAAGCATTCCTAATAGGCCTCTATTTGCCGTAGAGTTGCCCGCTACAGGACCGAAGCGGTTGTATTGGCCCAGGGGGCTCACTGTCTGAAGGCGGACCTACAGGAACACGAGTATCAGCTGGAGTGTCAATCAAAAGACCTGACTGCTCTGAGACTGGATCACGGCTCGCTGAGAGAGCAGTTGATGGCCGCCAACCTCCAGAACGAGCGGCTCCTCGACCGCTGGTTAGAGGAGAAGAAAGAGGAGGCTGAGAGGATTAATAAATACAATGCAACGCAAGAAAGGTGAACGCAGTTCCGTTAAATGTTTTATACTGCCGTTTCAATGACTTTGCACGTCGTTTTGCAACTCATTTATCGCCCGCTAGGTGGCAACGTTTGGCAGGTCGCCTGAAGAAGCGGCATCGAGTCAGAGCTCGCGCGGAGTGCGCGGCAGACAAACCGACGGACTACAAAACCCAGCGACCTCTTTCTTAGGACTTCATCGTCCGTGAATGTCTGTTTTTGTGCACTTTCTAGTTTCTTTTACACACGATAGTATATAAGTACACTGGATTTCCTTAGAGGTTAGTACGTTAAAAAGCTAATCCATATTTAATAACACAGTAACACAGCCATGTTTTTCTATTCGTTTTATTAAAAAAATTAAATAAAAATTCAAGTTTAAAAGAAAAAATAAAATGGCAAACAGTGTATTCTGTATGTATGAAAGTTGTAATAACGCAACACCTTTCCTTTCTCCTGAGGGATGTTAAATTGCTATACATGAACTTTTTTTTTTTAAACCAATGCAGCGGTCAAATTAAAAGCAGCACTTTCATATATTTACATCTCGCATTAAAACAATATATTCGATCACATATGATCCTCACAGTAGCTCTGAGAAACATGCACAGCCCGTGTCAATGAAAACATCCGTCTGTCCATACCGCACACAGAACACATAACCTTCTCGGTAAAAAGTAATAAATATGGATCAAATTTCACCACCTTCACAAATTGGATTTCTGTTCATAACATAAGAGCTGGCACAGTATAAGAGATATAATTTTCACATGCCTATGCAAAAATGTATGAAATTCCCTGGAATCCCTTCCTTCGTTAGCTTTTCATATGCATATTAAGTCTTTCTGTCTTTTCTCCAGTTTTCAGTAAAATATCCCAATACTGCTTCTTTCATAATGAGATGATCGTTCACTGTTACACCCGTTAGGAGTCAAGATGCAATTTGATGAAAAGCACTTCTGCTCTTGATGAACGAGATGATAAAAATTCAGCAGTCCTCTTCCTTGTCGATTATTCCTTTTAACCGTAAGCGAGCAAAGTCCTCAAACACAATGTCGTCATCTGGAGTTAAACTTCTGTTAGAAAGAATAACATGGAAAACTGCTCAAGACTAGAGAAATACATACGTGATCACTGAGCTTTGTTTCTATGTTTGTTTCGTTTTGTTTTTTTATCTTGCTTACTTTGTGTCGAACTCTATCAAGTTGGTGTCAATTGGTGGATCCAACATTGGAGCAGCTGTTGAGACAAAAACAAAGTATGAAGTGACTTAAGGAGATGTTGTACACTTCCATGTAGCCTCTTTAATGCAATTAATGAGCTTTTATTTCTTGGCACAAACCTGAGGTTGAATGTAGAAGGGTGGAATCTGTAGGTTTTGGATGCATTAAGACAAAAGGCAGTTCCACTGAGACGTCCCTGAATGAAAGAAAAGGAAAAAAACAACACAAACCCAACACTGCCATCATTTGAAATACATGAGGTGTGCAAGAGCTTATAAGGACGAATCTCTCATGAACTGACTAGGTCATATTTCACTCAATATTGCTCTTCTTTTGAACTTTTTATTTTGGCATATAAAAATTATAATGGATCATGGACACTGAAGACTGAATTAATGGCTGCTGAAAATTGCACTAATACGTTATAGCACATTTTAAAATATCAAAATAAATTGTAATAATTCAAAGTATAAATTTTACTGTAATTTAAATGAAATAAATAGGGCCTTGATTGACATAAAAAAAAAAAAAAAAAAAATATATATATATATATATATATATATATATATATAAATAAAATTCTAAAAATATAATCTGCCCATTATCATTTGTCAATCCTTATGTTTCACCTGGTTCTTTAAAATATATACATATTTTAAATTGAAAATTGTGAAAAAAACTCCAAAACAAATCTTGTATAAAAGAGTACAACTGCAAATATACTTCGTTGTAGCAGTATTTGTTTTACATACATAATTTTATCATTTAAAATAAAATTTATACAGGATAATTTGTGTAATAAAGAGGCCCAAAACAGGCAATATTTACATTATAAAATGTCTTTCTTCAGATACAGAGTTAAAATTATGACTAAGACATTTCTTAGTGAGATTCATCCATACATGCGGTTTCACGTGTGTTAAGGTTAGTGCTCTAACACTATAAATATCAGTCAGGAAATGTCAGGATAGAGTTGAGCAGAGCATTGAACACCATGCAGATCTCCTTTGTAGGGCAAACCAAGAGACGCTACAGCAAACACCAGAATGCACAATGGATGTATTTACCTCTCCAGCAAGCTGCTTAAAAGCCTGACGCAAGAGACAGATGGAAGGGAAGGAAACACACAGAAAGAGAGAGAGACATAAAACAATGGGAGAATGGCAAAATGATTTGATAACCAGAACGAAGCAGCACAGAGAGGCGAGGGTTCAGGGAGGGAATATAAAACACAAAGCTCAGCATCCTGCAATATTTTAACAGCTAAAGTACAGCACTCTAACTGAAGCACCACCACAAAAAAAAAAAAAAAAAAAAAAAAAGAGAAGAAAATAAGGTCAACCTCCCAAAATGACTATTGTGAACATCCACAGAGAACTGACATGGTGTCTATAGGACAGCTGAATCGTATCGTGAATCTTGTGCACATACACACACGTGTGACAATCTCTAAACCGACAGCAACATCTAAAAGTCCTTAATATTTGTAGACAGTTACAGACCAATCAAAACTGCTTGCCAGTGTGTGACTGACTGTAGAGGAGAAGCAGGTGACTCACCCTCCACGGGACACCACCAGCTTGATTTTGACCCGATAGGACACCAGGACACCCAGAACTTCCTTATTACTCACGTCCTTCACACTGCGGCCAAACACACAAACAGAATCAAGTCAGTCCTTAGAAGGATTAAAATCAACACAAAACACTTCTGCAATGTGAAATACTGTGAAAGAGAAAATGCATCTGTTTTGCACTGATGAGCCACATACAACAAGACAATGAAAGTCTATTAAAAATGAATGATGAATAATTTTTTTTTGTACACTGTCATTCCAAAGTTTGGGGTCAGTAAGGTTTTTTCTTCCTTTATTATTGAAAATATAATCACTGTTTCTACAAAAGCATCAAGCAGCAAAAATGTTTAATACATTGAAAACAATGCATCACGTGACACTGAATACTGGAGCAATAATGATGCTTAAAATTAAACCTTGATGCAGCAGGAATGCATTTTATTTATTCATAGTTTTTTAATATATAAAAACTATTTCAAACCACAATGTTTTCAATGTAAAGCAGAATGGCAGCATCAGTGAAATTCAAAGTATGAATCTTGCATTTTGTTAACATTTTAACTTCTTAACCATCCCATTTTTTTGCACATAAGCCTGTATGTTTTAAAGTGCCCCCTATTACGCATTTTCCAATACTGCCTTTCATACAGTGTCTAACATAGCTGTATGTGAATGTAAATCTGAAAGTGAAATCAACTGAATCGCAAACTGTAAGTATGATTAAAAAAAAAATAGATGTTTATATTTTCCATTGCGCAAAATCCATAACTATGGCAATGGGCCTATCATTTCCGAAACGCTGTGCACTGTAGACCAATCACAACAGACTGGGCCATCTGATCAATCAGAGTAGAGTAAGCTGACTGAAAGGAAGAGTTTAGAGAGACTTTAAAGTGCTTCAAACGAATCGTCTGAGAATCACTGCAAAATGAGGTGATATGAAATGCATATTTTGAGGAAACAAAAGCATTTTTTCACCTTGCCTAAATCTGGCTCTAAGTTTCATTTTACAAATTCCAGTTGTATAAAATGAAATATATAGGGTGTTTTGCGCGGTACACAATTAGCATATGGGTCAATTTGTGGTGATGAAGTACAGCAGCGCTCACATAGTACTGGACGCCAGGTTGGTGTCCTCATGCTTGAGTTTTCCGTCCAGCGCCAGTCCTCTCTTCTCTCGGTTGTTGTTGAGAGTGGGTGTGAGTGTGTATACTTTACAAAAAGTAGAGCTGGAGGCCACCTGATCACTGCAGGATGCAAAGACGGAACGAATACATATCATTGCTCATGTACACATCATTACAAAGTCAGCAAACACACTAAAGACGACAACGTGTTTTTTTTAATGTCCTTTTTGAGAAGGTTTGTTCTCTCAGTGACGTCAACGATAAATCTTGAATAACAGACAACTAAAAGTTCAGATAAAGAATGACACTTACTCTGCCTCGATCTGAGCCACTGGACATTTGTACTGTGCTGTACTGAAGAGACAGATATCAGCATACTGTCGTACTGTAGAGACACAAATGTAAACAGTACAGTAAAAATATGTACACAGATCACAGATATTAATATAATGTCAAACTACAAACATCAATTGGAAGACTGACGGCTGTAACTCGCCTGATATTTTAACCCTTTTGACAGTCTTGGTTGAGTTGTTGGTAACATGGACGTTAACACTGATGGGTTCCCCATGGTAATACAGCTGTGTGAGAAAATAGATTCATCATAGGTTAACTATTTCTTACTAGCACTGATCTGTGTTAACCTTCATAATGTATTGAAAGTCTTTCTATAATTTTTGCATTCCAAGTGGGTTTGGTCCCAAAGAACAGTCAAAACTGAAACCATAAAGTATCTGATCAGCAACTTTTCTCAATAAACAAATGTGAAAAATGTAAAATGATTTGAACGTTACATTGTTATTAGCTTTTTAATCATTTAAAAAAAAAATTAAATTACACATGAGCAAAAAATAATATTATTAAGAAATCATATTTGGATATACGATTATATGCTATTTATAAGTGCATATAATCTGAGAATTACCATTATTAACTCCAATAGAAGTGAACTAAATTCTTTTGTCTTCATAACTCATGACTGCTCGAAAACAGTCCACATTTATGTAACCTACATATTTATTCCGAACAAAGAACAGCAAAACAACATGACTTGCATAAATGTTCACTTTCAGAAAAAAAAAAAAAAAAAAAAAGTGATTAATTTTTCATGCTGCAATGGTCTGTCAGTAGTCATACTATTCACGTCCAGCAACAAAACTAAGTTCTAAAAGTGTTTGGGTTATGGGGAAAACAGTATAAATATTTTTAAATTACACCCAAAGATAATCCATACATATCCAGGTCCAAAACGATCATCTTTTAAATGTTTACCTGTAAAAAATAATTGTAAGAAATCTGAAATACAAATAAACTATTAGTATTTTGAGAGTCTTAAAGAAGTAGTTTCATTCGCTCACTATTGAAATGTTTATGTACTGTATCTCTTCTGGGTTAAACAGTCATTAATGAGTTATGAAGATTAAACGGTATGATACCTCTTTATCTAGTGAAGCCTCTAGGTGTAAGGACCGGTCTGACATGAGGAAACTCCTCGTCGTCTCCACCATCGGCTGTGGGCCGGGTTTCTCAGGAGCATACTGGACTTTGCGTATCACTAGTCGCACAGAGTTCCTGTAGCGGAAGAAAATAAGGTCTAAACTTTCTTTTCTAATCTCTTGTAGGCTGAAACGAACGATCGTGGGCAGGAGAACGTAAATAATCAAACCTTTTGTGGTTCTTCTCTTCCATCGTTTTGGCGCAGAAAGCCCTGATCTCAAAATCCACACCACATGCCTGGAGTGACGAAGACACCGAGGTGAATAAAGCACAAGTTAGCCAAAGCTTCACAAACAGGATGTGTGCAAAATTGGGTGAAAAATCTAATTATACGGTGTTTGGTGTGTTAAAATGAGCCTTTTATGAGTGATAATACTTTTCCTGTGTCCTCAGGCCCAGGCTGCAGAGTAACAGAACATGGCAAGTTTTGCGGTATCTGAAAAACAGAAGAATGTACATTAAAGTTAAAGTATGCTTGCATACTGATATTTAATGCATCCCTATAACTGATAAATGGCCAGTATTATAAATTGAAATTATTCTGTTTTAAAGCAGTTAAAATAAAAAAATCATGTAATGTAATGACTATTTTTTTTAAATCTGACACCATTTAAATCACAAAAACAAATAAATAAAATAATATTTAGAAAACAAATGCTAAAAAAAAGAATGAAGTAAAATAATTTAACATCATTTAAAACATGTAAAAAAAAATAAAGCGTTAAAAACTCACAGTGAAATGAAAAGGATAGGCATTCTGTCCTAGTTTCTTCAAAAGCCTCTCCTGCAGACGACTGTGGGGCTTGGATTCCTCTGGAATGGGAGGATAGGCCTGAAAAGTATAGATGTAGAGATCTTTTCGGAAGGAGAGGCCTAGAACGTCAAGGTCCTCACGGCCATACCGGAAAGCACAGGTTAAGGTCACAAATACTGGAGGAAAAACGAATAAGGTTTTAGAGAATATCACAGACGCATATGATGTGAAGTAAGTTGTTATACAGTATGGAAAAACACTCTATACGAGATGAGCTTCAATTCATCAACTGGAAAACCAAACAGCAGGGACGTGCAATATATCAGTGTCATATAATTTAATTATGTACACTCATTTTCTTATTTATATTTAGATTACCTTTGTCCTATTGCTTACTTGTCCTATTATCTATTGCTTACTTGTATCTTTAAAAGTAGTAATGTAATAATACTGCTGTAATTTTTAGATAAATTTCAATAAACATACATTTTAATGTTGAAACGCAGAAATTCTATCATCTAATTTACTGGTTTTAATTTTTAGTGTTTTTTTAATTACTATTATTATTATCATCATCATCATTCAGGTATTTTTTTCTTCCACTGGTTACCAGCCCATACATGACAATTATTATTGCCTTAAAACATATTGTCCAGAATTGCAATCTCAACGCATTAATACCAAATAACAAAGATGCTTTCCGGCTCACCTTTCCTATCTTTGAGATATTCAGGTTCGACCAGAATCACGCCATCTGTAGCAGGAGTATACATGATTTATCTCAGTGACCTTTTACCGGTAGATTTTCACTTCTCCATTTAAATTCAATTGAACTGTTGATCTGAAAACGCTTACCAACAGGGTCCACATGATCTAGATGATCCACAAAATCTCTTTTTCCCAAATATACCGTAAGCTGTGAAAACAGACAGGCTTTTAACTACAACTTGTGAAGAACCAAAACCGTGAGATAACCTGTGAGATACAAAAAAATCTTACCTTGCAATTTGGACTGGATTTCTTAAAGACCCTTTAGAATAAGAGATATGAGTCCGTAAGCAATCACAGACGTTATCAAAGCTGATCTTTTGCAAATGTAGGTGGGAGCATTTTAAAGTGAAGCAGATGGCAAGAGCAAACAAATGGTGGAGAGCAACAAATGGCATGCTGGGAGAACTAGTTTGCCTGCAAAGCCCGGTTTTGCCACAAACATGCTGACGACAATAATAATACTATGTTTCAGGAATTAACCAGAAAGAGCTGTATGAGAATGTTGCATAGACCCTAAATGGGCAGCTGTTGTTAGCTGCCAGGCTATGCGACATGCATGCTAAAGGATGGACTGACTCCTAGTGAAACCTTTGGAAATGCCTAATAGTCATTTCTAACAAAATTATCTAGACAAATCATCTTTAATATAATAAACGTGCACATTAAATGGTGCACGTTCAGTCAGGTTATCCATCCACGTCCATTTACAATCCAGCTGGTATTAGCGTTCCTACTGTTACGCTTTGTAATTTCAACAGTTACTGATACCAGACAAAATTAATTTGAGGTCTGAAGCTTTAAAAACACTCACCGGGTGCCTGCCTTGTCCCCCATAATGAGGGAGAATTTGGCCGTGGGAATTTGTGGAGGAAAACACACTGCTACGGCGCACAAGAGTGTAAACAGCAGCAGCTCCTGTAGCTGGAGGTGGGCGGAGCTACCGTACGGTCACGTGATCTGACACCCACAAAAAAGCGGCGGTTCAGCGCGTGCACAAGCAAAGAAATACACGATTTATTTAAATAATTTAATTAATTTATTTTATATTTATTTAATAATCGCTTCTAATCGATTTCATTAATTATATTAAATTAAGATTATTTTAATTATATTATGCCGTCAATTATATATACTATGTATAGTGTATTATTATAGCATAATAATATATATTATTTATGCTATATATTAAATGTACCGCATAGTACAATAATGAGGCAACAGGGGGTCAAACATGCCATTTTCTGATGTATTTCTACCCCGGCGGCAGCGCGGGATGATATCAAAGCAAAACTTTTTCTCTGAGAGGTTTTCATTATCCGTCAGTGTAATATCTCCACAATCATTGTTTGGTCGGGTCATTTGTGTGGTACACTGTTGTTCTTCTTTATAATTATAGCTTAAAGGGAGTTGCTTCCCAGAACACTGGTGCTGTCACATATGCTGGTATAAAACGATGAGGCCATTTCTTTTTGCTCTTGCTGTCGGACTCAGCTGCATTATATGCCTATGATCTAAAAGGAGAAATAAACCACCCCCTGTTTCATCATGGTAAATCATAATTATGAGATGAAACAATTCTACATTGTGAGATTGTAAGTTATAAAGACAACGTGAAGATGAAATTGTGGCATACTAACGCATAATAATGACAATTATAACAAAAGATATGATTTTTAAATGAAAAAGTCATGTATTTTATATTTACACACTAATGAGCTTATTTGAGGGCAGAAATGGACATAATCTCTCAAAATTATGAGCTGACAAGTTAACATGAAAAAAAATTAAATTATTGCATGACTTACAATGCATATTTGTAACATTGTAATTGTAACGTTTTGTATATTACAATTATACTTTTTAGTGTTTTAATTTCATAATGTACATTTTGTCAATTATTTTACCTTCTTTGTAGCTTCTATACATCTAAATCATAAATACACTATTATAACTGCTTGTCTGTTTAGTTTAACTGTAATATATATATGCATATGTGTGTGTGTGTGTGTATATTAATAAGCAATTTTATACATATACAATATTTATACACCTCTGGGCTTATTTTATTTTAAATAAAGAAACACTATTTTGACAGTCATACTTGACACAATATTTTTATATCTCCAAAAATCTCTGGATTCAGTATATTTCAAATAAAAAAAAATGAAAGGAGCAAAACTGCAAATTTGTTCATATGCATAGATTATTACAGACGTCCCAACAAAATAAAATATAAAAATAAAACTGAAATTGTGGCTGGAAGAGGCACACAGCAGTTTGATCACTGTTCTTTCCGTCTGGTTAGGTCAGATCCGTATGGTGTAGGAGTCAGAATGAGTGACATATCGAACCCAGCGTTGTGATAGTCCTGTCTGAGTTGGAGAGAGCCGGAGGAAGCGGATCTGAAGGCCGGTGCAGGTTTGTTTGGGCAGTTCGAATGACATGCTGACAGGGCCGACCTCCAGCAAAGAGGCGGAGCTTAGACCAGGAACATCCACCTGCGGGATCAGAATATGCATCATCAGTGATGAATGACATGACATGCGTCAAGCAAATGGTCATATAATAACATCACCTTAAACAATGCTGACAGCTGCGCTCCTCCTGGGAAACGTGGGATCTCCCAGAGCAGGGCTTTGTTCTTCGGCTGAAGTTCAGCGGTCTGGTCAGGACTACTGAGCTCCTGAGACATACTGTAGAGGATAGAGAGGGGAACAGGGGTTAAAGGTGGTCCACAAGACTAAATAACACCAATAACTATGCCGTTACATAAAATCTGACCTTATAGAGCCTTTTGGCACAGGAACAGTGATGGAAACATTAAGAGCCGTACTGCAGAAAAAAAAAAAAACAATAATGATATTACTGTGTAATCACGTTTTTGATGTATTATGTAAAATATGACATCTTCAACACTGTACAGTGTGTACACTGACCTTTTAGGAGGAAGATCACATCTAAGTTTAAGAAAAATCAACACCCTGCAAAGGAACATTTATTAAAGCAATAAGCCACAAGATGATGAGCATTACAGTGATTGTATTATGATCAAGAGGTGCGCGTGCTTTATTCATCCTCGGAACACAATTTAAGATATTTTGGATGAAAACCAGGAGGCTTGTCCAGAGAAGTATGAAAGACATCGTCAGATTACTCCATCCGCCGTCAGTGGTTCAACCGTAATATGGAGCTATGATAACTTGCAGACACAGAGGAGACGAATTGTTGAATATGTTGAAGTTGTTATTTTGGTTGTCTTTTCATACAAAAAGTATTCTCGTCGCTTCATAATGTTAAGGTTGAACCACTGATGACAGACTATTTTGACGATGTCTTCAATCATTTTCTAGACCCTGACAGTGTTATTTACTTGGCAGTCAATGAGACAAAAGCTTCCCGGTTTTTATCCAAAATATCTTAAATTGTGTTCGAAAGACGAACTAAGCTTTTATGGGTTTGGAACGGCATAGGGTCAAGTGATTAATGACAAAATTTTCATTTTGGCCTGGAGTAACCCTTTAATAATTATTTAGCATTTAAGTATTACATTTAAACAAATAACAAAGTACAATGATTATTCATTTAACCATTTATATACTCATTTTACGGATTCATTTAATATCAAATGTATGCATTACATAGAAAATCGACCCAAATGATGAATAGGTTTACAGACCTGTTTACATAGTCTTTCTCTACAGAGGGGAATAACTGAAATGGTGGCGCACACGGCAGCTCATCACACAGCTGATACTGCATCACTGTTTGCTGAAGAAAACATCAACAATTACCAATGCAGAAATGATTCAGAAGTGCATTTCTGTGTCTGTGTCAGCAGTTTACCTCTCCTTGACTCGGACAAACTTTCAAAATTCTGAAAGTATCAAATTCATCCAATTTGACAGCTTGATGGAATCTGCATTCATCCACACGCACAGCTGAACTATAGCCTGAAGAACAGAAGCATGCAAACTTAATCTCAGCTGTAATTAAAAATACACATCCTCTAGAGAGATACTGATCGCATACTAAACCTTTCAGCTGGGACTTTCCAATACTGAGCTCTTCATTCAGTCCAATCCGCATCTCTACGGGGTGAGCAAAAGAAATGTACAATCATAAAAGGGAAAATAATTTCGCTGTCTGATTTAACATGAGCTGCAGCCAACGCACCTGAACAGGTCGGGAGAAAACATTTTATTCGTATCTCTCCCTGAATATCTGCTTTCATTAAAACTCCCTTAAAAGAAGAATAGCATATAAAAGATGTAAAAACATTAGCTATATTATTTCAAAAAACGGTTCTCTGAGTTGTACTCACCTTGGAGCCAATAACAACAGACAGCCTTTCTATCACATCCACAAAGATCTCATTCTTTCCACCCTGCGGCCAGACAGAAGGCCAGTTTATATTAACTCATAATACTTTTTAAGATCATCAAAGATGCCGTGTAAGAATAATAAATCAAAGACAACCCACCTGCTCTCCTCGACTGGACATTATAGGACGGCTGGCTGCAACACTAGGGGCCACTTTGCTCTGCTGTGTCTCAGCTCCAAACTACAAAATATGAAAATTAAAATCTCATCATTAAGATTTATTTTAGTGTTTCTCAAAAGGGGGCCTCAGCAAACTTCCAAAAGGAGGTGCAAAATTACTTACATTAAAGCAAAACAAGATTTAAAATCGTACAATAATTGCAGCTGATTTGACCTGAAATTATATTTCTTGTTTTAATTTGCCACAGCTTCTCCTGATCTCAGACAGATACTAAATGTGGTTTCTAGACCAGGAAAAGTGATGGCAATGAATAAAATGGTATACATATATATAAAATTACTCAACTGTATGCATTTCCTCAAGCTTTAAAATACTTATTAGGCAGAAATTGATATTTGTGTACAACAATAATCTGAAAATATACAATCAAATCAAACTGATAATCAAAAGTCGACGTGTAGATCATGAAGACCGTTAAATTATTTTAATTACTCATAATTAATAATTGTATTCATTATTTTCTTATACTGCCAGCATCTAAATAAAAGCAAGCAAACAGAAAATTAGCAGCTTTGTCATTACAGCAGAAATTATCTCGGAAGACTTATAAATACTGAAATATTCAAATAAGTCTGAGAGTGGCGAAACTGTCAAAATGTTTGAGAACCACTGCTTTAAGTAAAATCAATTATTATAATGCAGACCACCATTGTCTATTTGTTAAAAAAAAAGGTAATATAATTAGAAATATTTTTTGATAGGTAGTTAAAAAAAGATTACTTACCAAACCAACATTACTTAGGTCAAAAAGACTGAAAGGTTTGGATGAAACAGCTTCTGTCTGAATGAAGTTTTTCAGGATGTCGGTTGAGGTCGTCTGTATATAACCAAAGTCCTGGTGATCAGAAACACAGAGTTATTATATATAGAGAGTTGCGTGCTTTTAAGACTCATCTGTTCGGTGTGACAAATGAAAAATAAGAAACATTTACCACCATCTCATCCAGCAGCTCATAAATTAGAGCGAAATTCATTCGCACAGATTTCTCTGACAAACTGCCACAGTAGTCCTTCGTGAGAGCTGCTAACCTGCGAGACATAAAACTGCTGCTTACTATCAAGACATCTACAAAGATGATAAAGAGTATTCTTAAACAATAAAATACAACATTACTGATCAAGTTAAGATGTGTTAACCTGTTGAGGAACTCAACGATGGTGAAGGGGGATGGGTTTGTTTTGGTGGACGCCACCCAGTAAAGCCCGCCCTGCCTTACGTGGATAAAATGAAGATCTTTGTGTGACTGCAACAAGATCAACAAATGTAAACATACAAGACAAAAACCGAAACAACTTATCAGTTAAAAAAGCATGAATTTACCATGACGACCGGAGGCTGATCTCCACTAAGAGCTGTGACCATCTCGTAGAAGACATTGATGGAGTCTTTGCTCTCCTCTCCTCGGACTGAGACGCAGAATTAAGAAAAGCTAATAAGCAGAAAGCATACACATTCACGTCTCTTGTGTTACCTTTGTACCAACAGGACATGTATAAGCAAATAACAGTTGGAAGGATACAGTCTTTATATATGAGGTGATCTCCCTTTGATGACAGGATGAAAATTTGACTGATCATTTTGCTCAGCACACACGATTCTTTTTCATAATATTAAAAATCAATCCGCTTCTTTATCCGCCGTCATTTGTATTCTTCCGTGTGAACGACGTTAACCCGTTTAGCTGCTCAAATGTTTCATTACTGTTACTGTCATGACTGTAAACAGCCGGTTTGTTCTTCTTCGCGAGCACTCAGGCATCAACCGTCACGTTTACCGCCATCTACTGAGCTGGAATACGAACGGCCGCTTAGCGACGACGACGGGCAAAGCGACTCTCAAAACATTATACACATTAATTTTTTCATTATGATTTAACATGTGCAAATCTTTTATACAAAAGAAACGTATATAACTGTACTTATTCATGCAGAAGTAATAACAAGTCTAGGTGGAGAAGGACGCCAAGCATAGGTGGATGAAGCATTCTGAGGTAAAACATGAAACACATGCCTGAGGCATGAACTGAAATCTCTGACAACTCTGCTTGCCTTTAACAAACATTGGTCATAGCTGAAGGACTGCACTAAAGGGGGAATGGTTATTTAACTGTAAAAAACATGCTATAGTTAAAAAAAAAAAAAAATACTGTAGGCCACTGTTAATTCAGGGAAAAACTATATATCTATTGAGATCTAACTGTTACTGTTAAATGTACATTTAAAGCTAGCCTGCGTTATTAAAAGTAAAATAGATCATGTCGTCTTATAACTTTTATCTTAAGTTACGTTTTATGCTTTTATGATGATGTCTGTATTTGTGTGTGACACCATGCACTTTTTATTCATATCAGTACGTGGAAAAAAGACGTTTGTGACAACTTATTGTTCTTATGGTATGTTTTCTTTACCGTGTTGTTAAAGTGCTCGTCGTAAATGTAGAAAAGAGATTTTGTATTGGTATTAACACTACCTGTGTTTTATTACCGTGAGTGAAACTTTAATGTATAAAGCCAAAGTCTGTTTAAGGTCTAATGGTAAAACATTGTACAGGTCTCGCAGCCATAGCTCTGTGTGTGTGTGTGTGTGTGTGTGTGTGTGTGTGTGTGTGTGTGTGTGTGTGTTTTCACAGGTTGTAATCATGATGGGATTATTTTCCATTATTTAGAGCGAAGAAGACTGCACAGAGGACACTTCTTTTTCTTCTTCCTTCTGTTATTTAATCACTATCAGCAGAAACCCTCTGTTTTCCTGCATATCTCAGATTCCAGCTCTGCTCGATCACACCTGTTTAACAAACCGCTCTCTAGTTTTCTCCGCCTTAAAGTGTTCCGATCCCTTCGCCCTTCCTGCTGCCACACGGGCTGTGATATGCAACTAAAAAATAGAACAAAAATACAATCGCCCCGCACAGACCCCTTCCACGATTAACATTCAAAACCTTTTGTTTTGAATATTTATATCGAAAACAAAAGTTCAGAAGATTTGGTTCAAAAGGCATTTTATGTCCTCGAGTCCAAAATTGTAGCTCCAGCTGTTTCTGGGATTAAAGGTTTAATTTTGTGCGGCGTCTCTAAACACAGGGGTGCTTACGTTAACACCACCTGAGCGCACACACCTGAGCCATTTTTCAAACTAGACAGCGGAGATGTAAAATTATGCAGCACTTCTCGACCCTGTACCGATAACATGCCCGAGGGACCATATTTACAATGTCACATACACGATAGAGCCCTTAATGGTGTGATTTATGCCAAAAGATCAATCAAATGAAGTCGTATCTGTCCTGACTAGTTTTCATAATACCTTACTGGTAAAGTCTATTTAGCACACCGAGACTGTAAAAGAATAATGCTAGTCATAAGCTAACATATTCAATATTCATACAAGCAATGCACGTTAAAGGTTTTTGGCCTCTTATTTTAAATAAACTTTTTATTATCATTTAGTCCAAAAAGTAGGCAACGTGTTTTTTTAAAGCAGCCTAATTTTAAAATGTCTGTAAAAATGAACGTGGGTACAAGCGGGAGGGGAGGCTTCTTGATCTTCACAACCAATGAAAAGCAAGAATGCAATTGCTGGTATTGAGTCCCGTATTTAAATGCTTCGCCATCTGAAATTCTCTGAAGAGAGAGCAAAGATGAGGCAGAAGGTGAGTGATTTTATTCAGTCCGAATGTTAAGTTAACATATCTTAACGTTTTATAAAACAAAATGCTTGAAATAATAACATCTCATTTAGATATATAAACATATGTAAAGTGTATAACAAAACTCTATAATTAGAGCTCTACAACAAAAATCTGTTGTCAGGTGACGTCTGTGCTGTGCCTTTATGGGGCTCTGCACTGCTTGCTGTTTCTGCCAGGTATGATTATGATCATGATCGCACAATTTGATTTTCTTTAAGAAATCAATATCCTGCTAAACGTGGCTTAACTGTTTTTAAAATTTCTGCAGTGTCGCGGGCAACGTCGTTAGCAAAAGTCTCCAAAGACAAAGGTAAGATTAAATATATATTAAAAAAAAGCATGACAACACTTTTGCCAGAGCAAAGCCATTCACGTGTAGTACTTGTCCTGTAGACTATTCCATCGTAAATGTTGTTTTACTCGTACATTAAGTACTAATTTCTCTTGCAGCATCTAATCCAGCTGTCAGCATCGACTCTGAACATGCCCATGGTTTTCTGGCACACGCACGTTCGAGAAGAACAGCTGACCCCAACTGGTATCGCAGTAATCCAGACTTCCAGTCCTACTACCGTTATTACAACAGTATTGGGCACACTGAGGGGGTAAGAAGAAAAATATTAGCTTTTTTTTTCTAAAAAACGCCTAAATAGCACCAATATAGGTCATGAATGATGACTATTATTAAAGAAATTGTTAGTCTAATCAATAAATGCTAAAATATTGTTTTTATTATTATTATTATTACTGAAGGGCTAGTTTACACAAAATGTTTTGTCATTAATTACTCATCTTTATGTGGTTCCAAACAAGTCGGCCGTCGACTTTTTTGTCGATTTTTGCTCTTTACAGCCCGATAGCAATCACTTTAGTGGTCCCGTGTATTTATGTATACGCACACGAACCGTCCGTCCAATCACATCTCTAGATCCTAATGCTACTGATAGTAGGTTGTATTACTAGCCTGTCAGTGTATGTCTATCACAAGCTGTTTATATCAATTACATGAAGCGATGGTGTCACTTGGATTAAACCGTTCAATTCATATAAACTTGTTGAATCTTTTGGGGTTTTTTTTTTTAAGTTGTGTTTGTTTGGAGCAACATGAGGGTGAGTAAATTATGACAGAATTTATATTTTCGGGCGGACTGTCCTTTTAATTCAGTTTAATTTAGCACTAAAAGAACACATTAAACGAGTATTTAAACAGTTAAAAAAATTGAAATAAGTCTGCTTTTCAAACAAACTCCACATGAGATATCATGGACGCTAACTACCGAACTGATACGCATTCAAAGATCTTTTTTAACCAATCAACAGAAGCTCAGATAAGATTCGTAAAGAGGTTGCAAGACTCTAAACGAACACGAGAGTTAATCACGTATTCATTGAATCCAATCATCATGTTCTGAAACCTTATTTCTAAGGTAACAGGTAAGGTTGTACCTCACTGATGCCAAACTAATGCTCTCGAAAAGCTTTTGTAAACCATGCATGCTTTTTCAATCATGGTTGCGATTCTAATTTGTTGAAAAGAATTCAAAGTACACGTCACGTATGTAATCATGCAATTAATGACTAGTGCTCGTCACTTTAATGAACCGTCCGTCCAATCACATCTCTAGATCCTAATGCTACAAATAGTAGGTTATATTACTATATTACTGTCAGTGTATGTATATCACACGCCATTTATATCAATTGCATGAAGCGGTGGTGTCACTTGGATTAAACCGTTCAATTCATATAACCTTAAATCGTGTTTGTTTGGAGCAACATGGTATTCCGTCTCTCTTTCAGCTCTACGAGATAGACAGAATTCGAATGCTTTACCAGCAGATGCGACACCTGGAGCTCGCGTACGGACCTGAGGCGTCCAAATTCCAGAACACCCTCGGTCTCCAGCTAAAACCCACGCCTCCACCCACAACCCAGCCTCCACCCCCCACTTTACCTCCCGTCTCCAAGATGGACGTTATGTACCTGTGTAATTTAAAAGACCCCCAATGCAAGCCACATATAGTGTACCTGCCCGCCGGTGGTGTACCTGTCCTTTGCGATCCACGGTACCACCCAAACTGCAACCTCAGCCCTGTCCAGAAGCCGCTTTCTCCACCCGTAACTCCCTCAGAGCCGGTGACGTCAGACCCTCCTCCACCACCACCACCACCACAAAAAAACAAGCCCCCTCCACCACCCCCTCCTCCAATGATTATGAAAGGAATGGAGTATGACTGTGATCCTTACTGGGACCCCGACTGCTTGATCGACAACCCTCCCAGGCCAGTTAAGATGATCGAACCACCACCAGCGCTGCCGGCTGAAAAGGGGAAAAAGGAAACGGACAGCAAAGTCATCCTAAACGCTCCAGTTCCAACCTACGACCCATATGACTTCAATCAAGATCTATATGATCCTTTCCGCCATGCAGCTCCCTGATATCAAATCAGTGAAAAAACGCATCTTCATAATTTACTCCTACATTTACGTTTTCTTATCAAAACCATGTAGCCTATAATTTATAAGATTATGTAGACGTCGCATATTAAATATATTAAACCGTGGGCTTTTAATAATAATTGTGTTGCTAGATTTGTATTCTTTAGACAAAAATCTTGAGGCCAGAATAAAGGATATGGTCACGTGAAAAAGTACTTTGGTTTGTTTGTCTGATTTATAACGTTGTTTCGTGCGTATTTCACCCCAGAAGAAAGCAAGCGGGAACACTGACTCCGTCAGGTCATAGGAAGAAAACGGTTTCCGAAAAGATTATTTCTTCCGTTAATTCACATTAGCCGTCGAAGAATGAATCGCGACGGATGTGGGCGGATGTATCCATTTGTAGAGCAGATTTTAGCTTGCAGGACAGGGTAGCGTGGCCGAGCGGTCTAAGGCGCTGGATTTAGGCTCCAGTCTCTCTGGAGGCGTGGGTTCGAATCCCACCGCTGCCAAGAAATGTTTTCGAATTCTTTTATATTAAGAGTCTATCACGTCACTAAAACATTCTTTTAAAATTACAGATGTATCAAAGAGCACAGAAATTCAACTTTGCTGTAATCTGTAGATCTATGGTAAAAATAAACCTTACAGTTTGTAAATTGCAACTTTATTCTCACAAAATTCATAAAAAACATTATTGAGTTTCTAATTTAGATTCTTTTTAGTGATACTTTTACAAGAAACACGACATGCGAATTTCAAAAGGCACCGCTGGGATTCGAACCCAGGATCTCCTGTTTACTAGACAGGCGCTTTAACCAACTAAGCCACGGCGCCAGCGAGCACTTCCTTAAAAGGTTATTTTTTTGAATATACGTAATGATCGCAACTAAGTTAGCATACTAAACGCAACTAAGTTAGCGTAAGGACATGAGCAGTTTGTGTGTGTGTAGAATACAATGTAGAATACATTGAGCTTCAAAATAATAGCCACTATCGCTACATCATTAGCAAGCATGGATGCTACACATAGGATGGCTTGGAAGTGCCGTTAAATATGCTGTAATTTTCGCTTTTGGGTGAGTTATTGCTCTAACCTTTGCCAACTTCATGAAAAGAGCTCGACGATGATGGGATTCGAACCCACGCGTGCAGAGCACAATGGATTAGCAGTCCATCGCCTTAACCACTCGGCCACCTCGTCTGAAAGTCAGCGTGCCGTAAAACAACACATTAAATGAGAAGTGACAAACCGTTCTGACAAAACAGATGACACATTCTGCTTTTCACATGCACACATGCGATGTAAAACTGAAACACCACAAGTCTCAGTTGTTACACTCTATGTGGGAGAACTCAAACATTCAACACAGTATTCTAAAATGATCAAATGTTTTTTTAAACCTATCAACAGAAGCTCAGATAAGATTCGTAAAGAGGTTGCAAGACTCTAAACGAATACGGGAATTAATCACGTATTCATTGAATCCAATCATCATGTTCTGAAACCTTATTTCTAAGGTAACAGGTAAGGTTGTACCTAACTGATGCCAAACCAATGCTCTCGAAAAGCTTTTGTAAACCATGCATGCTTTTTCAATCATGGTTACGATTCTAACTTGTTGAAAAGAATTCAAAGTACACGTCACGTATGTAATCATACAATTAATGACTAGTGCGAGAGAAGCGTTGTAATGTTTTTTAAACGGTAAACTATAGTTTTTAAATTCTTTTAGACTTCTTTTTACCGTGCTAGCTTTTTCGGCGATCCCATTGGTGGATTTTGAAACCGATGGCATTTTCCGCTATTTATTCGTGCAAGCGTAGAATTAACGCATATATAGGTCAGATTTCATTTATTCAAAAAATATATTCCACGAAAAACACAAACTATGCGTTCATTTATTTAAAATAACACTAATCTGAGTCGGGGGGAGGAGTTAAGTGTTTCCTCACAGAGGCAGGCTGAGCGCATTTACTCGCAAGAAGTGTGTAACACAATTACATCGAATTGTTAGGAATTCACGTTCAATTCCATTTCGACTAATATTGGATTACTGTACTAGAAATATTGTATAGCAACCGACCAGTAAATCCTTTGAAATGAGTGTATGAAGCAGTTATGCTCCATGGCATTTTGTAAGTTATATATAGAGAGAGGGAGAGAGAGAGAGGTTTAAACATCGTCACTTGCATGCGTGATTTTTATTATATATTAAGGTCAAGTTTTTCTTGTTGACAGAAATAGGCATATCTGATTCAATCCATATGCGACATTTTCGGAACGGTTGTAGCGACATTTTCGGAACGGTTTACCTTCGATTAGTTGTCATGTCGTGATTATAAAATATGTGATTAATAAAACTTCAGTATCTTAATAAAGAAACGAAACCAAACGTTCTTTATATGCAACCTAAATATTACCTATTGACAAATGACAAACGTATCGCAACCGATATTTTTTAAAACACTGGGAGTCCGTTTAATCTTAACGGTAGCGTGGCCGAGCGGTCTAAGGCGCTGGATTAAGGCTCCAGTCTCTTCGGGGGCGTGGGTTCGAATCCCACCGCTGCCAAACACTTTTTAGAGTTGTAGTTTTAACTTTTGACATGTTATAGAGAATACCGCGTAAAACAACACGGATAGACGCACAATACTTACTAATTGTAATGCTAAATATATTTAAGAAATTGTATCGCACGCGTTATCAGGACGCGTTACGGTAACACTGCTCCAGAAACCTACATGGTTTCAGATTTCCCATTAAGACAACTAACTAACTAACCAGCTAGCTAGGTGAGCATACGCAGCCTGAGAAGCCCATTCATCCTTTCACAGACCGCCATTTTGTTTGTTTCAGCAATCCTTCCTTATAAATAAATGAACCAAAAGGCATTTCCTGCAAATACGACCCGTGAACCCCATCCCGCGTCCTCTTACACACCCTGCTGAAACCGCTCCACACGGATAGCCTAAATGTGCCCTGTCCTGTCCTGTCACACTGTCAACAAGCAACGCATCCTCCATCTCCTGTCTCTCATGGTCACTGCTTCCAACCTGCAGCTTCCCGGATGACGAGTGACGTCAGCGAGCCATCTTTGTTCGCTTAATCCGAGCATCTATTTTTTATGTGTACATAGTGACAGAAGAGAGTAGCGGTAGAGCGCCCTTATTATAAACGAAATAATAGCGAGGCGCGGCACACCGCTGGAGAGGAGTAAATAAAAACCTTTAAGGAATACCGCTTTACTGGAATAACCTGGAGAGTGCATTATTTATCCCGGAGACGGGGAGAAACGCCTGAAGCAGCGCGTTCATCCGCACACTTCTTGTAGACGCACACAAAACCCGGTTCAAAATGTGAGTACGGTTTAATTTCAAATTAATTTTCGTCATAGTTCTGAATGACGTTTTGGAACCCATTTTCCTTGTTTGTGACGATGCTACCGCCACTTGTTAATATAACGTTTTTCAACGTATAATAACATTTACGCGCAAAATAATCGCGTTCCATATTATCGTATGTTTACGTTTGATTGTATGTACTTATTATTCCACACCTTTTGAGCATTTCGCGAGAGCCGCTGAATTCTGACGGGCGCACTTGCTATATAATAGTCTATAAATAGGCTTCTAATGGCCAATGTTTTTCCATTTCAGATGCTATCGCCGACATACTAAATTTGCCACTATACAGTAAATCGCTGTACAGGAACTAGTTTATTTATAAAATAGACGTTTTTGGCTTATTCTCGTGTTCGGTACGAGCAACGGCGATAGAATCACGCCTAGACACCGGATTGGACTGGTTTGGCTGGAAGTGGTCGCGCGCTTTTAGAATGAAAATAATTCATGAACTGGCATTATGCAGGCTACTGTAATTAATATACCGGTCCACCCAAATGCCTGCCTTTTTGATCATTTCGATGTCATTTCAAAAGCCTACTGGGATTCGTCTCAAATAGCCCAAGGCCCGCTGTATTACAAACCTGGCCTGATATCAATTCGAACAAATGACATTTACGTAACGATAATGAAAAATATACCTCGCACGGTATAAAGAAAAAGGCTGTAAACCAGAGGCGTGATGTTCCACGCGAGTCGTGGGGGTTGGTAAACGGACCGTCGTCTGCTCGCGCTCAGGCGAAGGGGCGATGCTGTTTGTTACATTTTAGAATGATATTATTCTCTAACCCGTTTAAACGTGTTTTTCATGGAACCAAGCTTTGATATTCACTGATACTTGGTTAGAGCGAAGCCAAATGACTGGCACAAAGGACGCAGGTGTTCCTCCGCAGGAAAGATGGCCGTGTATACTAGTATTTTCCAGACGCGCTCGTTTAACTGGTTTAAATAATCGAGGCTGTAAATGGCGCGCAGCTTCAATAATATGTTCACGTTACCTCTTCTACCGTATACCTCTAATAAAGCATCGCTAGGCCCGTGTAATATTTACCACGGTCATCCTTATGTTTTATAAGGCTCGAGCTTACATTAAAAAAATATCAAGTAGTAACAAACGTAAATATCTTTTGCAGTTATTTACTCTAATGCATGTTGATTGTGACGCAACAATGACAGAGACTCACACATGCTTAATGAAGGCCTTGTGTGGGGGTGGGGATGTTGTCCCTATCATTCATATGACCCTGCCTTTACCAGCCGACTGTAAGGAACAGTACAGAAAGAATTTATTTAACCTCATGTTATTGTAAAATGCAGTGAATGTACATTGTCTTCCCCCCCTTTCATTTATTCATTTGGATTTTGTCAGTTGGCCTCAGAAAAATAGCCTTGCATAACCAGGCCACGAGAGCATAGGACAAATGTTTGGTGTGTCACTTAATCATATTCAATTTGATGGAATGACACACATTTTGCTTTAAATTAGATATATAGCGTCAGGCATTAGTCTTGATGAAAATAAAACTACTTGGAGATTGGCTACACCCACATTTGAATTCGGTTTGATTTAGAATCGAATCTCGCGCTTCACCTTAAAGCCCTGTTTCTGCTTCTTATGCCTGGATGAGGGCTAGATAGATAGGTTTAGATGTGAAAATAAAAACCTTGAGTTGCAAGAATGTTACTATTATGTTCTGACTATAAGGACTATTAAAATGATACACATCACTTAATGTGAAGTGCAAATCAATCTTTTTCATGTCAGTGAAGGTGAGACGAGCCAAGACTTAATGTCTAAATATAGGCTGTTGTAAATGAGAAGGAACGGAAGTAAGTGAGAATGAAAAAAAGCCGGTAAATAAAAATAAAAATATGGTAAGCCTTTACCATCGTAGCTCATTTACTACATTTAAATATATAAAAAAGATTCCAGTAGGAAAAAAAAGTATTTTCTTTCTTAGTAAACAGGGATTATATCCAGGGATCCTTCAGAGGTGACCTTTATACAGAGTTTTGTCTTCCTCTGGTGGCTGAGATTGGCATTAGCAAGGAGCCTTTTTCAGAAATCCCCGTTTACTTATCATTTCTGTCCGTTTCATTCAAATATATTTAATTTGGTATTTAGAAAAAGACGAAACAGCACGAAAAGCTACAGTACATTTTACTGCATAATGCAATTTATTTTCGTGCAACCACTAGTTTGCATCAGATAGCGGTACGTAATCGTGCTGCCGTGATAATTATGACAAATCAAATAGGTTCGTGATCTAACTAATTTAGCAGCGGATTTGTATCGCGATCACAATTTGAAAACAAGCAACATTTATCGTATATAGCTGAAAGTCATTGCGGTAATAATGAAGTTGTGTGTTGGTTTGCAGGTCTGCCCCTGCCGGTGCCCCCGCCCCAGAAGGAGGTAACCAGCCTCCTAACCTCACCAGCAACCGTCGCTTACAGCAGACACAGGCTCAGGTGGATGAGGTGAGCAAATAAGTTCCTCTTTCTTCTATATATTCCATCGTCTTCAGAACAGAAGTTTATGACACAGTTTACTGAGAGTCACCTTCATCGTTTCTCAGGTGGTGGACATTATGCGTGTGAACGTAGACAAGGTCCTGGAGAGGGACCAGAAGCTGTCAGAACTGGATGATCGGGCTGATGCCCTGCAGGCTGGAGCCTCACAATTCGAGACCAGCGCCGCCAAGCTCAAGAATAAATACTGGTGGAAGAATGCCAAGGTAAATGACATAAAATGTGCCTCGAGTAAGGCTGAAAAAGGCAATGGATTTTCATAAACAACAATATCTAAAATCTCTAAATCAAGCGAACAGCTTACAGTAAATCTCAAATCAGTATACCGCTTTGAAATTAAAGTCCTTTATCGTTCTAACATTTTTAGCTGGCATTATAAGTACATGGTGTTAGTTGTGTTCACTGCTTAAAATCATATATATTTGAAATAATATGAGAAACAGTACCGTAAAACAAAAAGCATCAAATTTTTTTGATCAAATGTCTTCATAGTCTACTTTTTACTGCTTTTCAACTGTCTCTTTTTGTCTCCTTTCTTTAGATGATGATTATCCTGGGGGTGATATGCGTGATTGTCCTCATTATAATCATTGGTAAGCAATTGCAATATTATTACTGATTTTTGAAAGGAATATTCAGGGTACGAATGGGATTTTAAAAAAGTCTTAAATGCAAAAGTTATTCGTTTGTAAAAGGATAATTTGCCAATGGTAAGATCGAATCTGGCTGTCTTTGTAGTAGAAAGGCATTTTATAATCAGTGATGCATGACTAACAAAAACATAGAAAGAGGGCTGTGTGCTAAAAAGGTAGGGAGCTTCAACACTCATGCTTCACTGGGCTCAATCTGACCGTCTGTAGGTGGGAATATAAAAATGTATAAATACAATCTGTAGTTTTAACAAAAGCCCTGGAGCTTTCGAAAGAGCATGCAGCAGACTAAAGCTGAGAAATAAAATGCACTGTAACAATACAAAGCCGCTTGAAAATATGCAGACCTGTCCTTTAAGCGCTCTTTACGGTCAACTTGGAATTTGTGTTTGATTTCACAGATTGAGGTACAAAATTCTGAGCGAAAATTGCATGTTAAACACAGCATATTGCGTTAAAATTAAAACCTTTCCAGTTTCTCCGATATTCTCTTACAGTCGACACGTCTCGCCCCTAGTGCCAGTCACATGGAACTTTAAAAAAATCTGCCGATTTCAATTAACCATCGTAAAATGAATAAATAAATTACACCCAATATGTCTGAATGAAAAGTAGGTTTGTAACTCAATGTAAATTAACAATTATTATTTATTTTCTTATTTCTTATTTATTAGTTATTTTCTGACTCCATAACTGCGTATTTTTCACATTTTACTGGGAAATGCATTTCACTTGAATCGTTACTAATCTGATGCTGTGGCTGGTGCATATGGTCTAGCTGGAAAACATCAAATATTTTAATACTTTCAAAGCTCAAATGACATCAGAAAATTTGCCATACAGATATAATCAAACTCCACACTTCTCCCATACTATATTCTCCATTAGAAACGTATGGTTTCCAGTCTGTCCTTTGTCTTGGATACTGAAAAGATGGTAGAAGTTTTAAGGTTATGCATACTATTTCTCAAACGTTGACGATCTGCTTCTCTTCACAGTGTACTTCAGCACCTAAAGCGCGACGCTCCTACCCCACTCTGAGCTCAAGAACGCCCAATTCCAAGCCACAGAAAAATCCCTCCCAAAAAAGATGAGAAAATCGACTTCTCACAACACTCGATTTATTTGCCCTCAAAGAGTCTAAATCCGCCCCTTTCCCGAGCCCCCTTGCCCCCCCGCCTCCACTGCCTCACAGCTGGGCCCCTGTCACTCCTCGTCCGTCCTGTCCGTGAGTGTGTGGCCATGTCTCCTCTGTAAATACCTCCGGCTTTTCTGAAATACTGTTCATACTCCAAACTCCTGATTACTTGTGACAACGATAAAAAAGAAAAATCGCAAATCTTAGAATACGATAAGATTATACAGTATATATATATTCCAAATGTTCTTTGTAGAGTTTTATTCTGATATAATGGTTTTTGTAGTTTGTGTGTGAGTGTGCATTTGTATATTTTTTTAAGTTTTGTAAGACTTATTTTGCTTCAGGTTTAAACTACTGCCTCTTAATCTGGGTGTTTGTATCTTGCACGCTCTATTTCATTCTATCTTGCTCACTGAGTATTGGTGTATTTTTGCACAAGCGATAGACTCCCTTAACTGAGGTACTCAGTCAATATCCCCAATTTGTTTTTTGTCACATGCACTCTATCTCAGACCTACACATTGCCCCCTCAACCCTTTCTTTCTTTCTTTCTTTCTCTCTTTCTTTCTTTCTCACCAACAGTACTTACTCTTTTAGTGAACTGCCACAACAGACTGGACCAATGACTGTAGATGTTTATCTTGATTTAATGCTTTTAGTGTCTTATCTCTTAAACATTCCTTAATAGCAGTGTAGAACTATGCTGTCTATCAAATAAAGTAAGTGTATTTATCTTAAAGAATTCCAAAATAGGTCTTAAACAACCTCGAGTACTTGTAACACAGTCGAACGACCCAGCAGGCACAAAACGTCAATATAAAGTAAACGTCGCTTTGGCTAAGAATCAAAATCGGGTTGGCGTCAACATTCGACGTTGATCAGATGTTGGATTTTGATTACAAAACCTAAAAACAATATATATATTAACATCAGCTGACGTCGGGAGTAGGCATTGAATTGACTGAATTTTGGACACCTGACGTCGCAACCAAAATTGAACCAAATATCAACGTCTTACGATGTTGTGTGCCTGCTGAGAAGGTTTTGACAGGGATGGCGAAGCACTGTAAAGGCGAAAAGATTTGAAAGTTATAGTGCTATTTGAACCGATCCATTCTGCTGGTGAAGATTTTGAAGCCCAGAGAGATTCAAGGCCGAAAAAGGGGAAATAGTATCATGCACAAAAAGCTTGTTTTCGATGGCGCTTTTTAACTGGTTAGACTGCAGGTGTGAATGGGAGAGATCCGCGCGCTGGGTTACGTCCTCGCAGCAGAACTTACTGCCAAACCGACACACGAGTTCATCCGTCTGAAAGCACACAGTTCGATCTTAACAACACGTCAACGTGAGGTAGTTTCCACAGCTGCGGTTCTCTCTCTCAAATCTAGATACTGCCTTTAATTTAGTCTCTCTTTTAATTTTAGCTATGGATTCTATTCTTTTTTTCGTGTGCGAAGCAGGCAGGAAAGGGAGCGCGTCGTTTCAGGACTTGACGCCGCTGCCATGTGCACAGCGAGCACCTTTGTGTCCCTCGCTATTATCCACCTCTCCGTGTGCCTGTTTGTTGAGTTCAGCTGTAGTTTACACACTGCCAAGCACCTGAGGGGACTTTTTTTTTTCTTGTTGTCTTTTGTTTTGTTTTTTTCATCGCACTCTTCCTGGTTCTCTCTTGTGCATGTATACGCCTCCGTCAGCATCACTCTTCAGTCTCATCCGCCCAATCTGTCGACAAAATGCGAGCCAGGCGTGAAGTGTGCGTCTGCACGTGAACACCCCCCCCCTCCCCTTCACGTTTCCAACTTAGTGCCATTAGCGTTTCTTCTTTCACACATGATTTGGTTTCTAGCCGCCCGTCGTAGTGTGTGTGTGGAGTATTTCGGCTTCATCCTCACAGATTAGGCCGCTTAGAACTATGCAGGTAAAGAAAGGCTGTTCCCGTGGCAACCTTGCATAAACGGGGGGGAGGGCATAGATTAGCTGATTGACTGTGACAAGGGGCGGAGCCTGTAATGGGGCGGGGCTAGAGAAATGATTCCACTGGTGTGTTTTTGGATTGCACATAAAGCTTAATGTTTGGAGCAGAATGAACTGTAATACTTTGGACTCACAATCATTTTAATTTCATTCATTTTTTTCTTCTTTAAAAGGAGACAGCCTTAGTTCATTTCATTTTTTTTACATCCCTGCATGCTCATTCACTCCTTCGTCCCACTCACGTTGAGCTATTTTAATGAAAAATGACCAAAGACCATATTATATCTTGCTTATACTGCCAACTGCCATCAAAAACAGGTTAAGGGACAACATTTCCCCAAATCTCTGGTTTTTAAAAGCTCTCATCCAGCAAAAGGAAACAAGAAATTGCCCATCTCTCTTCAGGTCTATTTTTATTTTACTTGAATATTTAGCGGAGGTGCTTGCTAACAGGATAACGAATTTGAAACCGCAATCTGACGGACGCATCCCCAGGCCTGATATCTAAAAACAATAATAGCACAATTTCTCCTTTTGGTCTGTATCTGTAATGCTGAATATAAAAATGGAACTATTTCTTTGTAGCTGTTTAAAGAAGAAAAAAGACAAAAAAAATCTGTATTGTTTCGTGTCGTAGTGTGGGCTTCATCTGGGGGAAGGGGGTCCTTTTTTTTGGATTTTACATTTAAGGCATAAACAATCTGGAATTAGAATAAGATGTAAAATAGATCAACTATTTATTATATTAGGCAAATATAAGAATCTCCTGGGAGTTGTCAACATTTTAAAGGGGTCTATGACTAATTAAACAACACGCATTGGGGTAGGACTCAAACACGACCGATTAATCAGAGCATTCAAGATGCTTCACTAATTGAAAGGATTCTAATAGGGGACTATTACAAATAATGTATGTGCTTTTCTGTTTTTCTTTGTGTAAGTGTATGAAGACATTTTCTTTTGTCTTGGCACTTACTCTACGTTTTGTTCAAAACCGCGTGGGTCGAGAGGGACGGTGGGAGTAGTTTTGTCATGCGGCCTGTTAAAGACGCTGCGTCTTCTTTATTGGGAGGGAACCAATGAAGACACAGAACTTTACTGGCTCAGAGCCACAGTGATTCGTCCATTGCTCACGTCATACAGTTGTTTAGTCTTCAGTTGTTTACTTTATTTTAAGCAGAAATTAGTTAAGGCTTCACAGTGGTGCTCTGTGGCACAGCTTCATTGTGCTTAGTTAGGAGAGGGTGATTTTTTTTAAATATATATAAATATAATTTTAGTTTTAAATATAAGAACGGTGACCTAAGATTCTAAAGTAATACTGGAAAATGAACCCTGCCTTATTAAAAGGTTAGAGCGTCAAACGTTTTTTCAGAAAGCTTGTACAGACTGGGATATCAACTTCAGTTGGTTGCTATTCATTCAGAGATGCTTTGAATGAAATGTTACGGCGTTTTACAACAGTTCGATTCGTTGTTGAAGGTTTTTGAGACCGAGTAAAGTGTAAAAACAAGCAGAATTTAAGGAGCTGATACCATAGAGCTTCATGGAGGTCTAGAAATGCATCGATCCAAGAGCCAAGTTGCTGTATTAATAACAATTTGTGTTTCATTTGTGTATTTATTTGATTTACGGAAGTTTGTTTGGGAAGGAAAGCTGGAGGATTAGCATTACCCCTGTTCGTCTGGCCTTTTTGGAGGGACTAGGTTGGAGGATCATGGGTAATTCGGCCCTCACAGATTTATTTTATGTTGTTATTTTTTGGAATTTTTTTTATTTATTTGTGTCATAAGTTATAGTGTACTACATATTAAACAGAACGAAGTACATGGTAACAGGGAACCTTTTGGCAACCAGACATACATGAAATCAATTGTAGAGTAAATCTGTCAATGTCTATTATATGGATGACCATCTTGGGAAAATATATATATATATATAAATATACTTATATATATATTGCAAAAAAATGACAGTTATGATGACCTGTGTTTATTGTTCCGAGTTAGAAATTAAAATGTGTGTGTGTTTGAAAACAATGACAACATAAAAATAAATATATAATAAAAATGGGTCTTTGTGTATTTTTTTAATTAATATAAAATATCTATTTATTTCTTAATTTTATGTAAAACGCTCCAGCATAAAACAAGGCCAGCTTCAGCATTAGGATTTTTACACAGTACGAATCATATGGTAAAATGTTTATACTGTAAAAATATATTTTTCTTTTGCTATTAGATTCACTATTGCATTAACTATTAATTTTAAAAAAATGTATCAATGAGAATCATTTTACCTGCAATATCATGGTTACCTAAACATTAGGTTATGTGAATATGCATACAGAAAATAATTACTGTATGATGTTTTTATGAAACACAATAAGTTATTGTTGAGCATTAACTTTACATTAATGTTTTATATATATATATATACACACACACACACACACACACATATATATATATATATATATATATATATATATATATATATATATATATATACATATATATATATATATATATATATATATATATATATATATATATATATATATATATATATACATATATATATATATATATATATATACATATATATATATATATATATATATATATATATATATATATATATATATATATATATATACATATATATATATATATATATATATATATATATATATATATATATATATATATATATATATATATATATATATATATATATATATATATATATATATATATATATATATATATATATATATATATATATATATATATCCATACAAATATATATATACATACATATATATATGATGACATAAACAGCTACAAATATGACAAAAGTAATAAAAAACAAGTTGAAATTACAAGACAAAGAATAATAAAAAAGTGTTTATTATGCATTTTTATGGCATACTCGACTTTTTAATGCCATAATCTCAACTTTTATTTGCTTTAAAACAGACATCACATATTGGTGCAAACCTGCATATATATAGTTAACTGTTTATTATCATAAGATACCATCTTCAGGGTGATGTAAAAAGTTAGCACTCAGTCAGGGACAGGGTTTATGACCGCTGACTAGTCTATTATCTTGTGCTATTGCCATCTGATGCCACATTTATAAAAAAAAAAAAATACGGCACCGCCCTACATTTTTGAAAGCGATGTCCAAAGTCTTTTAAGTCAGCCTAAACACTGGTCAAATGTGAAATCATAGTTAAAAATAATATTGTATTTTTCTAAATAATAACGTCTTGTCATGCAGCCTACGGTGGCCGTGCGCTCAACGCGATCAAACGACAAACACACATCGTCCACAGATGTGTCCAGCTGTGATCTACTCACACACCGCGAGCACAGAACGGAGGGAGGCGGTCATGAGACGGAGATTACACGCCCTCATGTGTCAACGGCAGGTGGACGGACACGCTTTGTGTTCAAAACACGAGGAACGGGGCGACTCCCACCGAGTGCGCTGAACGTGTAACCGCC
Source organism: Puntigrus tetrazona (assembly GCF_018831695.1). Taxonomy (NCBI): domain Eukaryota; kingdom Metazoa; phylum Chordata; class Actinopteri; order Cypriniformes; family Cyprinidae; genus Puntigrus; species Puntigrus tetrazona. The sequence continues at coordinate 7,849,579 of NC_056708.1, read as the reverse complement.
GAAAAAGACTCGCAGGTTACAAACGGTAGCATTTTAACGATGCACGCCTAATCATTCTCAGAATCGCAGCCTTGTTTATTTGACTTTGATTAAAAAACCCAGCGGATTAAGTCTCGTATGGTATAAGCAAAATTAACTATGCGTCTCTATAGCAAGTAATACGGTTGGGTTAAGGGTAAATTAGGTCTCGTCGTTCTCTCACGTCCACACGGTTTAGATGCAGGCTTCCCTTCAACGTGACAAAGGAGCGTAGAGCAGTCGTAGCCCTGCCCACGTGTCCAATAGCAGCGCGAGTTTCTCGTTGACGGGCGTGGTTTACGCGCGGTGGGCGGGGCGAAGGCGGGTTAGGAGCCAATGAGAGACGGTTTCGGGAGTTGCTGGATACACGTGAAATTTGTTCCCAAAGCAAGAATGATGGTGTGCGTACACGGGTTAGTGTCAGACAAGACCCGAGATTCAGTACTGAACTACAGTGTTGCACACGCGTCTATCCGTATGCAAGCTCGGAAAAGAAAACTTCACTTCGGAGCAGCCGGGAGGCTTTTGTAAGGTAAGAAAAGCTGCATTTTGTCCTAATAGTTGGATCAGTGCTGTCGTAGTCTTCGTAGGTGTGAATGACATTTGAGTCTGTAGTTGTCAAATGAAATGCGTGAAACTTTTAAACATGTAGCTTTTCGTCGATTTTGTTGTTATTTCCTCATGATCTTTAATCATAGGTTAAAAAAAAAAAAAAACATTTTATGGAAATACAGATTCAATACAGGGGTGAGCTGTTGGGATGGCCATTGTATATAAGGCACTTTGCGTGGTCCCTTGACTGTATTATATTAGAGTATATTTGATAACAATTTGACTGTTGTAAATATGTAATGCGGATGGCTGTATGAAAATACTTCTCATTTTCAGTGTTTGTGTGACGTCAGTAATTGCGCAGGTCTACAGATAGAGGGCTCGCGTTCAACTCAAACCTGTTCTGTTATTCACATGAATTACAGTCAGATCATAGGTAAAGGACTGGACGACAGAGTCTCCAGCATGATGATTATGTTAAAAAAAAACAGGATTTAATAGATTTAAAACTTTCTTTTTTAACTTATAAATGAATAGTGTTATTCTATAAAGCATACTGCTTAATGCAAGATGCACTGAAGTGGTATATGCAATAAAACCGAAACTAGTCAGGCTAAGAAAAACAGATAAAAAAACAACAATACATCAGGAGGGGAAATCCTACCAATTTTTTCAGATCATGTTCAGATCTTTTTGGTCGTTATTTTTCTTTTGTATCCTATAGTATCATATGTGTGTGTGTGTGTGTGTGTGTGTGTGTGCAAGCATGTATATATATATATATATATATATATATATATATATATATATATATATATATATATATATATATATGTGTGTGTGTGTGTGTATTTTAGGAATGTCAAAATTAACACGTTAATGCACATTTATTTTAAGGGTTTTAATTTCTTTTTCAACTTAGTGATCTCTTTAGCAAGTTTTTTTTTTAATATGTGATCTAAGCTGCCCAAAACATGACAATTATTTACTTAACATAAAAAAATGTGCAATCATATCCATGTCTGTAAGCGTGACAATTTTGCGCAAGCATTTCCATTTCCATCATACCTGATAGTAAATCTTTATTGAGTGCACGCAATTGTATCAGATGGATGAACAACACAGAAGAAACAATTAAGACTGAGCGCAAAAACATTTATTGTGCTGAAATATCTTTTGTTAAATCTTCAATTAAGATTTGGTCATTCTCTAGTGCACATATTTTATGAGAGTAGGAACTGTAAAGGCGTATAATTCTGAATTACAGAATAGAATTACAAATAGAATTGCATTTATTATTATTATTTTAATGTAGAGATTTGAACTATATTCATTACAGTGTTTTACAAATTTACGAAAAAAAATGATTTACATTTTATTAATAATTTATATAAATTATGTAAGGTTTTGGCCACTGTGACTAAACCAGCAGTATTTGGTGATTTAGCCTTGTTGTATTTTTTTAGTCCTCCAATATGTGTAAGCTCTTTAGGAACAGTATTTAAGAAAGAAGGCAGAAAAGATAGTCAAACACTTTATCACGTTTTTTCAGATACCCAGTTACAATCAAAAATCTGCCTACCCAAACAATGTAAGATGTTATGAAAGGCATGGAAGGTCATTGTTATTATGTGAATAAATACTAGCCAACCTAGTTTGTTATTTGCCCAGTAAATTACAATAAAATTGTTAGAATTAAATAATTATTTTAACAGATTCCTAGAATATTTGTGTTTTCTTATATATTAATCAATTAATCAAAAAAAATTACTAATAATCTGCCAACTAATTGATTATCAAAATAAAACAACATATTTTTCGTAAAGACTATATGTTTTTCGTTATAATAGATCTATGCTGCGTTATGTGAGTGTGAGCTTTATTGAGTTTTATTGAGAATTTAGCCGCATGAAAATACAGCATATGAGCAAAGAGAGCCATACAAATGTAATAAAAAATAATAAATGTTCAGAAGAAGTGTAGTGTGAAAATGTAAACAGGCCTGTCTAAGTCAATTGCTCTGGGCAAATAAAGAGAAGTAAAGGGAACCTGCTACTTCTATGTTCTCTTTTATGTGTGTAATAAACATGAACAAGTTCTTTGAAAAACATCTATGACCTTTGAAACATGTCCAGTCTCCATGCTCTGTGTTAACTATGGTTTCACTAATAATAAACATAAAGCATCCGTATCTGTCCATGTCCATATATGTAACTATACATATATACATCTCTTTATATCAAGTGTGCCACACAAGTCTTATAAAGTGAAGCCATCATGTCTTGAACACCCTGAAGTGACTGGCTGCAGTGTAGGTCATAAACCCTGCCCTCTTCATGTAATTTAATGGGACGTGAGACAAACTAAAATCAAATTACACAATTTCTACTGCGCAGACTCTGTCTTCAAATTACGTAATTTTAACAAGATGTCAGAGGCAATACTGAAAATATTTTGACTTTCTATAGTGGAAGAAAGTAGAGTTGCGTCGTCCATCTGTTTTTACAGTCTATGACACACACACACTTATATATGTGTGTGGCCCTGGGCTGCATTTCCCAAAAGCATTGTAAACGTAAGTAAATATTTAGTTAAAATGTTAAAAGGTATCAAGAGTATATTTATCTTAGTTGCGTATGTTGCGTACTTCGTCTGAGCAGCACAAAATTCAACATGCTCTGTTATGCCAAAAATGCTTCAAAGCAACATCCCATAAACCTTGGGCTTCCATAAACATTCCCCATATCTCTTATTCATACAGACAGAATGAATGGTTAATGAAAGCATGAGATTGAGCAATGACGAAGCGTGATACGAAATCTAAAATATAGAAACGTAATAAATGAACAAATAAACAAAGCTTAAATGATAAAAAGTAATCAAATGATAAAAATGATCAAATAATAAATCATATGAATGACTAATAATTATAAAATGATCATGTCAATTGATTATAAAATAATTAAAAAAACATGAAATAAAAAATTTACATACAAATATATGTGTGTGTGTGTGTGTGTGTGTGTGTGTGTGTGTGTGTGTGTGTGTGTCTGTATGTAAATGCATATACACAAAATATGGTAAAAAAGCTATATAATGTCATGTATAGCACATTTTAAAGTTAAAGTTTAGTTCAATTGCAAAATTTGCTGTTTATCAGTGTGGTCTTTAATGTCCTCATAGGCCAGGATATAAACTCAGCACTAAATTTCAGAACTGCTCTTCACTGTTCTCTGTGTGCAGATCCTTAGAGTCTCTTCATATTTCCAGTTCCTGTTGCTCATCCAGTTTTCATTATTGTTTCCCACCAGACGGCTTTCAACTTTAAGGACTATTAATCAGATACATCCAGGTCAAACGGACAACGAAAAATGTTTTAGCGCGACAGATATTCAGGATAACCGAGAACATCCCATGCCCTGCTGTGTCAGAAGCTCCTTTACAGATGCACAAGACAGATGTGATATATACGCTTATTCTCCTTAATTATGAGTAATGACAACTTCCAAACACCGTTGACCTGCGGCACTCTTACTGGGAAGGGAACATCACATAAAGATGAGGGGGAAACCCACAGTAACGCTTCTCCCAGAATGACCGACAGCCAGGCCGTTTGTCCCGGGCTGGACATCTCCACGGCGGCCCGGCCGACGCACTCGGATGACACGGATGCCCACTCCAGCGGGAATGACTCGGCCGAGAGAGAGAGTGAAGGACACATGGGACGGGAAGCGTCCACCTGCAGCTCCCACCATGGAAAGGGATCAACCACAGAGACTACGGAAAGCAAGAGGTATGTGATTATCTATTTACCGTGACTTTTAAACCACCATAAGTTGAATATGTATACACTGCCATTCAAGAAGTTTGATTCAAGCAAATTATACGTTTATTCAGCAAGCTTTAAATGTTATAAATGTACTTTTGAACTGTTTATCAGAGAATCTGGAAAATTATGCTAAAATAGCATAACAAAAATAATAATAAAACAAAGGTTTCTTGAGCAATAATCAGCTTATTACAATGATTTCTGGAGGCTCATGTGACACTGAAGACTGGAGTAATGACTAGAATAATTCAGCTTTGGATGACAGCAATATATTGTATTTTAAAGCTTAATAGAAAAAAGGTCATTTTTTAAAATGTAATATTATTTCACAGCCTTGGTGAACATAAGAGGTTTAAAAAAAAACTGTGGGTATACATATTTACAGAACAAATCTTGCCCAAATGTATATGTGTAAACCTGTGTTACTTCTCTTTGAACCACTTTGATCAGCAAAAAGATGAACAATGTCTGCCCGAGGAGTTTTGACCTAAAAATAGCTTTCACGTTCAATTTAATAAACCAGTTATGGGAGTTTGGGCTAGCTTGGTACATTTTGTTTTATTTTGTACCGGTTGAGGCGTTAGCATGATGATGCCTTGCTTGGTGGAGATGTTAAATTACATGTAATTGTAAATGCAGCACTGTTTAGTAACATGACTGATTTTTGTTCAAGCTTATTTTGAGATTATCGGACAATAACTGTGCCATTTTGGCTGATATAAGCGGTCGGAATCGGTATCAGCTCCCAAATCATATAGACATTTTAAAAGTTTGATTTTAAAATCTCAAATAGTAATTCAAGTATATCAGAAATACTGGCTTATATCAACCTTTAAAATGTCTCTCCTCAGCTCAAACGGAAACAGTCCCTCTCCGCCTAGCAGCTCTGTATCGTACAGTCTTTTGAGTGGCAGCTCGGAGCAGGATCAGGCCACGTCTCAAGTGTCCAGCGGTGACCAGCCGGCCCGACTGCAGACCCAGCGGGAGCTGCTGAAGGCTCTGCGTGAGCTAAAGACCCGCATGCCGCCAGATTGGCGCAGGAAAGGCCGATCAAGCACCCTCGCGTCCTTGCAGTATGCACTTAGCTGTGTCAAACAAGTGAGGGGTGAGTAGAAAAATCTAAACTTACAGGATTAAAGGGTTAATTTATCCCATGTTGTTCCAAACTTATAAAAAGATTTCTTTGTCTTAAACCAAGAGGCTTGTGACCGTCCCATTGACTGCCAGGTAAATAACACTGTCTAGGTCCAGAAAAGTATAAAAGGGATCCTCGGAGTAGTTCATCTGCCATCAGTGGTTCAACCCTTATGAAGCAAAGAGAATTTTTTTTGTACTCAAAGACAACAAAAATACAGACTTCATTCAACAAATTGGGCACTTTAGCGACACTCTATTGCTAGAATATCGCTGCGTGCAAATCGCGTACACTCTTCTGTGTCAGCTTTGACGCAAAGATACATTTTCGACATGTAATTACACTTTGATTTGAATGAAAACAGTGCCAACAGTGTAACGACTGACAGAGAAGAGCGTACGGATGCTCTCCATAATGACGTCACAGTGCCAAATTAGTTGAATAAACTCGTTATTTAGTTTTTTTTGCTATGCAACAATTATTCTCGTCACTTCATAACATTACGGTTGATTCACTGATGGCAGATGGACTATTCTGATAATGTCAGATAATGTAAACTTTTCTGGTCCTTGACAGTGTTATTTATTTGGGACAGTCACAAACCTCCCGTGTATCAAAGACCAAAGAAAGCTTTTACAGGTTTGGAACAACGTGGGGGTAAGTGATTAATGACAAAATGTTCATTATGGGGTGGAGTAATCTTTTTTAATTGCATCTCTTTGTACAAGCATGTGTGCGCGCCAATCAAAAGGTGTGTTGTGTTTTTTTGCAGCTAATCAAGAATACTACCATCAGTGGAGCGTGGAAGAAAGTCATGGGTGTTGTTTGGATTTGTCGTCGTTCACTATAGAAGAGCTGGACAACATTACATCGGAGTACACCCTTCAAAACACGGTATGACCGGACAGGTTACCGACTCTTACGCATCAGGCTATGAGTCAGAAGCATTCATTCTTTCTTTGTTTTGTTTCAGGACACGTTCTCTGTGGCAGTGTCGTTCCTCTCTGGTAAAGTGGTGTACATCTCATCCCAGGCGGCCTCTCTGCTGCGCTGTAAACCCGAGAGGCTGCAGGGAGCAGTTTTTTCGGAGCTGCTCGCACCTCAGGACGTCAGCACATTTTACAGCAGCACCGCTCCATGTCACCTGCCGCCATGGTCCTCCTGCGCAGGCACTAGTATGTGGATGTGTAAATATAGCAACAAAGCAGAAATAACTTGTAAATCAGTTACAGATAGTTTTATTCGCCATAGACGGGTATATAACTTCTGCGCACATGTCCTCAGCTGTTTATTTTGGCACATTTATAGATATTTTGATGGGTGTGTATTTTTGAGGTATAATGTTTTATAGGTGTAGTACTGAAATTCCGTTGGTCCAAAGTTGAGTCCCACAAAGATGTGTTTTATAAGTGCAATGTGTCATTTTTTTATATCATTATTGGTACCGAACTGAATCGGTAACTGATAAGAATTTTCTAAATAAAGCCCCTGTTGTATATTGCGCCAACAAAATGGTAATAAAATAAGCATTAACTACAAAGAAATTTGTAAAAAAAAAAAAAAAAAAAAAAAAAAAAAAAAAAAAAGTTTAAAATAAGGGTCTGATGGACACTGACACAGCACTGTTGCTCCAGGGCTTAAAACGTACCTTTTTCCCGAAGAGCCCATATGTTCCTACATTATAAAAATTTAGGAGTGCATTAACAAATATGTAGGGGCGTAATGCAAATTTTTCAAATTATGTGTTGTAGCTTAATTATATAGGTTTACAGAGACAGCATTTCAAGAGATAAAAGCATAAAGTAATATCTAAATACAAATTCTGCATCGCTTCCTGTCTACTGAGGTACCTTGTAGAGAGAAACCTAGAGAGAAACAGCACTATTATAGTAAATAAATATATTTATTTTGTTGTCACCAAAACTCATTAAGCCATTATGCTGCCTCCGAATACTGTCTAAAATCAGTTTCATATCTAACGTAAAGTAATGGACCAAATATAAGTAATTTGACAAACATAAACATTAGTAAATTTTGTGTCTGAAAGGGAAACTGCTACAGATGCATATTCAGTAAGGTCCGGCACAATAATGACAGTTTTCATGCCTTTTCAGGCATACATCTTCAAATTCAACTATTTAGGATGCGCTTTAATGGAAAAGAATTTAAAGAATGTAGTTTCTTAAAAGTTAGCCCAAATGTATGCTGGTTAAAAAAGTATTAAAGCCCTTATTTGTGTGCAGCCTCACAGGTGGACTGTGCAGAGGAAAAGTCAATGTTTTGTCGGATCAGCAGAGGTAGGGACAGCGATGGAGAAGTGAAGTATTACCCCTTCCGTCTTACACCATATCAGCTCACCCTGAGGGACTCCGACACGTCCCAACCTGAGCCCTGCTGCCTCCTTATCGCTGAAAGAGTTCACTCCGGCTATGAGGGTAAAACAAGACTATCTCAGTGTCAAATATTTTGCCATTCAAAAGTTTGGAATCAGTAGGATTTCACTTAAAAAGAAAGGAAAATGAATAGTTTTTTATTTAAAGTTAATGTTAATGTTTTATTTAAAGAACGTTTTTTTTTCAGGACTAGTTATAGCATGTTATATAAATGCCGTTTTTGTACAGCGCACCGTTTCTGAAATGGTCTCATGGTTATGAAACTATAATCTTAGCACAAATAATATACATGTTGACGAGAAACTGGTCGGTTTCATCTGTTAAGAATAGATTATAATTGCTTTGAAATTGTTTAATATGTCTCTTAAATTACTGAGACTACTCTTGGCGTCTGTAATTACCGGTCAAACGTGCATATAATTGAAAATTCACCCTTATGTAAGTGTAATACTAACGCTTAATTAACCACAATTTGCATTTTGTTGTTTTTTTTTGTCTGTTTATATGTGCTTCCGTGTTTTTTTTTTCCATAACAGCACCTCGCATCCCAGCAGATAAGAGAATTTTTACCACCAGTCACACCCCAAACTGTCTGTTCCAGGAAATTGATGAAAGGTTCGCAATTTTACCTAGAGCTATGTTACGCATTCATCCATGTTTTTTTGGAACGGTTGCTTAAACCTTCTTTGCTCTCAATCTTAGGGCAGTGCCATTATTAGGTTACTTGCCTCAGGACTTGGTTGGGAAGCCGGTGCTTGTTTACCTGCATCCAGAAGACAGACTTCTTATGGTGGCCATCCACAAAAAAAGTGAGTCAATCATTCTGGATATGTGCAGCGTTCAACGGTGAAAGTTTGTGTCGAAGAACTCATTGATCTAGTTTCCGTCTTCTCTTCATCAGTTCTCCAGTTTGCAGGGCAGCCGTTCGACCACTCGCCTCTGCGCATGCGTGCACGAAGCGGGGAGTACTTGACTCTTGACACCAGCTGGTCGTCCTTCATCAACCCCTGGAGCAGGAAGGTGGCTTTCATAGTGGGACGCCACAAAGTTCGAACGTAAGTGGATGCGCTTCATAAAGCAAACATATTAGCAAAAAAATGCATAGCTAAACCTTTATGTTCATGACATGCTCATGAGCTGAAACTGAAATCTACTTTAAAATAGGAATGTAACATGATGGTTCAGTATGTTGTTTGGTTTGATATCACTGTTCAGTGTTTTCGGTACAGTGACATACTTTTTTTTTATTAAATCAAACCGGTATACAGAAGAAACTGCAGTTTCTTTTAATAAATTAAAATATAATTTTATATATATATATATATTTATATATAATATATATATATATATATATTATATATATATATATATATATATATATAAAAATAAAAATGTACCTTAGCTTATGTTCTAAACTATCACATTAATATAAGATTACCATAAAAACAGCGCCCAAACTTAAATATAAGTATTATTTATTTTTTTAATATAATAATCAACACTCAACTTTAGTATGCAAACATGTAAAATGCACATAATGCATTTTTTAAATTCACTTCTAAATTATAACATTTCTATTTGTTGTTGGGATATGTTCATTTACAGAGGCTGTTATAACTTATATATTTTAAATGGCCTAATTAAGACATGATTATAGTGGTGATATAACAGTTAAAGTGAAGTATAATGAATGTATAGTTAAATATTTAGCAAAATGCTCTTCTCTAGAGTTAATTTCTCTAGTGAACTAATGAGCTTTGGACACTGATGTTAAATGAAATGCTACGTGATATTTTGTTTACAAATTGTTTTTTGACATCTTTCCTTGGTTAAAACACTGACAGAACAGTTACATGAGACATGAATTGTTCATTGCATGTCAAAACTATTAGTGAAGAGGATGAGGATGATGATAATTATCAATGATAAATATTAATGAAAAATGATTCGCCTATACAGTGATCTATTGTGCCACATCAAAGAAAATAGAATTTATTGTTTATTGAATTTCCTGAAAACAATTGACATAATTTGAAAACAGTTTCCAATCAAGTTTCACTCATGCAGTGGTTTAAACATTGCTGCATTTGTTCAATACACATGTATGCCAAACCAAAAGACTTGCAAATTTTCAGTACGAGCAAAAATTCTACACCTTCGTCTTCAATTGCTTCCTTTCTGTAGAAGTCCACTGAATGAGGATGTGTTCACAGCCCTGGAGGGCGGGGATGTGAGAACCATGTCCCCAGATGTGCCACAGCTAAATGAGCTGATCCACAAGTTCCTGGTGCAGCCCGTTCATGCCAGCAGCTCACAGGGGTACGGCAGTCTGGGCAGCAGTGGCTCACATGAGCACCAGCAAAGCGCCGCTTCCTCATCTGAGAGTAACGGACATGCTTCTGAGGACCAAATCAAGCCCAGAAAACCAGTAAGGAAGTTTTCTCTATTTTTTAGTCCAGAAACATGCAATGACTTGCAATGCATCAACCCTTATTTCCCCCTTTTATTTATTTGTAGATGACGTTTGAGCAGATTTGTCAAGACATGCACATGGTAAAGGCCAGCGGGCAGCAGGTCTTCATTGATTCCCGAAATCGTCCGCCAGCTCTCAAACAGAGTAGCTTAGGTAAACATTGTTAACATTTCATTAATTTTGACTATTTAGCCTGAGGTCACAAGTTTGTTATCACATTTTAAGTGACTAATGATTTCTGTCATATGTTAGAAGTACTGGCAAATGCAGCAGACACAGCAGAGGTCACTGCTAGAGAAGGTCTGGCAAGTTTAGCGCTGTCCAGTCCACCGAGGAAGGAGCTGCCCACCGTCTACTCATACCAGCAGATCAACTGTCTGGACAGCATCATACGGTGAGTATTTGGTAAAAAAAAACCTGTGCTGTGCACACAAAAAGTATTCTTGCAGCCTCATAAAATTGGGGTTGAACCACTGATATCACATGGACTATTTTATTTTAACTATTCCTTACCTTTTTCGAACATGTTAGTGGCGTGGCTGTCTATGCAGGGTTAACAATATCTTAATTTGTGTTTAAAAGATGAACAAAGATCAGAATTAATTTTTTGGAGAACTAACCTTTTCTTAGTCTATTTCTTATGTGCCTTTATTTTTAGTTTATTGCAATTTATGTTATTTCAAGAGACAAAAATAAATAAAGATTGAATAATTATTTATAGGTTGTATTTAGGGTATTAATATTGACTATGTTATTATTTCACTCTCGTTCAGATATCTGGAGAGCTTTAATGTCCCTGGCACAGTGAAGAGGAAATGTGGCTCATCTTCCTGTACAACCTCTTCTACCTCTGATGATGACAAACAAAGGGAAGGGGCTGGAGCAACTGAAGGTCAGTAAAGGATTGCTAAAGTATAAAGTATTCATATTCTGTGATCTTATAACTGTGTACATTGTGTTTAAATGTAAAGAACTCAAATTCACTCTTGCATTTAGACATGGCAGAGACTCTTGTGGTGACTGAGGGCTCAAAGGTTGTTCCTGCGGCACCAGCGCACCCCCTAACCCCTCTGGCTCTGCACTGTAAGGCTGAAAGTGTTGTCTCGGTCACTTCCCAATGCAGTTTCAGCAGCACCATTGTTCATGTTGGTGACAAGAAGCCACCTGAATCAGGTCTGAATGCTTTTTCCAGGCTATGTTTTGATTAACCTATATGCATGGTTTGTCTTAAATTCCATAAAATTACAGACTTTGCAAACTCAAAGCAAGCAATCTACTTTGATCTATATCCAGACATTGTTACAATGGAGGAGCCGCCAACCACCCCAACCCCTTCCACATCAGCCCCACCTGTTTCCATTACCTCTCCCATGCCGGTGAACACCCAGCAGGCCATGTCCCCTACAGCTGCTGTTCCTGAGAAAGAAAAGGAGAAAGAGAGAAGAGGTGGAGGTAATGCCGGGAAGGGCCTCACAAAGGCAGTGTTATCTGCACACACCCAGCAAGAAGAGCAAGCTTTCCTCAACCGTTTCAGAGACATCAGCCATCTGCGGCTGGTCCAACCCAGTGGGCCGCCACAGCGCAGACACTCATCTACACCTGGTGCAAAAGGTAACAGCTTTGAATAGTTGTTGATATTTTTTCTCTGACTTACTTTACCTTCGCCTCTTAATATTTGGCTTGTGTCATCTAGGAGTCAACAGCTCCCAGAACTATCCTTCTGTGGGCAACAGCAGCAGTCGTCGTCATGGTAGAGGTGGGAAAAGACGGAAACATCAAGTAGATGGCAACACACAAGACAGTCCCTCCCCCTCTGGATCTAGCCCCTATGGAGGATCCAATCCTGCAGCAGTAAGACCCAACCTCTCCTCAGTACAGCAATCTTCCATCTCTTGGCCACCATCTGTGGCATCCCAGACTAGTGGTGCTCCAATGATGGCCTCCTTTCCCCCAGGCTACATGCCTATGTTTCCCATTTCATCACCTTTCTCGATGCCCCAAATGGGAACAGATCCTTCCCTGCAGGCAGGAGTTCCTAGATTCCCCATGCAAGGCTTTCCTTCAGTGATGCCACAAGTCATGACCTTCATGTTGCCCAACTATATGTTTCCACAACCCGGTAATCCAGGACCACAGTTGAACCCAGTCAATTTGCAGCTCGGTGGGCAACTCCCTGCCCAGATGAACCCCTTGGGCCAGTTCCCTTCCACTATTGTTGGTTTACCATCATTCAATCCTGCAGTGGGACAGTTCACTCCACTGGGATCCCAAGTGAATCCTGCCATGCCTACAATGATTCCCCAACAATTCTACAACCCAAATCCACTGTACGCTTTTCCCAACTCTCCATCAGTGCCAGCAGGAAACACTAATACTGCCCCACATGGGCAGTCTCGCTCCAGCACACCCCAGTCCACTGGGCAACAGGCTGGCGATAGGGAAGGGGCGGGATCTCCTCTGTTTCAATCTCGATGCTCCTCCCCTCTCAATCTTTTACAACTTGAGGAATTGCAAAGCAACAGAACGGACACTATGCAACAGACTCCACCTCCAGGCAGTGGTGGTACACAAGTGGGCGGAACTGTGGTGCAAAATTCCACCAATCGCAGCAACCCCAAAGATGGCAAACTCAATGAGAGTGTAAGTATATGAAGGACCTTTAAAAAATTAAGCTGTTTTCCATTATCATGCTTCTTTGCTAACTATGAGTTAACTTCCTTTAGCCCGAAGTCAATGAGTCCAACCAGGATGCCATGTCGACCTCGAGTGACATGCTGGACCTACTGCTGCAGGAGGACTCCCGCTCGGGCACTGGCTCCGCCGCCTCAGGTTCTGGATCATCAGGGTCAGGGTCATTTGGATCTGGATCTGGATCCAATGGGTGTAGCACATCTGGAAGTGGCACTAGTGAGTAATTTAATCATGTATTCTTTATTCTTAAAGTTATATATGACTTTATTTGTGTGATGGAACGTAAATAGAAAAATTCTAACAAAATGTACTGGTTGTTTTTTTCCATAAATTTTTAAAAAACTTTTTCACCTCAGGGAGCAGCAATACAAGCAAGTACTTTGGAAGCATTGACTCATCAGAGAATGATCACAATCATAAACCAGGATCTAAAGATCTGGGAGGGGAACAGTTCATAAAGTTTGTGCTCCAGGACCCCATCTGGCTCCTCATGGCGAACACAGATGACAAAGTCATGATGACGTACCAGATTCCCCTCAAGTAAGACCATTTTCACCAGATTCCGTATTGTTAACCTAACCTACATGAATATCAGCATTGTTTTAACTACAACTTTTGGAAATCTATATAAGATAACTTTTTAATTCCAACCATGTTCTGACACCTTTGCCTTTTATTTACAATGAGCAAAAATCATGTTCAAAGACCTTAATTAGTTGGTTATTATTTGTGATTTTGGTGGGAATAAAACTGAGCAATTTTGTGTAACTAAAAGAAGTAGACTTATGCGTAGCGCAAATTATGCCACAAAAGTTTACTAATCAATATTTGTGTATGTGTGTACAGAGACAGAGAATCAGTACTGAAAGAAGACAGGGATGCCCTAAAAGCTGTTCAGAAGCATCAGCCTCACTTTACTGAAGAGCAGAAGAAAGAGTTAACTCAGGTCCACCCTTGGATTCAAACCGGCTGCCTACCAAAGGCCATCAATGTTACAGTAAGTAGCTTTTAACAAAAAAAAAATTAATGAGGCTCTTTAAGGAAGTAGATACATTATGTTTCTTTCTAGCTCTGCCTAGATTCTGTTGCAGTTCTCACTGCATGTATCTTTTACCCAGTATGCCTTGCTTCCACTCTAAATATATATGGGCAGCTTGGCAGGCTTACTAAACAGGGCAAATTAGTGCAATTCCATAAAAGGAAATTCGATTAGTGATTTACTGACAATTTGCATATTAGATGCAACCAAATCTTTTCCATAATGACCATCAATTACTGCCTGTTTTAAGACTTTTTTTTTTGCCGTTAATAGCACAAATACCAGTAAATTGTTGTGTAATTTATTGGTCGGGTGCAAAAATTACTCTTTTTCAGAGATAATTCTTGATTTCTTTACTGTTCTCCTAACAGTGCAACTTCAATGGCAAGTTAGTAAATCTGGCCAATAGTGGTACTGAACAATATTTAGAAAAACTGACTCAATCTTTTTATGCGGTTGTAGAGTATTGTAAGCTTTGCAACATGCTAGCATGCAGTAGTGCTATTTTATGTATCTTACGAGCAAGTTTTTTTTCTTTTCTCCATAGTCGTGCACAGGATGCGAGTCTCCCCCAGATTCCTCGGTTCTTACTCCGTTCGATTTGGACTTTCATGAGATGGATCTCAACATGGTTTTGAGAGAAGAGGCCAAACAACAAGATAAACTTATCGCTGTTGAAACATCCTTTCCCTTGAGCCCCCCTTCATCAGATAATGAACAAAGAGACAATCATGCCCCTGCTAGCACGTAGAAGTGGGCCATTGAGGAAGTGGAAATGACATCATCAGTGTGGCTGCCGGACCATCATTGGTTGCGTTTTCTTTTAGGACCAAGCTGAAGGGTTGGAAGGTTTATAATCGGTATCAATGGCTCACTTTTAAATATATTTTTTTAAATTATGAATAATTTGTAGTGTAATATACAGCCGTCTGAATAATAAAAGGAAGAAGCTTCCTTTCAGTTTGGTAGCTGAAAAGAGCACATTTTGAATGTCAAACTATTGCACTTGCTAGATGTTGTGTATGTTGTTGCACTATGTTCTGTTTCCAGGTTATTCGTGAGTCTGCGTGGCGTAATCTATCCTACGACATGTACCGTTTCATAATTATTCATTGCACCACGTTACAGGTTTATAGAATCATTGACAGCTTGACAACAAGGAATTTACTTCACATAAATTTGAAGTTAGATGTGAAATTTTTACTGACGCTCTTTCCAGTGTGGGTTTCTAGGCTGTCGGTTTTCTAACCATTCCACACAATTCGTGGAAATTTTTAATGTGAAAAATAGATTCCAGTCTGACCCTGAAACCTTGATAGCCTGTAACCCCGTGTTGGCCAAATGTTAATGTCTTTAAAAATCGTATTGAGCAATTTAAGAACAGTCGGTTGATTTTTTTAATTTTATTTCTCTTGGCCGAGAATGGCTCTGGCACCAGAGCGCAAAGTAGTTCGGTTGAACATAATTATGATAGGCCAAAAACATTTTCTAGATAAATTGCCAAAATATTGCAAGTCGTGGTCAGATTGTACATATTTGTGTATTTTTCGAGTTACTGTAAAAGTAACTAAGCTGTTCATTTCATGTTGTGGTTTTGCTGCCTTAGACATGCATTTAAGATCATATGCTAAAAGCATTTGCGTTGCACTTATGTTGAGTATGTTTCAGTCCATGGTGTCAGCATCACAAACCCAATTCTTTACTAGTAGTGTTAAAACATTATTTATTTGTCCATATTCAGCTGGATATGTTTTTTAATGTATAATATGTATTTTAACGTGTGCATTTTTGCATCCCTGCACACGGTTTAAAGAGCTTTTGATACCTTTAAGTACACAACATGGAAATAAATGACTAGCAGAGAATTTTGTTCTCTCTGTTGTTCATTTGCCCTTATTTTCAAGAGCAATAAAATATTAAATATTAAAGCCTCCCGGTTGAGCTTGAAGTTCCTTCTGATTCATTGTATTGTCCATTGAAACACAAGGATACTATTTTTAGCATCTAGTGTCTTGTTTAGGTCCACAACAAATGCAGGACTGCATTATTAACAAGGTTAATGATTTTGTTTTTTTTTATTACAAAACAAGACAAGTACTTCCCTTTTCCCATTGCCCTCAGATTTATTTGCGAGGGTTTTTCAAAAGCTTTTCTGTGAAAGCAGACAGGCCCAATCAGTTTACATGCAGTACTATTCTGTTTAAAGCTTCTGTTGAATGTGCAAGAATTGTACATTGATTTTGTACATTTGCAAAACCTTGAGTCAATCATTTTTACTTAAACATGCTTGTAAATTTTATTTTTTGCTTTGAAACTAAATAAATGTTTTTTAGTAACC
The DNA here is from genome assembly GCF_018831695.1 of Puntigrus tetrazona. Classification (NCBI taxonomy): domain Eukaryota; kingdom Metazoa; phylum Chordata; class Actinopteri; order Cypriniformes; family Cyprinidae; genus Puntigrus; species Puntigrus tetrazona. The sequence continues at coordinate 7,833,111 of NC_056708.1, read as the reverse complement.
TTGTTTTGTCAGTCTTTTGTGTCTTTCTTAATTAACTTGACTGAATTGTTCCGCGTAGCCACTAGAGGGTGTAGAGACATATCTGGCAACATCCACAGTTGCCTTCACATCGCTTTGAATTATGTTCACCCAAAGCAAATATTTTTCAAGGCTTCGTTTTCCAGCAAACGCAAACCGTTTTCATAACCCAAGCTGTTGATACAATTGTGCGTTTTTTGTGTCAGAGCGAGGCGACATAAGGAGAAAGACTGAGCATTCCACTTTCTCTGCCGACTTTTTTCCTTCAGCTCAAGAATGCAGTTCACAGTGTCTCATGACTCCTGTTTCCATATCTCAAACTGTCCAGAGGAGCAAAACCGTAAAATATCTCCAAACTCTTAGTTAATCTCTGAATATTTACACAGACCCCTTCGACAAACCTGAGATGTAGAAAAAGAGAAGCGAGGAGCTGTTTGTTGTTGGCGTTGTGTGATAGAGGGTTTGTTCAAACCATAATGAGACAGGAGATGACTGTAGCGGCATGTTTCTCCCAAGCTGTTTGTGTAATGAGTGATGGCACTTCTGAAGTGCAGTTCTGTTTCATTCATATCATCAGCCTTTTAAACTCTTTGTGAGTTTGGGTTTTTAATGGGTCACCCATTAAATGTTGTTTTAATGGAGATATGTTAAAGATTGTTCATGCTGCTCTTTTCCATACAGCAGTACCACTAAACACCATTGGTTCCTGAATTTTGATGCAGTTTCTGAAGAGCTTATGAAATTTGAAAGTGTCTAAATTCTCAGTGAATAATGACAACAATTGTGTGAGCCCTTCAGAAAAAGCGAATTATCATAATTTTATTGATAAAAACCTGTTTGGTTAACAGCAACAGGACATTTCAGAAATACATTCGTAGTAAAATATGGTTACATTTACCCTTTTTAAAATAAAAAAGTAATCTTAGAAACATGAAATTGACATCTCCAATTTTTTTAAATATTTTGTTGTAGATGAGGTTTTTAGTTTTAAAATATTTTTTTTTGTATTATTTTAATGTTAGTTAATGTTAAGTGTTTCTATGGTGGTTTCAGTATATTAAATGTGAAAACACATTTTTAATAATAAAGGTTACAACATCACTTAATGATTTGTATATTTGAGTTATTTTAACCCCATATGACATACTACACATTTTGACTGTGAATTTAAGTTCAATCCATAAAACCAAAAATATTACTGCAATATTTGTCATAAGTAAACATTTTTATTTATTTTATATTATTATTTTCATTATTTTACTTGATTATATATATATTTTTTGTACTTGACAGCTAAAATTTTGGACACAATCCATTCGATCTACTTTTATGATGCTTCATTTCCATTACGAAGGTCCCCCTCACCAATCTCCATTCATTTTTATTGTATAAAAACGGCAGCATGAACGTGCCTTAAAATATCTCCTTTTGCATTTCACAGAAGACGTGCAGCTTAACACGGCACCGATGGAGGATTAATGACTGCAATCTTTAATTCATTAGCAAGCCTTGTTTAACATTTCAGACCAAGCTTGCATAACTGCCTACTCCTACATTTTTCATCATTGTTTTATCTATAAAGTCATGTTTTACTGCCAAAAGTAATTGTGAAATATCTCCGAATTGCAAACCCCCAACATGAACTTCAAGACCTCAGTGTATAAATGATACGTCCCCCACTGAGTCTCATCCAGTCTCTAATTCTGTGTTGTCTCTTTGCCAAGAATACGTTTTGATGGATTGTTTTTGCAGTGATTCTCAAACTCTTGACCTTCCTCCAGGTCTTCACACCACCCTCCCCCTTCACGCTCCCTCCACCCCCCCAGCAAAGTCCCACGTCACCACATTCTTGTGTTGTTGTCTGTCATCACAAACTCCAGTCACATCCCAGGGAACACAAACGCAACCAGACGCCAAGCACAACACACAGTTAGCCCAAGATACAGTTTGGATGTATTTTCTTTAGTGCTGCTGGCTCTACTTCGCATACGATGCCTAGCTTTAGATCTTTCATTAATTAAATCGCGATGTCCTCATGCTGTCCTTCTGCTGATCTGCTGTGATCTTTTATGAGGTTTATATTTTATCTGAAGGTTTTATGTGGACGTTTCCCTGTACAGGCCCCTGCCAGAGCTACAGAACACCATAAAGGTGACTCATTCCCTTTACTCTGACCAGACACAGATAGATAGGATGAACGTGTTCATGAGACTGAGGTCGCTTATCCCAATTACAGCCAGAAGTGCATTTTAATCTTAAAAGGAATGTTCTGGGTTTAATACAAGTCAGACTCTGTGGACAGCATCTGTAGCATGTTGTTGATTTACTGCAGAAATTTGCTCAGCTCATCTTTCATGACTCAAATAACATGAAATCAGTGTTGCTATTGTTACATAAAATGAAAACGATTAAAAATGTTTTTAATTCATTACAATCAATCTGCAAATATAAATTAGATGAATGGTAATTGACTAAATATTAATGTACATAGAACTGAACAAAATTGAGCAAAAATGTATCAAAGTAACGTTGGAAAGTACAAAAATGTCTAAAACTGGAAGCAAAAATAAACAAAAGTTAAATAATATAAATAATAAAAATATAATTAAAAGCTAAAAGTTCTAAATACTACACACATATATTATGCAAATTATTTTTTTATTATTATTTTAGATATTAATCGCAATTAATATATTTTAGCAATTAATCGTTTGACAGCACTACAAATAATGCATTCTTTAAGCCCTAATACATTCAGAAATGTACTAATATTAAATTTCTTAATGCACATTGCTGGTCTTTTGAGCAAAATAATAATAATAATAAAAAAATTTAAAAAGCTATTTTAGAATTAAATAATAAATTTTCATAGTCACAGTTATAAGGTACAATTGTGATATATAAGGTCACAATTATTTTATTTTTTGTTGTTATTAATCACAGACTTCCATTCTGTACATCCATTCCTTTCTAATGCGCTCTTGAATGAGAATACCAGATATTCCCATTACAATAACTTATTTGGGCTGTGACTTTCTTTAGCTGCAGTTTTTAGAATTCTAGCGGTTGAGATAATAAAATATATTAACGTCCTTAGGAGTGATAATTGGAGCACAATAAACCCCACCCCTTGATCTCTGCAAAAGTGAGAGAGGTTGTAATGCCTCAGGGGCTTCCTCACAGCCAAGCAGCAAATGGAGCAGATCACACCTACAACCTGAGACATCCCTAGAGCTTCCATTGAAAGACAGACTGATTCAACCTACAGTTTAATCAAACAGAATGGCTCCCGCACGCAGAGTTTGCATTGCATTTGTTTCTTTTTTTCCCTTTCCTGCTTTTGTTGATGCAGCATTTCTCCCTTTGGCCAAAGTCAATGAGGCCGTTATTCAATGCAAGGTGAACATCTGGCTCTAATTAAAGCCTCTCTTTGCTAGTCCCCCCCATAGCGTCACTTTCCCACTCCCTCTACTCCTTCCTCAGCATCCCTCCCTCTCCGTGTCATGTGTCCTGTGGCTGCGTCTGCATGTGGATCTCAGTGCGGAGGAATATGGAGGGTCTGAACGCTGTGTGGAGTTTGGGGATTCTTCTGTCTCTCGGTTTTGGAGGGGTCTTGTGTCAAACCACCAATTACACCAGGTGTGCGGTAGGGCTGTGGATGAGGATAAGATAAGCTTGCATGTCAAAACAGCTCTTTGCAGCTATAAATGTTTTTTTTACAAACCCTCGTGGGTTTCTTCTGCAGCAGCTGTTTGAACTTGCTAGCTCGCACTTTTATATCTTTTAAAGTGTTCATGTTTGGCAGTGAAAGTTTTGAGTCTTTAAACACATGGAATGTGCGTACTAGATGTATTCTAATGAATCATTCTCATTATAGATTTTCAGATGAAAATACTTTGGATTAGTGTGTTTTTAGGGTGAATCAGGTCACTTTGCATGAGGTCCAGCTTTCCTTGGTGTCATTACTTTTACTTAAAAAAACAAAACAAAAAAAACAACAGATGGATTATTTATTAAGTAATGACTAGACTGAACAATTTGGCTGAAATCCATCTGGGCAGAAATTGTGGAAAACTTTTTAAGCTATTTAACCTGTTGCAGTCACAGAAAATACTATTTCTGTGCGGATGACTGTCTTCGTTAGAGAACATTTTGTGGAATTTTTGTGTTGTTCTTTTCCATATAATAATAGTATACAAAAAATGTTATTAAAAAAAAAAAGTGCTTTGCAATCATGATGAGAAACATGACTGAAATTTCTGTTCACATTATCGCATAGCTATATAAAAGTATATTGTCTCTTTTAAGTAGCTGTTTTCTCTCTTAAGTAGTGTTTCTAGCTACTTTTCTTTCTTTCTTTTTCTGCAGTTAGACTGTAGTTCTGTTGCACTTTACATTATGAGTTTGTCACTGAGGCAGACATTTTCATTCAGTGTTTATAGCATCGCAGACAGTAATTCAGAGATCACTAATGGCTCAGAATCCCTTTTGAATGTCCTGAAATGTTTTATTGTTTTGATGATATTCATCGAAGTCTAGAGCAACATATGTTTATAGACTTAAACTCTATGACTCTGTAAAATAAAACAGAGCTCTGTTGTGATGTAATGGTGCATGGCCAGAAAACTCAGACCAAAACCTGGTCATTATGCAGTCGCTCCCACAGACCCCGTCTGAGACAGATTATCTTCACTCAGTAATGGATTTGTTTACTGCATGGCATAATTTCTGTGACCTTTTCAAATATTTACTGTGTTAATAAAAATAAGATACAAAATAAGTTACGCATTAACATATTTAGCTTTATAAATATTTCAACACATTTAAAAGCTTAAGTAAAAAGCATCTATTTAGCAGAGTATTTTTAACTTGGTAACTAAATTAATAATTAATAATAAAAAAAAAAAAATATATATATATAAATATATATATATATATATATGTATATATCTCATAAGCATGAGAGCACACAACTAGCATAAATGAAAATAAAGAGTTTTAATCTCCTCAGAGATGAAAATAAACGATATAAAATCACACGCAAATAAAGATGAGATCAGACAAACAGAACTGAAATCACAGGACTTAAATACACCAGGTAAAACAATTAATTAATCACACACAGCTGAAGACAATAAACTAAATTAGGTCACACGGAGCACATGGCACACGACAAAACAATAACAAAGTCCAGAGAACGTGACAATATACATATATATATATATATATATATATATATATATATATATATATATATATATATATATATATTATTAATTGAATTACCAAGTTACCAAGTTAAAAATACTCTGCTAAATAGATGCTTTTTACTTAAGCTTTTAAATGTGTTGAAATATTTATAAAGCTAAATATGTTAATGCATAACTTATTTTTTATCTTATTTTTATTAACACAGTAAATATTTGAAAAGGTCACAGAAATTATGCCATGCAGTAAACAAATCCATTACTGAGTGAAGATAATCTGTCTCAGACGGGGTCTGTGGGAGCGACTGCATAATGACCAGGTTTTGGTCTGAGTTTTCTGGCCATGCACCATTACATCACAACAGAGCTCTGTTTTATTTTACAGAGTCATAGAGTTTAAGTCTATAAACATATGTTGCTCTAGACTTCGATGAATATCATCAAAACCATAAAACATTTCAGGACATTCAAAAGGGATTCTGAGCCATTAGTGATCTCTGAATTACTGTCTGCGATGCTATAAACACTGAATGAAAATGTCTGCCTCTGTGACAAACTCATAATGTAAAGTGCAACAGAACTACAGTCTAACTGCAGAAAAAAGAAAGAAAGAAAAGTAGCTAGAAATACTACTTAAGAGAGAAAACAGCTACTTAAAAGAGACAAAATATTTTTATATAGCTATGCGATAATGTAATCTTTTATTACTTTAACATTTTTTTTGACTCAGAAACAAAAGTATCAGAATGGTTTATCTTCATTTGAGTGACAACATTAAGCTTGTGCATTTGCACAAAATTAAAAAAAAAAAATTGAAGATGACATTATATTCTAATTTATATAACTAAATATAACTCAGTTATATTAAGTTAAGTTAAATATAACATACCAATGAATATTGTGCTATTAAAAATAAAGTAATACACAAAAATTCATTCCGGATGAAATTCAACGTCTGTTCTATGTCTGTTTAGCTAAATTATGTTAATTTCGAAAGCCTTCCAACTTTTAAAATGAGTCAGATGTGTCTTTTATTGAAAAATAAAAGCACATTTTGTAAATGTTTCTGTCATTAATCTAGTTTCACTCTATTTTGTCTCGCTGAAATGCTTCACATAAAATAAAGGCTGTAAACACTCACATTTTATTTATGTCCTGAATAATTACGATACTGTAAAATGGGTATCTTTAATAGCTTCTGGATGGAAAATGTTCTCATAATTCAGTTTTTAAGTTGTGGTGGCTCCGTGTGTGCGTCTGTTTGTACTTTGTGAAAAGATGTCTCCTGCAAACGATGTGCTGGTCAAGAGGTTGACTCACCTCTCAAAAGCTGTGTGTTTATTGCGCGATGTAAACACATTCAGTATTTCCTCATAGCCAGCAGAAATCCTTCTCTTTCATTCATTCTCGCTCTCCCAGGCCTACGTTTAACTGTGGCGGTGATCTCTTTGGAGACTCTGGCTTTGTGGGCAGCGAAGGATTCCCATCGTTCTACAAACACGACAGCAAATGTACCTGGTACATCACAGTGAGTTCACTTCGAGTTCACACTCCAAGCTCACAATGACGTATCCGGGAATGAAAGCCTTAGCTCTTTCTGTTTGAACTAGGTTCCAGAGGGCAATGTAGTCATGCTGACCTTCAGGATTTTTGACCTGGAGGCTGATCCTCTCTGCCGCTACGACTATGTGGATGTGTATAACGGACACTCAAACATGGTGCAGAAGCTCGGGCGTTTCTGTGGAACGTTCCGGCCTGGATCTCTCATTTCCACATCCAACACCATGATGCTAGAGATGGTATCAGATTCAGGAACGGGAGGAAGAGGGTTCCTGGCCTACTTCAGCGGAGGGAAGCCACATGTGGATGGTGAAATCAAACATATCGAATATTAACCGTGTTGTGATTGACTGTGGTTCTGCTGACCAGAGAAGATGCTCGACCGAATCTTTGAAACGGTTTCGTCTTTTTTTCAGAGCATCAGTTTTGCGGCGGGAAGCTCACAAAGTCCCAGGGCACGATCAAAACCCCCAATTGGCCAGAGAAAAATTATCCACCGGGCATCAGCTGTTCTTGGCTTATAACAGTGGAACCGGAAACGGTCAGGAAAAAACATAACCCTGCAGTACAGATATTATTATTTCAACACTAAATAGGTGGAGGCACGCCAGGCGCCTTTTGCAACCTGTTCGATAACGATAAGAAACAAGCCCCTTGGGAAACATAGCTTTTCTTTGCTTAAATCTGGGATATTTTCCAATATACTATGTTTCTTAACAACGGCTTCTTAGAATACGAATAGGAATGCGAATGTGAGATTTCGTGGTTTGTTTGTTTTTTTTTGCAGGTGATTGAGGTGAAGTTTGATAAGTTCGATTTGGAGTCTGACACGTACTGTCGCTTCGACTATGTGGCGTTTTTTAACGGAGGGGAGAAGGATGATTCAAGGCGCATCGGAAAATACTGCGGAGACACTGCGCCTCAGTCAGTAAACGCATTCATCCGGCTGCCATTTTATTATGATTAGCATGTGTTTGGAGCTAAACCAGAGGTGTTTTACATTTACATTCACCCATCTGCAGGAACATCATCACTAACGGCAACGTGCTGTTAGTGCAGTTTGTATCTGACACCAGCGTGACCTCGGATGGATTCATGGCGTCATACACTAGCGTCCCACGTGGTCTCAGTACTCCGACTGCAGATGGCGACATTGCGACAGGACCTAGGGTGTCATCCACAGCCACAAAACCCCGTCTCACCCCAGTCGAACCGGTGAAACCCCTGGCATTTACAACAGAAGCAACAACTACAACAACAACAACAACTACGACCCCTACAACTACTGAGGAGCCAAAGCAACGACCCAAACCCGTTAGACCCATTAAACCTGTGAGACGTCCAGTCAGTAAACCAGAGCCAGATGAATCCAGACCAGGCGAGGAAGACATACGAGTTAACAGACAATGTTGGTTATGGTTGATTATAACTTTAACATTAACATTTCTGAATGCATTTTTCAGCCACAGGGACAGATCCAATGTGTGCAAAGGCATGCAAAAGAGACGGAACTATCAAGACTAGTTTCTGTGCTAGCGAATATGGTAAGTCATTACCTACACTGAAAATCTGCTGTAGAAACTATGTAAATTATGTAACATATAATTATGTCTTAAATGGACAATATACAAAAAAACCCATACGAATCCTGTCATTTTTTACTCTCCTACTTTTTCACATTCTGTTCGTTTTGATCTGTATATAATATAATATGTGATCTCGGACCACAAAAGCAGTCATTGTAGTAATAGCCAGCAGTTCATTGTATGGGTCAAAATGATTGATTTTTATTTTATGCCAGAAAAATGATCAGGATATTAAGTAAAGGTCACATTCCATGAATATGATCATGTACTTAATTTCTTATTTGTAACATGCATTGCTAAGAACTTCATTTGGATAACTGATTTTTCTCAATATTTAGGTGATTTTTCTCAATATTTAGATTTTTTTCACCCTCATATTCCAGATATAGTATCTTTTCTAAATATTGTCATATCCTAAAAAAAGGATTTGTGTTTTTATTTATTTATACAGCCTTCAAAAGATTTATAAACCATAAAAAGCTGGTCCAGGTCCAGGGTCACATATAACATTATAACAACATGACATAACATAACATAATATGTAAATATAATATAATAATTTTTAGGGGGGGAATTTAATGTCTCTCTCTTACTCTTAGTTATCACCGGTAAGCTGACAGCATTGACTCCCGGGCCCAGTGGAAGTATGCAGGCCAAGGTGTCCTTAATTAAGGCCTATAAGACCGGCAGTCTTACAATCACCCAAGCTGGAGAAACCATGTCTGTCAAACTTACGATGCCCTGCAGGAAATGTCCAGTGCTGCGTAGAGGTATATGACTACATATGCACATAAATAAACACCTTTGTCTGATTCTTAGTTTTTTATAGCGCATGATTTTTGTTTTTAATATGAGCAATTATTGATTTATTGTCTCTTCAACAGGTCAAAACTATATACTGATGGGTCAAGTGGATGAGGAAGGCCGCGGTGTTCTCAATCCTGGCAGTTTCACCGCCCTGTACAAAGCCCCACACCACAAGATATTGACCAACATCAACAAGCAGCCATGCTGATCTGATCGCTCAGATCCAAGTTAGCACGATCAACCTCCAGAGCACAGACACTAGATGAAAGCAATGGACAGTGATTAGACAATGGCCCAGAACTAGCCTGGATATTAAAAGGTATTTTTGACATTGTAATAAAATGCTCAGGAAGTAAAACACACAATTTCTAATTCGCTATGGTGCATTTCGAGCTGCATTTTATAGTTGTGAGGTAAAGATATTTTTCATACGTCAACATATACACTGAGATGTCACAAAATGTATTTGTAATTTATGATGATGTCTTCTAATACAGGATTTATATAACACATTATTGCATTGAACCTTAGTTTGTGTTGTTTTATTGGGATGGGCCATTTCCGCTTGGATGTATAGATAAATAACTCAGTAACTAAATATAAAATTTTATAATAAAAGTTACTTTATAAATACTACATTTAATGGTAATATTAAAAATAAATAAAATTTATTTTAAATAAATTGATTTAAGTGCAAAGATTGCTAAAACATGGCTACAATAATAAACAAAAATATATATATATATTTTTAATACATATATATATATATATATATATATATATATATATATATATATATATATATATATATATATATATATACACATTTCTGAGATACTCCAATGCCCTCAAAAAAAAAAAAAAAGAATATACTGAGGTTTAAAACTAATATTAAAATTTCTTACATTTGTAAAAACAATCCTATGCCATATATAGTAATCTGTTTGCTAGTATTCTATAGTCCGTCTCTTTCTCTCTGTAACTAAATTCATGGGTTTATAGTGTCATCTAGTGGCTGACATTTTTTCCATACGCTCAGAACTCCAAACAGAACAGTTCATTTCAGCAGCTCTCCATTAAAATACCTCTGTAACAAACCAGCTTCATAAATGCATCTTGTAAAAATCCACTCGTAAGAAACAAGCTCTTATAGACCTATATCATCACAACATTAGACGCTTAAGAGACATCCATCGACGTCACTTAGGCCTACTTAAAGCGGATAATGACTTTCAAAGGCACAATGAAGCTAATTCTCATCCTGTGTCTGGTAACCTGGGAATTTATATCCTGTCTGTCCTCTCTGTGTCCTCCCTGACGACAAAGGGCCTCTCTGCCATCTCTTATCTGAAGTCAGGGTAATAGGTTTGTGTTTACACGGTGAAATTAAATTGCACTGTGTAGGATGACAGTAATTCTACCCAGCCAGACAAGTTTAATATTCATCCCATGATTATGAATAGAACATTTTAAACTGGCGAAGTAGGGTCCACACTTTGCAATTTACATTATAGAGGATGAGAGCGAATCATGCTGTTAAATTCATAATGCTTATTCATCATCAGTAGGGTGCAATATTACAAAACAAACCATTGCTTAAAATAATATTATTATCATTTTGTATTTATTAATGTTTTTTTAAATAGACTCAGTATTTTATGGCTGACTGAATATCCCCAGACGCCAAAATTGAACTGTAAAGACCATGCCTGGGCCATAATTCGGACTTAATTTAAAAAAATAGTTTTGTAGAAAAAATATGTTATGCAAAGTAAACAACAATCTCGTAATTTCTGTGGGCTTCAGTAGAATATAAAAACAGACTATTTAGTTTGGTAGCATTTTAAAACTTGCAGTTTTTCCTAACCCAATATAGATCCGCACATAAACATCAGAAACAAAATATATCATCATAACTACTAAATGTACATACATTTTATTACACTATAAATGATATTGTAATTCCACTGATTAGTACAAAATGTATTTTTTGCCTGAAATGCATTCATCAGCCTCTGAAAAAACAGTCGTGTTTTGTCCTCTGAAAAACAACGGGCAATCATACATCCAGGATCAGATTTGCATGACAAGATGCATATCATATTTATATCTATAAAATCCAGCTCAGTCCCTGTTTGTCCACTCCGTGTGGCCTGCATCGCTCCGTCTCCCTCGAAACGTTATATTATATTTCAACACAGTAAGTACAAGACAGGTGAATGCCAGGTATGGCGAGAGGATGGAGGAAACACTGTGACATCTTTACTAAATACGAAAGATTTAGTTTAATTACACAGGACGGAGCGGCCTAGACTCCTACAACGCTCCTCTCTACACTGGACGTCTACAGCCAGGTACAAGGCGAGGGATTCTGGGAAAGAAGCCCAAAGGTCAGCAGGTGGCGTCGATAATATTGCCATCCATCTGGTGGCGATAAACTACTCGTGCTTTATGGGAAAAATAGACGGGACGTGCAGCGCGTTCTTCTCCGTCATAACCCCAGGAGACCGTCGGAGAGAAGCCAGGCTGCACCTCAACAGATGGCACTGCGTAAATAAAGAAAGAGAGGAAATGAACGTTCAGTGTCGACTGCTGACAGACTTTTGATTCGTTACTTCATTAGCAACGTATCAGAATGATATTTGGTAAACAAGGCGACTCACCAGGCGGAGGAGGGCACAGCCTGCTTTTACCCCGCTCTTTGCAGCGCTTGTACCAAGGAAAACACTGCAGGACTTTCTTACCCATGGTTTAGAGGCCTGGAGAGAGAGAACATAAAGTGTAAGATCTACTGGCCGATGAACGTGGACTTTCGGTGCCATTGTGTTTGTTTGTTCAAGCTTATCTCACTTCTCCGACCGGAACGTTAGCGGAGAGGTGAAAGCGGGAGATTGCTAATAATGGCTCAAAGAAACAAAGAGCTCATTCATCCTGAGAGGATTAATCCTCAGTCGTGTCTGAAGCTTGTAATGCCGCTATATCACTCGAGCGGGGCGCATAGTTGTGTTCCCTGACCCACTTCGGAGGACTGGGACAAGCGGCTGGGAACAGCCACGTCTGACTCCACAGTCAGTCACAAAGTCAGACTCGGCGTGTGTAAATTATTACTACAGGAAGGGAGCCGCTGTACAGCAACAGGGCACTTTTGTTGAGCAAATAATGAGCAGCACCGCCCCGTGTATTTAGCAGAATGGGACGATGATTTATTTTGTCGTGAAATCATTCAAATGTTATATATGTGACAGCTGTATTGTATTTGCAAAGAAATAATATAGTTCCGCTTTTGCCAAATTTAGCAACCGGAGATTATTTTTTTAAATTAGTACATTTTAAATTAATATAAGTGTGTTGGATAAAAAAAGACCAAATCAGTGTTTTTGTATACTATTGAAACATTTAAAATGTTTTATTTATTTATTTATTTATTTATCCATCAGACACTGTTTTAAGCCAAAAAAATAGGCTAAGGGAAAATTGTTTGAAATCTAGAGTAATGGTTACAAATATTTCATATTTTGAAATATACACATTCTTTAAATGTTTATTTGCACAACATCAAAATGTTTGGCCATCTGCAGAGGTAAAATATTGAATGAATAAATACTAAATAATAAATACATAAATATTGTTTTATATTATTTTATTATTTTTTAAAATTATGTTTGTATTATAGCCATGCATTATAGTCATGCATTACACAAATGCAGGCTGTGAAAAATAAATAAATAATTGCAGATATGTCTACCATTTATTTTAATTTATAATATAATCTATTTCAATTTAATATATGTTTTAGAATTGACAAAATATGCGGTTTAGTACTTTTTTCTTTTTATTCGGTAACTTTGTGTCGTAATATCATTATCGGTGAGTAGGATATTTACAAACCAAAATACATAGATGCCTTTGTATTTTAAAAAGAATGTCCTTCGAAAGGAGATGATAATATTTTGTTCTCCTTTACGCCCAGTGCTCACTGATCATTTGATTATACGCACCCTACCTTCAGCCTATAGATGCATGCAAAAAGATTTGCAGTTCTGTGAAAAGTATCTTACATAAAGAGGGAGGTTAATCCTTTATTTAAGAAAAGCAAACCAGAGCGACTTGGCGCGCGCTGCACACGAACACATCACAGATCAGATGAGTTCAAAGCCAGATAACCGAGAGCCCAGCATCAACACACTGACATAATCATGTTGTTTATAGCCGAGATCTTACTAAACTGTTATTCCAATGAACAAACTCTTTCAATGCAACGCAGTGTAGATGCGCAGTCATACTAAACTCATATCATAACAACTTTAGGATACAAAAAGCGCGCGTTGGAGTAGCAATAATATAGAGTGAGTAGTATCTATTATTATTATCTCAAGCACACTAAACATTTAGCTATGCATGATGCGCATATGTCAAAAAGTTGTAGAGTCATTTTAAACGCTTCCATCACTAACTTTCGCCGAACGCACCTGTAGAGGAACGAAGCGGCGCCGCGTGTCTTATCCGGTGATCTGTCGGATCTGCTGCGTTTGAGGCTCTGGCTCCATGAGATCGTGCTGGTCCCTATAGAGATCGTGTTGTGGCAGTGATCAGGTCGCATTCCCGGCGGATACTGATGCTGTACTGACTCCGTCTGCCCTTCTGTTCCGTTACCTCGGTTGCGTATTAAAGCTTTGATTGAGCGTGCGCGGAACGCCATGGGAAATTTCCACCGGCTGAGGCTTTAAATAACTAATCCTGCAAGCCACAACAAAAGCTCCTGACCTCAGAAGTGGCTGAGTACATTTTTCCTTTTTTTAGTCTGTCTTAGCAGAGCTTCTTAATTCATTGCACTCAAAAACAAATAAACCTGCTTTATTCCATAAATGCCATTTGAAACAAACCTTTTGATTATTCAATTTTTAATCTTTATTTTTTTCTTTTAACCTTTTATTAATTTTAAGCACATTTAATGCTAAAATTTAACATTAGAGCTATGTGATATGACCAGAAATAAATTTCCATCAATTTTTTCAAGATAAATTTTCATTTTATCTTTCCATAAATTTTGTGTTTTATAAATCCTGTTATCTTTTTTAAATGAAATCATGCAGCACAACAATAGCCTGTGTTTGAGATTACAGCATGTGTATTAAAATATTTGGGTTAAATGATATTCATTAAAAATAATATTATTTTGAGAAATACATTTTAATATTTAACAGTAATCTAATTCTGCTTGTTGTGAAGCTTTTTTTTGTAAAAGCCTTATCTTTGCTGTGGTTGAAACTCACATAATAATTGATGGTCTCCACTCCAAAGTGTTTTTTTACTCTACCATGTTAGACAAAAAAATTGTTTGATTATCAGCATTCTTCAAAATATCTTTTTTCACAGGATTGGAACGACTTGAGGGTGAGTAAATGATGATCTTATGAAGGGATAGTTCACCCCAAAAACAAAAAACCTGATTAATTAATTACTAACCCTCATGTGGTTCCAAACGTGTAAGACATTCATTCATTTCAGAACACAAATTAAGGTATTTCTGATAAAAACAGAGAACTTTCTAACCCTAATGCAACTACCACATCCGAGGCCCAGAAGTGCAGTAGGACATAGTTGAAATAGTCCATGTGACATCAGTGGTTCCACTTTAATTTTATTAAGTTACGAGAACACTTTCTGTCTACAGAAAGTATAGAAAGTTTCTGTGTTGTTTTAGTTTTTTACAACAGTGCATGGGAAAAGTGTATATGATTGTGTAATGAATAATAATGGGAGAGTATCAGCTGCACTACAATGACCAAATAGCTTGACCATTTAAAAATGGTAAACTTTTATAGTGGGAATGTTTTATTTATTTTATAAGTAGTAAGAGGTGTTTGTACAGTAACGAGAACATTTTAAACAAATAGTTTCTTGTGAGAAATGTACAAAAATCATTAAAATACTATAAAATGCAAACACATTACACAGAGGAACAACATCACAATAAGTATTTCGTTTCTAAAAATATAGTTCCACCCTTTTTCATCATCTTACAGAACTTAGGTTAGACACGATATTGAATTTATCATGTATGAAAATAAGGCTGTGAGGGATAGACTTAGTCTTTTTTAATGGCACGTGCAGTATAAAGATCCAAAAAATTGTTTGATTATCAGCAGGATTGGAACGACTTTCACAGGAGTTCACCCCAAAACAAAAACCAGTTTTGGTTCCCGTAAGACATTCATTCATTTCAGAACCATTTAGTGACCAGTTCTTAGAAGTATGATTTTTTGTAAGTGTGAAGGAAATTTGAATCATTTAAAAACAAAAAAACTTTTTTCCACTGTAAAGAACCTTTCGTGGAATGAAAAGGTTCTATAGTTTAATGGCAATAAAGAACCTTTACTTTTACTTTTTTTTTAATTTTCACATCCTCTCTGCCAAAAAAAGAATTTTCTCAAATTTTCTCAGCCGAACTATGTTGTTAAACAAGACCAAAAGCCATTGAACACAATGTCTTTCTATCCCTTGTAGCTTTGTTTTCATTCCATTTAAAAATGAAATGAGACTAAGGTCTCTAGGTGATCCGGTTTTAAAAAACAGCTAAAAAGAGCCTGATGTTGAATAAATGCACAATTTGTAAAACTGCTAAAACATGGCACTGCTTGTATTGACATATTGGCACTATGTGGTTGTTTGTATGTGACCTATTGCTATGGCTATTCACATTGAACTTTTTTTTAGGCCGCTCAAACCCACACGCTACCCTTTCCCTCGCTCTCCCCTGCCCCCTGTTGGCCACAGCAGCCCCCCAGGCCTCGATGACGCGAGGCAGGCAGGTTCTTGTAGACGGCACGGCTGTAAGGGATGAAGCACAGGCCCAGCTGGAGGTGGCGTGCCATTCTGCAGTAAGCGGCCAGAGCCAG
The DNA here is from genome assembly GCF_018831695.1 of Puntigrus tetrazona. NCBI lineage: Eukaryota > Metazoa > Chordata > Actinopteri > Cypriniformes > Cyprinidae > Puntigrus > Puntigrus tetrazona. Next base: position 7,817,034 of record NC_056708.1, on the reverse strand, counting down.
GACCAGGAGCGGAGCCAGCAGCAGGAACCCCACCACCAGTAAAGCCACACAGCCTCCATCGTCCAAGAGATCCGAACAGTAGACGGACGTACCGTGGCGCTGAACCTGTGGAGAAGACGGGGAGGAGTCAGTTAGATTTCGCAGAAGAGGCGGCTTAAAGTACTGTAAAAATTGTGTCTGATATATGCTGTCAGATCAGATAAGAGCATGATGACACTGACCGGCGATAAATTAATAAAAACATCCACATATGGTGAAGCAGTGGGAGTCGCTCAGCTGGAGACAGCTAACTGATTCTTGACGGAGGGAAATTATGAAGAGGGGATCGTATTTCCTGATCTCACCCAGGTGATTTGTGTTAGCTGAACTGAACTGAAGTTTAGTCATCAGTGCTATGAAACTAGAGCAATCTGGGTTGTTTTAAATTCTTTCGGATGGAGCCAGGTTTGGGGTGGAATCACAGTATGTCAGAGCAAGTGCAGAAAAAGATTAACATTCAATAGCAGGTATCGTCATCAATATACACTACCTTTCAAAAGTTTGTGGTCAGTAAGATTATTGAAATTAGCATTTCAGTGTTTCATTAAATTGACCGAAACTGACAGTAAAGACATTTATACACAAGACTTATATTTAAAAATGCTGTTCATATGAACTTTCTTTTCATCAAACAGTCCTGAAAATGTGTCGTAGTTTTCACAAAAATATAAAGCACCAAATCAGCATGTTAGAATGATTTCTGAAGGATCATGTGACTGCTGATAATCCAGCTTTTCTATCACAGGAAAAATAGGCCTATATTAGCGATGGAAAACACGTATTTTAAACTGTAATACAATTTGGCAATATTACTGTTGTTTCAAAAACAATGTTTGTAATCTACAAAGCAATCGATCAGGTGAATCGATTTTACATTTTTACATTTTACACTTTATATTTTATATTCTACACTTATTTACACTTTATTTTTTAAACTTTGCACACTTTTTTATACATATTTTTATACATATTTTATATTTATATATATATTTAAATTCTGTTTTCTGTTTTCTATTTTGATGCTGGACGGTTGTAAAAAACATTTCACTGCATGTCGTACCATGTATGTATGTGTATGTGACAAATAAAATTTGAATTTGAATTTGAATTTGAATTTAGTTAATTAGGAAAGTGCCCCTATTATGTTTAATGAAAGGTTTATATTTTGTTTTTGGGAATCAGGTCAACTGCAAACCCTTCCTTTGTGTGATGATAGCACGCATACATCTATTTGGCGTCTGCAAGACATGTTTTTTAGAGTGTTTGCTCATATTCAACACGTCTATAGTTTCCTTTTAGATGTAAAATAGATGTCTATTAGATGTCTTTAAGATGTTTGTGATGTATGTACAACTGACATCTGAAAAACGTTTGTAGATAGCAGATGCTTTCCAGATTAAGAGATCTTTACCAGACACCTTGGACAAAAGTGTGTTATCTCTGTAGTAAATGGTCGATTGGTCTCCTTTTCGTATCATCATGCCTATAACGCCTGATAAAGCAGCATTTATGAGGACGTTGCAGAGGAAAATGCTATTATTTCCCAAAAGTGGCACCTAGTGGCAAAAAATTATTTTGCATTTTCATTAAGACCAACACGAAAGCCTGTAAAGTAGGCGTGAATTATGCTAATACTTTACTAGTGCTAATACTTTATACACAGTGCGCTTTCAGCTTTAAAACTTGTTTTCACTCACTTACAGCTTTGATACACGCTGCATTAAAGGTCAATTTTGTTACAAAACTTAGAACTTACCGTTGAATGGCAGAGGAAGCCAAAAACAACCATGACTAGCGACGGCAAGAGGATGAGGCCGAAGATAAACGCGGCCAGACCCACATTGAGCGCGGCGATGATCAGATTCTGTGCTGTTACCAGAACAGAGCAGGCCCAACAGTCCAGAGACCCCCTCAGCTCCAGAGGAGACTCGTTCACCGCACTGCCCGCTATCGAGTACGGAGGAGGAACCACCACACCTGAGCTGGACATGTTTGCTGGAGTACTGGAGGAGATGGAGCCGGTGTGATGGAGGCGCGGGTGAGGAGAATCGAGCTCCCCTCGGTCCGTGGAGGTCTGCAGGGACACGGGTTTCTCCAGGGTACCGTTACGGGAAAGACTCATCTTGCCGTTCATCAGTCTTTCGGATATGAAAATGTAGTTTTGGCTGGCAAACAACAAAAAAAGGAAAGAATAAATTAATTGGCTGCTGTAAATTGGTCCTACGGATTAATAGCCTTTTAAGTTATTTTAACAGCAATGACTAGCTTATTAAAGAAAAAGCCTATTCCAGGTTCAAAATTCTGTCATTAATTTCTCATCCTCAGCTCCAAACGTGTACTTATCTTGGCTAAAGACAAATTAAAATATTTTTAATGGACTATGAGAGCTCTCTGACCCTCCATAGACAGCAACTGAAATGTTCCCAGATCCAGAAACTCCTAAGTAAGAGCATACTACAAAGTAATCAGCATTGATTATGTTCTGGGGAATATGTGCGCATGCGTTGTGATACTCTCCAAAAGGACCAACTCTAGTAGAATAATAGTTAGCCAGAAAACTCAGATATCATCAAAAACACCTTAATTTGGGTTCTGAAGATGAATGAAGGTCTTACAGGTTTGGAATGAAATGATGATGAGCAATAAATGACAAGAATTAAAATTTTTGAGTGAACTAACCCTTTAAGCACTAGCTTTAAAAAAGACTGAGAGACTTAAAAAAAGGTAAAGGGGCCCATTTTTGAAAGATTTAAAAGTGAAAGATTTTAATTGTATAAAAGCACTTAGGCCTACATTAATTCCTGTGTTAAAACTGGTGTAATATTTTAGTCGTAAAGCTGTTTAGATTATTTTTACACTCATTCTGTTACTTGTAAAATTTTTTATTGACACTAAAGTGATAACACGTCTTATGGCCATACTAAAAAGAAAAGACAAAAAGTGTGGACCATATTTCTCTAAAAGGCTTTGGTAAAGAAAGCAAACGGTGATAACTAACATTGAAGATCAGGAAATGAAGCCGCTGACCCCACCCTGATCTCCAGGATGACCAAAAAATACAAAACAATAACTTTGGAATGGCTCATCAGGAAACACTGAATGCTGACCAGACCACAAATACTATAAAACAGCGGAACCCTAAAAGAGCAACATCCCAAAGAAACAGTCGTAAATAGCTTTTAACAGGTTGTTACAGATCCACAATAACCATTTAAGCAAGCGAATGTCAGGAAAATATCAATTTTCCCCTGATTTATGCATGTCTCTTTGATCAATAACACGCATTGAGTATTTTGGGTCAGATGTTAGAGCATAGATCATCTACATGATTTCGATTTCAGACTTCAGGATTCGGAGGTCACATGCTTGCTTATTCTTTCTAGGAATAAGTCCTCCGCTTACCCTTGTTTATTTGGAGTGGGCCCAATTTTTAGAGAATACAAGTATGATATCACTCTTCCATTAATAGTCCTGATGTTATCAAGACCTTGATTTAAAAACCTTTCCCACACAATCACCTTTTAAACTCTTAAAGGAGCAATTTAGTGTGACCTTGAGGAAGTTTTTAGTGGCCTGTATGACTTAAGTGTTTATTTAAGTGACAATGATTACACAATCATAAGTGGTAAACTGTTTTAATATTTTATTTAATTATTTATTTAGATATGCACATATGATAGTAATAATTCATTTAAGTGTTTATGTGTTTTCATTGGTGCGAGTAGCTTAAACCTTTGTACATTTACCAAGCTTAAATCATCACCATGACTAATCTTTCATTCTGATTCAAGGTTCTGAATATCAGGAAATACCACAAAATATATAAATATATAAAGGGGGTTTTGACAGGACATAGACAGTCTTTGGGGAATTAAGGTCAGTATATATAACAGAACAGAGCGCAAATTGTACTAAACCATGAAATAAGTTCAAACAGTGTTGAAAATTAAGAACAGCCAATATTTAATTTTGGTCCAAAATACCAAGCCTTAATGCTTCATACTGAAAAACCTTTGCGATCTATTTTTTTTTAAACCCTGAACGAATTAAAGGCCACAGTTTATTTAAATATACATAAATAAAAATGTAATTCAGTATTGTTTTTTTTTTATCTATTTGAAAGAACGCTCTCCAAGACTGCATTTATTTGATCACAAATACATTATTGCGAAATGTTATTACTGTTTAAAATAACCGTTTTCTATTTTAATAGACTTTGTAATGTGATTCATTCCTGTGATGCAAAGCTGAATTTTCAGCATCATTACTCCAACCTTCAGAGTCACATCTTGACGATTTTTTATTTTTAGTTTTCATTCTTTTTTTTTTTTTTTTTTTTGTGCACAGTGTGATATCAAGTAAACCCCAAATTGAAATGAAACAACGCTATAAGTCCAAAACCAATCCAAAGTCTAAAATCTTCTGTACTTACAATAGAGTAATAAAGTTGCCCGTCCGTTGCCTCAAACACCACCTTTCCTCCTGCAGAAAGATTTCCTTTACTTGTTATATAATTTCCTTTCCACAATTAATCCTTAACACTGGCCAAGATGCTTATTCCAGTCTGTAATTGCTGCTATATGTTTTGTTCATCTAGTTTTCATGTCCACCTGTAGAATCTCCTCTGGCTCTGTGTGAAACTGAACTCTGTGGATAGCTCGCTCCACTATTTCAGCCCTTTCTCTTCCTCCTTTCCTGCTCCGCTCTTTCCTTCCTTTGACGAAGATGTCCTGCCTTGGTATCTCGGCTATATCTCTCCGCTCTCACTTCTCTTTCTGGCCTCCCGCTGCTCCGGCTGGGGCATTTAGGATTGTGGGGTGTTGTGTAGTGGGGAGGGGGGCGTAGTCTTATCCAGGAGATTTTTTTGCCCAATAAGATGGATGACCTGGACTCCCTTTGGAGCTACGTACTCCACAAAAGAGTGCTTTGCACGGAACAAAGTTGGTGTAGGATTTACTATACAACACTGACAGTTCGTAGTTTAATTAAGACGGATCTCGAAAGGAGACCTGCTTCCTTCATGTTATTAATGCAATAGTTGTGTTCTGAGTAAACGGGCAGCTCGAATGATTGAAAGAAAAAGAAAAAAACTCTGTCCGTTACATAACCCCGGTTCTTACATCACAAGCTCCGCATTTTCATCACAGTCTTAGAAATCCAGACCCTCTGGTGTAAAATCAGACATCTCAAGCACAATAGAAGAACTCTGATGTCCTGAGGAAAATATATAACACGATTAAGAGGCATAGCAAAAAACTGTGAAATCTGAAAGAGATTGGAGAAGCTCCCCGGTGGCACAGAGAGTGATCAAGAAGGCTTTCTCTCTTGAGATACAAAAATATATGAAATACTGTATGTAAGAGTTACTGAAGGTTTCATGCAGGTCTCTATCACTGAGGGCCCTCTGAAACATTTGGCTGCAGCTAGAGCCGGGGGGTGGGGGGGATGCCTGTTTAATATCCCTCAGGACGTGTCAGAACTGTCAGGGCACAGGGGCTGGTGGGATGTTTTTTGGAGATTTCAGCGGACGTGATGAGATACTGGAGGTTTTTGCTTCAGGATCCAAAACTAAATGCCGAAATTATGTTGGTAATGTTGGTAACACTTTAAGGGAGCATTTAACACTTAAGGGTAACACTGGTACACATTTAACACATTTATCACTGGTAACACTTAAGGGAGCATTATTACTACCATTAACTATAGCTGCATATTAATAATATTGTTTTTTTGCTGCTGGCTATAAAGCACATATTTAGCATGACTACATTTTACATCCCTAATTCTACACCATGCTTAAACTTAACTAACAAGTTAATTAAAACAATAGGAAAACGTAATTAATCGTTTGTAAATAGCAAGAATTGGACCGTTAAATAAAGTGTCACCAAAATGTTATAAAACTGCTAATATAATATAATATAATATAATATAATATAATATAATATAATATAATATAATATAATATAATATCATTAAAATGAATACATGATGTTTGTTAACCACATAATTGAAGCCTTTTAGCTTCTTATATTATGCCATATGGACATTCCTTTGGCGCTAATCTATGTACAAATTTTATTTCTTAATTTTAATGAATATAATACAATATAATATAATTTGTCTTGGCAGCTCCAACATGTCCTGTATATATAATTAAATATAATAATATGATATAACATAATATAATACATTTAAAATGAATACATGATGTTTGTTGACCACATAACTGAAGTCTTTTAGCTTGTTATAGTATAACTGCCATATGGACATTCCTTTCAAATTTTATTTCTTAATTTGAATGAATATAATTTGTATTGACAGCACCGACATGTCCTAGGATATCAAATCAATATATAATATAATACAATATAGCCTAATTTTCTTTTTGTTTTGCTACTTAAGCTATGCGCAGTTGTGTGGTTACTTGCATTTAGCATAATTTTGTTCGCAGCTGTCCCTGATTTTATCAGAACCGATAAACATTTTCAGGTCATGACCCACCATGGATTTGAGAATGACTGCGACAGAGTGAACTGGATAAGATACGGAGTTAACGGGTGAAAACAGGATGATGACTTTATCTGAAAGCAAATAAACGATTTAGAGTCGTTTATTTATTTATTTATTCACAGCGGTGGCAGTATGGGAAGAATGATAAAAGGGTGCTGGTGAAATATACAAGTTAAGTGTTTAGGGATGGTGAAAAACAAGATATATCCTGACAGCCATAAAAGAGGAAAACCTGTCTTCCTGTCCTTGGAGCCAGGATTTCCGCAGTAAAGTCCGCAGAGAGCGCTGAGGTGTCAGCGAAACTCTACTCCTCTCCCATGACCTCCCCAGACAGACAGGAGACCTTCCTCTAGTGAACTTCCACGTACAACCCACAAATAACTTACACGTATACGCATGGGGATTTATCAGAATGTTTTATTTTTTATAGTTAGAATTATATCAGGTATAACACACAAAAATCACAAAATGTTTTAAACAAGTCTGGCTCAGTTCCTTAATGTTTTCCTTTCTTTTTTTATTTTTATTTTATCTTACCTTTTTGATTTTTTTATACAGTAAAACGAACAAAAAAATGGCAATGAACCTGAAAACAAACAAGAGGTATCGATGGAACGCAAATCCGAAAACTCTCAATCTGCAATCCATCTATGATACAAATCAGAAAGGTCATAATTATCATAACAGCTAGGATGACTGGAATCATACACGTGTCACAATATCCTGTACCTCATGTAAAGCAAACAAATTTCATGTGTTAAATATACAGTACAAAGACATTCAGTTCATAAAAGTGTACTGACTCTGTTCTAAGCACCAATTTGTGAGATTAAATTCATGTTTTCAAACCTACGGATCATTTATACAGACAGAGAGAGAGAGAGAGAGAGAGAGAGACCGGGAGGAAGGGGGATCAGCACCATTTTGAATCAGACGTTCCCCCGTAAGCCTCACCACATCAGCACAACAGAAAGATTACAAAATACGCATGAAAATCTCAGAAAAAGAGAAGCATCACGAACGATCAATAAATACGAAAGGAAAAGACAAGTAAATAAATTAAAAAAACTAAACCAACGAAGACTATTTCAGTAATGATTTAAAAAAAAAAAAATCAAAGGAGTCGATCAGATTGGGAAATGCATCAAAAGCCACAAGTTCGCAGGAATTTTTTTTTTTCGTTTTTTTTTCGAGTTATACAAAAAGATTCACGTAACACACACACAAGGTTTTCCAGACAAATGCAGTCAAATAAGTTTGAGATTAAACCCGTATTTTTTGGAATAACTGTTACATATACTGTACCTCACGTGATACTTTGATGCTCTAAGAAAATGTCGTTATTTATTTAATCAAATACCATGAAATCATTTTTTTTCTTCTAAATGCATACCACAAGGCCCAAATGGTGTTAGTCTAGACTGTTAAAAAAGGTTTTTTCTTTTCTTTCTGAAAACCTTTGACAACTTAAAAAAATAGCACCCAGTCAAATATGCAAATACCATTTACAAAGGTCAGACTTGTAGTAAATGTGACATGACCGAAACAACTTAATGAAAAAAAAACGTAATGCCGCTGCAATGGTCATCAGCTCCGAGAGAAATGAATCCCCTGCTGTTAAATATATATACGTTGTATCAAAGCACCACTTACTCAAAACAAACTGCACTGGTGAAATCGTCTTTCATTTGCATAAAAAACGTAAACTACATCAGTACCTGAATTAATGCACATGTTCGGCAAGTTGACAATTTTTTTTTTTTTTTAAAAAGGAATCACAGCAGTTATCCATTGTGGATGATTGACCTGATAGCCAAGTCCAATGATGTAGCACCACTCTAGTCTTTCTGTATTCAGGAGCGTGAGAACTATCGGATGTCCCGTCAGTAGCTGGCTTAGGGGAAGACGACTGCGCTGGAGAGACATCGGCTGATAGTATTGTAAACAATGTGAAGTAAACAGCGATTTGATTGGCTGTTTCGTAAGTCTGCAGTAGTGGTTTTGGTAAAAAAAAAAAACGAACAAAAAAACTAACAAACAAAAAAAAGAAACGTAACATAAGGTTTGTGCCGCTGCTTTGGGGCGGGAGGGTGGAGATTTGGTTATGGCTGTGTAGTTTCAGACATCAAGTTCACCTACAGCACGGGACTGGAGCCTGGGAAGAGAAAAATCGCACATTGTAGTAGAAAATAATTGTAAGTTGCATTTAAAATGTACATACAGTGTATAGCATTGATTGCGATTGAATAAATGAAGTAAAGGGTTTGCGTAACGAAAATTAAGCTTATTTTATAAATAAAAAAATATTGAAAAATAACTAGATCACATTTCATATTATAAATGATTTTATGCATACTGACAACTAAGCCTATTTAATAAAATTTAAATAAAAAATAGTATTACATACAAAAAACTATACATTATATTTTGCATACTAATAATGAAGCATTTATTAAAAAAATGAAAATAAAATGAAAACAGCATTACATATATATTTTAAACATGTTCAGGTTATATTTCACAAAAATAATAAATATTTCATTTTGCATGCTAATGTTATTAGAAGTATCATTGCATATTTTTTTATTTTAACCCTCAGGTCACGTTTCACAAAACAAAAAATAAAAGAGAAACAAGAAAATAAGACATTATGACATGTTACATTTTGACACGAGTGTTTAAAAGAGTGTCTGTCTTACCAGGGTGAAGTTATCATATGTGTTCATGAGCTCGTTGATGCGGTACTGCTCCAGCACCACCACCCCGCTCAGACTGGGGCTCTGCTCCCGAGCGCAGTCCTCACAGTGAACCACATACGTCTTTCTACTGCCGCTCTCACTGGTCACAAACAGCAGGTCAAACACCTCCAGCTGTTCACACACACACACACACACACACACACACACACACACAGTCAGGTGCATCAACGAGATCTCATGAGCAATTTAAATGCCATCAATGTAGCGTAAGCGGTCCTCACATCGCACTCATTGCAGTAGTACGCTGGTTCATCCTTCACCCTGCTCTGATAGGAGATCTTTTTCCCTGCAGACACCAGCTGGTCCCTTAAAATCTGAATGTGTTTGATGGACTGGAGGAGACAATGTCTGAAGGACGAGACAAGGAGGAGGTAGAACTATAAAATCATTTAATCAGGTAGGCACAAACAACGCAGTCGCGTACTCACTTGATCATTTTGAATGTGTTTGGGTCTGTGATTTTGATTGTGCGGGCGACGTTCCAGGACACGTGGATCATGGGGACGATTGATTTGACCTTCTTGATCTCGTTCCACTCAAAGCGTTCAAGAGCCAGCTGGTATTGATAGGCTGGAAAGACAAAGGGCGTAAAGCAAATGCCAAATGTATTTACAGTAAATGTCTTTGGCGCCCCCTGTTGTCACAATGTAGACCCACCATTTAAAGGACCCACATTCCAGGCTATGTTGTTGCACCACCCTACGGCCTGGACCCAGTGCACAGTGCCAGCGTTGATCCACACCAGGTCCCCGGGTCTCTGAATGAAGCGGTACACCGGGATGTTAGAACGATACAGGTCCTCCAGGACCGGCCACCACGAGCCTGTCAGATAATCCACGCCATGCCTAACACACAAGACATATTGTTTTATATTTAACTGCGTCTGCCATTGTGCTGAGCCATGAAAATATCTGCCGTGTGTGATCCAAAACTTACTTTTCGCACAAGTCACTGATGGCTTTCCAGTAGTGTTCATGGACCGCAAACCACTCACAGTCTCCAGGGCCAATATTGATGTTCACTGAACAGAAGTTATTATTTTCCTGATGTCCTAGAGAGATAGAGAAAAGATCACAAAATATTATAATAATATTTTTTCAATATTCGAATTTTAACATGTCCTGGGACATTTCACAAAAATATTATAATTAATTAAAAATTCTTTAGCATTATGAAAAATAAAGCCTAATTTTAAAACGAATTTTTAAAGGAAAAAACGGAAGAATAATTCGATACTTTTTGTAACATATCCAAGTAAAAAAAAATCATTTTTATTTTGCATACTGAAAATTAAGCATAAATAAAGACATTGTGATTAAATAATGGTGATAATGAAGCCTTTAAAAAAAAAAAAAAAAAAAAATATATATATATATATATATATATATATATATATATATATATACAATTGTGTGTTTGAGAGAGCGTGAAAAGGTTTTGTAAATCTCAAGAAGACCAAACTTCTGAAAGGTATTGCAAAACTCCACAAGGATAACAACTACACAAATGAATACAGTAAGAGATTAAGAGATAAGAGATTTCACAAATGCACAAATACCTTGTGTGTGTACACTGACCTGGTGTGCGGCTGCCAGGGACCTTCATATAAAGCTGGACAGTGTTCATGCCCAGTATAGTGTGGCCAACATGACTCAGCATGTTGGTGCTGGAAGAAACACGCATGAACGCGGGCAACTTCAGCAGCTCCTGCAGCTGCAGCTTCCACCTGTAGACAAGAACCCAAAGTCCTTTATTCACACCAGTGCGTCTACTAAAGTCTTTCTGTCCAACATTATTTAATGGCTTACTGTCAACTTGGATTTCAAAAAGAATATCTCTCACCGTTTTGGGTCTGACAAGTCAATGTTGGTTCCAAATTTAATGATTTTTCCAATGGCTTTCTGATCTGAGCTGTTAAAAAAGAAACTGATAGCAGTTCAAAATTGTCCTGGAAATAGCAACCTATGTGGTTTATATGATCATATATCATTTTAAATGTTATTTTTGACTTTACCTGGAAGCAGTAGTAGAAGTCAGAGTGTTTCCTTCAGAGTTGGATTTTGTTACATTTCCCTCTGATTTGTCTTCTTCATCCTCATCTTCACTGTCTTTCTCTTCCTAAAAATATAGATAACTTTCACTTGAATCTCAAATTTCATTTTGAGATTTTGTATGTGTCTCTGTGTACCTAGCACTTCCAGGCGATTGCCTGGACCCTCAGCACCATGATACTGCAATACCCTTCCCCTGAGAAGGAGGAGAAGGGATATTTCACGTACTCATTTGTCATTTCATTGAATATGACTTTACTGGGTGAGGCAGACTGTTATGCTGTCACCAAAGAGTTTCCCGTTTAGACTGGAGATATGACTCCAGTTAAGTGTGAGATGGTGTTGTTTTCTGTCAGGTGCTCATGGTAAGAATGTCTACCTGTAAGCTCTCCTGGAAACTGGATGCTTGGTACTGTGCGTATTTAGCGATGGTGGTGTGAGATCTGCTGCTTTCGCAGGGCCAGGTCTGGGCGGATCCTGAATGGTTCCAGTTCTCGTCGGCTGGCTGCTGTACCTGAGTCCTCACCTCCACTGCATGCTCAGAGTTGGCCTCCACCAGGGATTTGGTGGAGAACAGACCCAGATCTAGTAGAAAGACAAGAATGTCACACGCTATATTTACACTAATCTGGAAACATTTGAAAAATTGACTTATACTGAGACAATGTTTCAGTCCTGCGAAAACTGAGCATTTTGAAACCGTGTTTTGGACATGTGACATAGAAGTGAGATAAATCGATGTTTATAATGGTGTGTGCCTATTACATCTTATTCACTTCAACAGAAGTTACATGTTAGCTTGTACAATGTTTGTTCTTATTACCTTCCAGCAAAGATCACAGAAAATGTAGTGCAAATATTTGTCATGCAGCAAAACAAGTGCATTTTAGACCGTAAATGGAAAGCACGCTAAAAACACAATTGTAATGTTTTCTGACAGTGTAGATGGAGACAAATTTGGAGGAAGACATAGCGCGTGTGTATGTATGTGTGTGTTTGTTTGTTGTTTGTTCTCACTGAGACGGAGGGATCCAGCCAGTCCTCTGATGACAGTAACAGCATTTTTAGAATCTGTGCAGAATTGCAGCAGCACCGGAGAAAAAGCGTCTCTTTTACTCTCTAGCTAAAAATAGAAAATCATAAAAAACAAAGTCAGAATAACAGTCTATCACACAATCAAACAGACAGCTTAAATGGTTAAGGTCCTTGCACACATAGTCTGTAATTTTCATATGCGTTTTCTTGTATTTCTCGTATTCCTTTGCTATGAAAATGCTTGTCGCAGATGCAAAAATGCAAAAAATCCAACCAGGTTTGATTTTTTGTTTAATGATGGATAAAAGTTTTGGAGGCAGTTAAATGTGTTTAACACAACCTGAGGTCGTACTCATTTTTACCATGCAAAAATTTCAAGCCAGAATTTGTACTCTGTTTGCATTGACCTTTATTGTTCATCACTGTAATAACAATAAAGACCACTAATGTAACGGTATAGACTAATAACTGACAGATCATATATTTAACTAATTATAGTGTACTGCAAAAAAAGCTTTTATTTTCTCCAGCCAAAATCTAAAAAAATTCTAAATTCGAAGATTTTCTAGAAAAGTAAAAAATATTGTCTTGTTTTCAGAAAGAAAAACTAGTCAAAAAATTTTTTTCCCTTAGAACAAATGAAATAATGTGCCAGTGGGATAAGCAAAATAATCTTATTTTAAACAAAAAAAACAAGATTACTTTGCTTACCCCATTGGCAGATTATTTTGCTTGTTTCAACAACAACAACAACAAAAAAACCCACTTAATTCTGACTTTTTTTTTTTTAACAAGACAACAATTTTTACCAGTTGAGAAAAACCTTCTTGATTTAGTCATTTTTAGATAATTTGCCTGGAAACAAGACAAAACATTTAAGTAAGAAAAGCATTTTTACAGTGCACTTTACAGTGCACACTTTTGAACTGATTGGCCTCAACTCACATAAATGCTTGGTGTTGGAGGGTTCAGTTTCTCTCTGGGAATAGGAGCATTGGTGGAAAGGTCAGGTTTCACTGAAAACTCTGGAAGCAGATATGACTCCCGAAACTTGTTCTTGATGTTTGCCCCTCTGTTATAGAAAAAAAACCAAAAAAACAATGAAATTGAAGTAAGAAAATTGTTCATATTCACCATTAAAGTCATAATAATACGATAATACATTTGGAGTACTAAATGCTGTTATGATGCTAGGTGCTGTGTGGAAGCATTGCTAAATACTCCCAACTCGATGTTCTTTAGATATGGTTTAGATGCATCCAATATCCATTAATGGAATCTAGCCTTTAGCTTTATAGCCATTTATCCTCAGCGAGCAATACTCAAGATGAACATTTGTGAGTAAAATGTATAAATATGCTGAATTATTATAATTTTTTTTAGAAAATGATTTATTGTTTTACTAGAAAATATCCTTATTCAGCCCTTTGAAGTTGCACTGAAACTGCGATTTGGACCTTAAACTCATTGGTCCCTGTAGAAGTCCACAAAATTATCAGGAAAATTTAATTCTAGAGAGGACTAATCCTTTAAATACATCAGATTAATCTGAGGTCTAAAATCTGAAACTTACTTGCATGCTCGAATGACCTCATCTGCTTTATTTTTGATGTTGATGGCACTGAGTGGCATGGTCTTCTGCTCGATCTCTGAGGCAATGAAAGTCTGCCGACCTCCACTCTCAACCTTGACCAAACAGATCTTCAATTCTTTTAAGGGAATTTTAGACAACTCTTTCAGATTAAGGAGATTGACTCGTTCCAGCAGCAGAGGTCTTCTGGAGGGTGTCACAGTAACAGAGGTTTGTGTCTTGGTTGTGGCAGATGTAGATGATGCTGTGGCAGATGTATCAGCTTTTACTGTGTCTTCTTTCATGCTCTCTTTTTTAACATCTGTCTCTTTTTCTCTCTCGACGTCTTTAGATTCTGTATTTCCATCTTTTAAGTCAATTTTTTGGTTTTCTGGGACAACCTGTTTGTTATTGATTTCCACCAAGTACTCATCTAAACTTTCAGAAGATGAATCCTTTGTCTCTGTCTCATCCTTCACCATGTCCTTTTTGTTCTCTCCTCCATTACACTTCTCAGGACCTTCTCCTTTTATGCTCTTACCAGATTTTCTTGGAGACCTCACTTGATCTTTCTGTCTGGCCCTGTCTTGTTCTTTTTCTTTCTCAGTAGATGTGGGCCCACTGACTTTCATTGCCTTTGACACAGGGCTGGAGTTTTGATTGAGCAGTAGCTCGCAGCTTTGTAATAGTTTAGCCTGCAGGGTGGCGGGAGACATCACAGGCTCCTTCTCCTCCAGTGAAATGCAGGTTGTGTCTTTGATCTCAACTTGTTTATCCATCTCTTTTTCATCCTCTATTGCATTGGTTTCCATGTTTTCGTTCTCTGTTTCACTCTCTTTGTCCTTATCTGCAGGCTCGATCAGTGGTGATGTGACCTGATCTGGGATTTCCATAGTTGGAGATGTGGCAGGTGGACTATGCTGGTCTGGAGGGGGTATCTCAGGACCCAAGGACAAAGATGACGCGTATTTTACCCCAACTAAAGCACCAGGAGGTGGCCGACCAAACGGCCCACCCCTGTAAGTGTATCTGTGGCTGCTAATGGCTGAGGTTGATGATTCAAATGTGTCCATTTGGTGCAAGTGTGGTTTGCTGGGTTCAGAGCTGCTTGATGCATCAGGACTACTATATTTCTGCTCTCCTTCTCTCTTTTCTTCATCCTCTTCCTCAGTGTCCATTGCTTTAGAGGTCTCAGGAAGGCCATACAACCTGGCCAGGTCACTGTGGCAATAGTCAACTCCAGTGTTGATCTCCACTGGGTCTCTTAGTGGAGATGAGTGTGTTGGACTCGGTTGTAGCACGGGTCTCCTCAGAACTCTAATCATATCTCCCTCTTTCCCTTCCTCATCATCGTCACCTAAGTCCGACACTGGAGAGCCTTGCCAGCTCAGAACAGGTGGACTTGTTGGTGGATCCAGCCTTAAAAGCTCTTCACTATAGGTGCAGTGAGCTGGAAGGAGGTCTGGGGCACTATGCAACCCTAAAACAACCTCCTTGCTTCTGATGGGTTCTTCATCACAAACCTTCCGCTTATCAGGAAGAGTATGTTTGGACCTGCCAACATCATGGGCTTCTACACTGTCATCATCGCTAGTGTCTACGTGGTCAGGCTCAGAAGTTTCGGATTGGTTGTCAACCTCTAAGGCTTTAGTATTGGCTTCATGAGTTGATTGGCATGGAGAACAATGATTATTACTGACAGGAGGAGATTTAGAAGGTGGGATGAACCCTGAGGTATGTTGAGAGAACTCTTCCTCTCTGTGATTGAGATGAAGTGGCTCAGACAGTAGGTCATCCAGCAGAGGTTCAGAATCACTGGGATACAGTGTTCCTAAATTGGGAGATGCTGACTTTGAAGTTGGCGTCCGACTCTTCCTGTCTTCAAGCGTTCCTTTTTTCCCCTCCTCCTTTGCTCTTGTTATCTGTCCCAACTTTTTACCATTTTGATGTATATTCTTCTTGTCATGCCCCTTTCTTCCATCTCTCATTTTTTTCTTTTTCCTGTCCTCCATTTTTTTCTCCATTTCTTCTCTTGTGTCTAACAGCTCTCCTTCCTTTTTTTTCTCCTTCCTCCTTAAACGCTCCTTGTGCCTCCTCTTGGCCTGAATGTGTTTCAAGAGTTCAGTGTCCAGCTTGCTGAGGGTGCTCTTGTGGGTGGATTTGAATCCAGTCTGGTGTTTAGAATGCCTGCTCTTCTTCATTTCTGACTTCTGTGCCCTCGGACCTCTTTCTGAGGTTTGAGTGCTGGGTTCAAAAAGGGAATCCGAGTGTTTCTTTAACCCATTCTCTGGGCTCCTCCATTCTGAACAATCTGTGACTCTACCCTCTGCACTATTGTATGGCTGGATGGGACTCCGTTGGCGGCTAATATGTTTAGATGCACTTGGCCGTTTTCTGTCCACACCCATAGACTCTTGAGATTCCATATCAGAGGTGGTACGTCCCATCTCCTGTAGAGAAACAAATGAGAACGATTTGACCCTCTATAGACAGCAACACAGTCAAAATGTGCCCAGGTCCAGAAGCTTAGTAAATACTTCTGTAAAAAAAGTCCATGTCACAATAATGACATATAATTAACTTTGAGATTTTTTTTTTCGCAAAAAAAGCAAAAATAAAAACGTAATGTTAGTAAATACATAAGTAAAACAGTCCATGTGACATCAGTGGCAATACTTGCTAATAATTTTTTTGCACAAAGAAAATAAAAATAACATAATTTACTCAACCATTCTTCTCCCCGAGTTATGTCTTCTGCCATTTTAGAGAGTTTCACAATGCATACACAAGCTTTCCCTTAAGCGTAAAACAACTGCAAATTGCATTCATGTGCGATCTTTCCCCCCAAACGTAAACAAGACTGATATGTCAAATATGTTCTTAAATAATCTCTAAAATGGTGGAAGACATAACTATGGGGAGAAGAACGGTTGAGTAAATTATATTATGTTAATTTTCTTTGTGCAAAAAAATGTTACCAAGTATTGCCACTGATGTCACATGGACTGTTTCACTGATGTATTTACTAACTTTACGTTTTTGGACCTGGGACTATTTCAGTTGCGTATCTGTCTACGGAGGGTAAGATAGATATGTCTTGGGTTATGGGTTAGAAATGACAGAATGTTCATTTTGGGGTGAACTAAAACTTTAATGTTTATTTCATACTACAACTACTAAAGAGAAAGAGATGATTGGTTCTTGTGGCACTTGAACTGAGGCCCTTCAGTTGTCACAACATATTAAAGAGCCACAAAACATTTAATTGTTTGGATTTCTTAAAATATGACCAAATTTGAAAGATGAGACTTTTTTTTATTCCAAAAGTAACCTGCTTTGTCTTGCCTGTTGGTGCCTTGTCAGTCTACTCTTTGTTCTGCAATGTATTTTTCACTGCTTGAGAACATGATGTGTGGCATGAGAGCACCGTGGCTTGTTGGATATAGCAACGGTAACGAAGGGGGGCAGGTCTTTGCAAAGGTTCAATTGCTTTTTAAAATTCAATCTCTGGCATTTAATTGATAGTTTTGCATTGCCAGACTTTTGACTACTGATATTAAGTGTTGGAGCATATTCTGGTGAAAAAAACACCCACTTATACAGTCTGTGGGTGTGCAGTGAGTCTGAGGCAGAGACTAGTTCTTTGAGCATTGGGCATAACTTTAAAAAGAATAATTGACCAAAAACGAAAAAAATTAATCCTATTTACTCACACTGCTGCCATGTTTTCTCTGTGTTTTCCAGCCAGGCTGTGCTGTATTGAATCTGGGCTGAGGTACTGAGGTGGCTGGGCTGCTGAAGGGGCCGGTGTGCCTCTGTGGTGGAGGGAGCTGGTGCTGCTGACTGTAAGGCACACTGGTGAGGTTTGCTGGTGGTGGGCAGTCCCAGCCCCCTTTGGCCCCACGGGGATGGGGGCCTGGATGATCTCGGACCGGATGATGGGGTTGCCCCTGTTTGGTGGGTTTCTTGCTGTGAAGGCCCTGGCTAGGGGCACTGTTGGGTGGCGATGGGATGGAATATGGTCTGTGATCTCTCATGACTGAATGACTGGACTCCTTTTAAATAAATGAAAGAAGGATGATTAAGATCAATACAAAGTATATAATTGTAAAACACATGTAAAGCAAGGAGGTATCTGATTAGGCCTGTTAATGTGTATTGTAATTCTAAAGTATACAGAGTTGCAAACCTTCTTTCCAGGCATAGAAAATCAATTAATCAAAAAATACAGCTGAGAACAGTGGTCTACCTGAAAGCGAGAGGGAGAGGACCTCTTCTCAGACAGGCTCCAGGGCATTGAGTTTTTGTATGCTGGGCTCCATGGCCGAGGTGGGTGTGATGGAGGTGGACGGTTGATGAAATATTTCTCTCTCGTGTGGAAATTCTGCAGAATTGATCATGAGTCATGCATTATCACTTAAGGATGTTTTCATTCTGACCAGCAGAGGGTGCTTAAAGCCTACTGTCTCTTCACAACCAAAACTTTTGGATTGGCATATAAACAAAAGTGAACAGAAAAATATAAAAATAGTAGTTTTCCTTGCGCATTCACTTCAACGGGAAAAAAGAACATGACTGACCTGATGTGAACTTACGCTCCTGCTCCTCTTGCTTGGACAGTCGTCTCGTGAAGGGGATGGATCCCGGTGTGGTGGTGACATATTGTGAGGAGGCGGTGGACGTTTGAGAGAGGGGCCTTGGAATGTCCTGGACTGAGTCGATTGTGTCCATTTTTCTCCCTGGGTCTGTGGGGGGCGCCCGGTGGAACGCTGCTGCTGATGTGGACCCCCATACTGAAACAGGAAATAGCATCAAGCCAGTCAGGAAATGACGAGTTCTTTTTCTCATCTTTCAACTATAGATATTTGGATGCCCTCACCCTGTGTGGCTGGCTGCTGTGATTGTTGCTGCTAGAGAGGTGTCCTCCACACCCTGAGTTGTAGTTTAGGGTGGGGCGTTCTGGATTGTGGTGCTGGCTCAGTGTTGGTCCGCAGCCCCTCGGGACCCTTTGCTCTTTTCCGATGCCTCTGTCTCTGGGGTGTGTGTGGGGCCTGTCCCTGCTGAAACCTGGAGGTCTGTTTGTAAATAAAGAGGAATGCTATGCATGAATGTTACAGCTGTGTTAACATGGAAAATTTGCATATTATCCGCATCATATAGCATGCAAGATTGTGCATGTCAAATCACACTACATTGAAAACGTACATTAAAAGACCTGGACTGTATGGTAGCAACACACTTTTTTTTTTTTATACTTTGATACTTATTTATACTTTTTTAACACTTTATTTAGTTACCCCTGTTAGATGCTTATTAGCATGCATATTACTAGAATATTAGCTAATTAAGCACATATTAATGCCTTATTCTACATGACCTTATTCTACATTCCTAACCCTACCCAATACCTAACTTAACAACTACTGCACTAAGAAGTGTTAACCTTTACCGATATTGCTTATATGTGTATAATATATAATAGTTATAATAAGTATGTATTTGCTACAAATATTAAGTGTTAAATTCTGTAAATATTTTTATAATAAAATATACTTTTCAAATAAAATGAAACAAAATATAAAATATATTAAAAATATATTTAAAAATACATAAAAACGTAATAATATACAATAATACATATTACATACAATACATACGATATGTTAATAATACATTGATTCACTAAATTAGAATGTGTATGCTAAAATGCTACACAAAGAAGTGCACAAGCGGTCCAGTTTAAATAATGCAGTGACTGTGTTGACCATGTGTAAATTGCAAAATAGGACTTCAGTATTATTAGAGCAGAAAAAAAGACTAACCTGTTGTTATAAGCTTTATTTGGGTAACTTCTTCCTGCTGTGTAGTTTTGGGATTGATAATTCCCTCCACTGCACCTGAAAACAGCAAAACTGATCATTTAATACCGTAAGATATACACAATAAAACAGTGTTCATTTAACAGATACTGTGTTTTTAAATTTGTGTGGAAGATGGAGGATGACCTGGATGGAGGGGCCCAGTGCCGGTTGCTGCCCGGGGCCCATGGTGCTCGATTTGGCCCAGAAGAAGGGAAAGAGTCCCACGAGTTACGTCCAGAATACTGCTCTGCTATGTGATACATTCAGCCTGAGGTGAGACAAACACACACACATACAAAAGCAATTACTATAGCTGTTCACTCGTGATGTACCTTGTTCTGGAGAGAAGAAAGCGTCCTGTGAATACTCACCGCACTGATGAGTCTGAGAATCCCTCCACTGCAGATCTCAACAGAGATCACTACACTTTCCCTCGCTTTCAATTTGAGCTTTTCTGAATGAAAAAAAGAGAGAAAAGATACAAGAAGAATGAATAAAGCATTCTTTCATAATATCATATGATAAGAGTAATGCCTCGTTTCATGATATTTTTAGAACAGTGGATTCAGTGTAAATCTGTGGGATCTTCCATCCACTGTAATTGTCCAACAGGTATCATTCAAGTACCTATCGAATGATGCACGACAGGTTACATGTTTAATTACAATCCTTAGGGTTGACGTAAAAACAGACGGAAATCGGAGGGAGGGGCCAGCCGAAAGGAAATCTTCAGCATGTGCTCTTGTAAATGATGGTCAATATCAGCTTCCTGAGAGCGTGCCAGCATGGCTCTATGGTAGCCACAAGTATGCTAACTCCATAGCATATTTGTGGCTTCTATGTATAATGTGCTGCATAATACAACACAGCGTCCTTAACTGTCAAAGAAATAAATCTCATTGTGATCTTCACATCGCCCACACACCTTTGAAGAGTTTCTAGCACCTGACTGACGCTTCCTTTAGATTTGTCTGAGGCAACAGATCAAACGTGCAACGCTGGAACAAGTTCAACCCGAAGCATCTGCAGCAATCCACAGGCTCTAGTTCGTCTTATCTCTGCCCCCCACGCTCCACCCCACCCACACCAACTGTCCTGTATCATAGGAAGAAGCGTAACAAGTGTGTGAGCGTGTGTGAGGTTAAAGGAGGGCATCTGTGCTCTTTTTGGTCCATGAATAGCTCAGCTCTCATACTGTAAAACTCTAGTTTTGCATTCTAGTTTAGATCAGGACAGGGCAACTGCAGGCTCTTTGTGTTTGTTAAAGGCTTTCACCTCTTCTATGTATCTCATAATAGCGCATTTAACACATACTCAGTTGAACACACACGCTTGAACTTTGACAAATTCGCTACATGCACAGGTATAATACATGGCAAGCATTTGTATGGGTCTTTCTACTCTCTCTCTCTCTCACACACACACACACACACACACACACACACATTGCCATAGCCCATCTATTATGTTGAAAGCTCTTGTTACTTATAAACAGCAAAGAGATTAAATGGAGAACACATGGAGACTTTTGCCTATAAATGTCACATGCACCTTCTCTAGAATTTCAGACGAGATCTAAACAATAGACATGTTTTAATCCATATTTTAATGCCCATTTTCCAATATAGCATAAAAAAGGCTGGACTGGAAAAAGGGCAAAAAACATGTACACTCAAACTACAATGGAAACACATTTACTGAATAAATAGATAGCATGTTACTATGTCATATGAAAGTCATGTGATTGAATCATTCAAATATATGCTTCATTAAGATTTTTTGCTTGAAGCTGATTAAAGTCAAATTTTCTCTTTGATGTATGCTTCACTTAAACCCCACCCCTTTCTTACAATCAACATTCCATTCAGATCTGGATTTATCCAATCAACAAGCAACGAACTGATCCAAGCCTCCACCTAAATTTTTTCTTCCGATAATTTATTTCACTTTAATGTACGCAATATGGAAGAAAAGACCTGTTGCTACTTCTCTTCATCATGACTTATAGTTCCTTTTAGTTCATCCTAAAGTTAAAATTACCTCATGATTTGAGCCATCCTAGGTGTATATGACTGTCTTCTTTCAATTGAATATAGTCAGAGTTATATTAAAACATGTCCTGGCTCTTTCAAGTTTTAGTGAATGAGGATTCAATTTAGTGAATTTTGGGACCCCAAAAAGTGCATCCATGCAACATAAAAAGTGTTCCATATTAATAAAGGTCTCTCTAGTGTTCATCGTTTAGCAGAAGTTAGAAATTATGGTTTATAAAGTTTTAAGTATGCATATTTTCCTATAAAAACATTGTTTTGTTTCAGAAGAACTTTATTAACTCTCCAGAGCCATGTGAAGCACCTATGATGGATGGATGCACTTTATTTGGCAACAAAATCTCGACCATGATTGACTGCCATTATAAACCTTAAAAGAGCCAGGACATTGCTTGTCTGTTATTGTCTCATTTGTTTTTAATATTTTCTGTAAGGAAATTCAGGATAAATATCGGAGACAGATCTGATACTTAACTGAGAACTACATAAAGTTTCCTGAGCTTTGAAAAGGACCTCTGTGCAATGGCCTTTTTATTCGCCAACGTTCATGTAAGCGTCCCATGCCATTGTAATCAAATTTTAAAGCAGACCAACAATGCACTGTCAAACAGGTTGAGTTATATCAGATTACACAAACATATCCAAGTACATAACACCTGTTGAGTCCAAACCAGACTCTCACAGCGTACCTTCTCCGGGGATGCAAAACACAATGATGAAAGACTGACGTGCACGCGTGGGTTGTGTGCGCATGCCAACATTTTTATGACATGCTGCTAATGTAGGTAGCCATAGAAACCCAGCAAACTGTTCCGTTGGAAAGGAAGTGGTTCTGACTTCCTGTAAAAATATGACACCGTTGTGCAGTTGTGGTCGTAACCTCACATACTGCTGAAAAGTGACTTGTACAAACGAGTCGTCCCCAAATGTCGTCCCTACGTAATTTTTTTTCAAGTGGTTCAATTGTGATTATTTGTGGCTCTTATCAGGCCTCACTGGGATGCACGAGTGAAGAGTCTCGCTTTTAATGGATGAGTACATCTTCTTTGCATTACATTCAAATGAGGTGCGATGCAGACAGACAGTTGGAGAATCATCGAAGAGCTTTCACTTACTCATCTTCCTCTTACTATAAGCTTTCATGAGTTTCTCCAGTTTCACATACATGCACTTAGATTAAGCAGGAATTACATTAGAAAATAATGGGCCTAAGGCTGTCCGGCAATGTTCGTCTTAAATTTCTTTTTATCCCATATCTTGCTCTTCTTAATTTAATCGTGTCCATATCATTAACCACAGTAATTCGGCTTTTGTATCATAGTTCTACGGGGGTCATATAATTTTTTTTTTCTCTGAGACACACTTATAATGTTAATCAAGTTTTTTTGCACCAAAAATACTTGCAGCATGAACTATTAAAATCAGACTGAAATGTTTAGGAATCTTGCAAAAATCCTGACTCAGAAAGAGCTAAAGCTTTGGCATTATTTCCCACCAAATTTTCCATTAACGTTTCTTATTCTGTTATATTGCAATAATAGTATACTCATGAAATTATTGAATGAACTCTGGTTTTGATATCTGAAAGTAATTTTGGATGATTAATTTTTGGATCTGTTCCAGTGATGATAATGATATGACCCTTTTAACCCCCCCCAAACTCTTTTTACTCTATAGAATGCCACACAGTCTAGAATTCACATTGATTACTCAAACTATTTGCAAAACTCAACAGCAAAGCCAGGAATGCAATCGAAAACAAACGGAAGAGTCTATGGTGACTGTCCATCTGAAACAGATATCTCATGAGAGCAGAGGGGAACCACAGCAGGAATCAAACAGCCGGAAAGAAAGAGAAAGAATGGGAAGGGAAAGATAGAGGCGCCACTGCTGTCAGGAGCAGTGAGATTGTGTTACTGACTGATATATGAGAGAAATTCAGACAGAATATTCAGTAAAAAAAAAAAAACCTCACACTGCAGACGTAAACAAAAGCAGCTAGTTTGAACTGCAAGGGGTTTCCTGTTTAAACGACTTAATTAGATATGTTGTGTGTCTCTAAATCGAAAGCAAAATGGAGATGGCGTTGCAAACACAAACAACGATCTAAAATGACACACATCAAGTTTGAGAATTTGAGGTTTAGTCGATCGGTTTCAGTTTCAGACGCAGAACAACATTTAGTTTCGTAACCCGAATCAGTAACGCGTCTTTTATTTGCATATTTCACGACAAGCAGGACTTTGTTGTGGAGAAAACTGGGTTTAAAACTGATGATATTTGCTGATATTTGACCTTCGCTATAACCGCATGAACACTCTACTACGCTATCAAACGATCATCCGCACTTTCTGAGAGAGTATTTTTCACAGGATTTCTGTCTCTCTGTCTTGTTCTTTCACGCTTAGGTAGTAGTCATTGATGCTCACAAGTTGTTAAAAACTTGACATGCTATTGCAGCTGTTGAGGTCGCGGTCGGTGGGGTTTATGAGTCGATATCCAATCTGAAAGGCAGATATTGACATGTACACATATCTCATATTACTCTAAATAAACAGGGACAGAGACTTGCATTAGCACACGAGTTTTATATCAGATGAGGAGTGTGTTGTAACAGGCCGAATGCATTTGGTGGTTGATTTATATCATTAAACATAGGGCAGCTAGGGACAAACTAATCTGATAGAAAATACCTTTGATGTAAGGTAAGCCTGTGAGAAATTAAAGACGTAGAATCTCTCATAGAAGAGTTCTCTTGCACAAACACACTCTATACTCCGGCCTGATAAAGGAACACGGGACACAAAAATTTTAATGGGTTGCAAGTTTGAATATACACTAGTACAAATAACATTTGAGTGAGATCATAACGTGCTCTATATGACTTTTGCACAAATGTACAAATCTCCTTAAGCTACAGTTTTCAACGATTTAGTGAGAGGAACTCAAGTCACTGTTATTCACCGTTGTAGATCTCAAATATCATTCACCCTTAACAAAATCAATTTCAGTGTCACGGACAATGCTGCTTTACCAGACATTTAACCCTTAAATGCATGAAGGTTTCGCCGATCATTATTACATATTCCGGTCTTTAACGACCCAGACCAATATATCCAGCACGGATGGATCTTTAACTGCTACAATAGCAAAGAACTGTCTTGATATTTTAAAAACAATTACAGAAGAATAAAATAAAGCATATTTAGTTTTATATTTCATTTCGTATAGTAATTGCTCGGCAGTAAAGTCATTCAAACCCGTCCAATTTTTGCTGATGACATTCATTTGTTTTATGCCTGCAGTAATTATGAGTGAAACATCACATCGTCATTGTGTATCAAACAGTGCCACTTCGAGAAAAAAAGATGCATTGCACTTTTTAACATATCATCTGATGTGTAAATATAGTTGCGCAGGAAAAAATAAATGCAATCTCTAGTGACCCTGTATATTTTTTACAAAATATAATCAGAAAACAGGATGTCCAATTTTAAAAACTAAAGGAGGGAGAGGGTAGAGAATGATGTCCTACGAGGTATGCATTTAAGAGTTAAATATGCACAAGTGCAAATGCCATTTGAAAGATAAAGAATGGTATTTTCATTGAACATGAACTGAAATTGCATTTACTTCAACAAACTCTATGCTTTCCGAAGACTTGCTAGCCACATGTGCCATTTAGGGTACCTTTTTGTCATTTTCTGAACTTCCCTTGTCAATATACCGTAAGCTTTCAATATTTGTAAAAGAACAACGCGATTCTTCTTCTGTGTTCCACAGAGAACTGAAAACCATTCCAGTTTCAGTGAATTATGCCAGAATTAGAATTTTTGGGTGCAAAATTACACCCCTGAAGTTTGCAGGAGATCCTAAAGTTAAGCAAGATATTTAAAATTTTTCAACTCTTGGAGATATGCCAATGTTTCTGTCTCTGTTTCTCTTCTCTCTTATCATTGCATCTTCATTTGCAGGTGCTGCTAATGAATTGGGCCAACAGGGACGACAGGTGACCATGGAGCCCCAAAGGAGAGTAACGTAATGCGTGCATGTGGGTGTTCTTTGGCAGATAACAAACTGAGGAAATCTCTCTCGTGCAGAGAGAGTTATGAGTGATACTGCTCGTGGGGAGGTTGTCTGAGAAAGTTCACTGCAGACACACAAACCGAGGCGGTGTCTTTTATTAGATCAGTGTTGAGCCATAATGGCAGAGATCAAGATCGCCAGCTATAATAACCATACTTCCTGTACAAAAGTATTCAGTAAAGACTGGCTTGCTATTGTATTACACACACAACTGCATTATGTACTGAAGGATCTCCTCTGCAGCTAACTTCGCAATTTACTTTGAGTTGTAGAGACTTGCAGGAGATTTATTGCAAAACATTCACAGTAAGTCACATTACTGCACAAACAAAAGGGAAAGAAACCACATGGAGCACAAAGACAGAAAAAGTGAGCCGGAGGGGCCGGTATTTAAGTGGCATGGAGAGGAGAGATGAGTGTTTCTCTCCTGAGATGCACAAGCGTTCTTACCTTGCAGGTCAGAAAGGAAGAGAAGGGCACTGCTTCCTGTTTGCCCACTGCTCGAGCGCAACGTACCTTTAAATGTTTCACCTGTACCTTTAAAAGTACCGGATGACAGCTCTGACAAAACGTGCACTCATGCACACACACACACACACACACACACACACACACACACACACAAAGAGTGAGAGGACTTACTCACGGAACGCCACTGACAGACAGGAAGTGAGCTTCTATTGTCAAAAAGGCGAGTGTGCCTAGTCCATTCTGTCTTGTCCTTTCTTACCCCCCTCTCTCTCTCAACACACTCTCTCGCTTTCTCTCACATTTGCACCCTGCCTACTCCTTCAGCAGACAAAGAAAGGGAAGGAATGGTACGAGAAAGCAGAAAGAGAGAGAGAGAAATAGAGGGAGAGACAGCGAAAGAGGTAGAGAGAGTGGTATTGAGAGAAGATAGCCCAACCCCCTTCTACCAGCCAGTCTGCTTTCATTTCTTTTTCCTTTTTTTGCTTTTCCCTGTACAGCCCCTCCCCCACCTTCCCTCTCTTTCACTCCATCCTCATTTTCTCTCTCTCCTCTCTCCCTCTCTCTCTCTCTTCACACCTAAAGAGTACAGTATGTGTTTCCAAGGCAACCAATCATAAACTCTGCTCGCTGCACATCAGCTCAATGCTACAGAAGACGCTCTGAGCTCAAAACAACGATCTCACCTGAGAAGAAAAACACATGCAAACATGGAGTGCACGAGACCTCCTAAGGGAGATTGTGTGCAATTGAAAAATTTGCATGGCTGCTTATGAAGATTTATCTGTCTGGTTCACATCGTCTGATTTATTTTCTTATTTGTTCAGATATCAGGGTTTGCATGTGGTTTAGAAAACTTTCCCTGTTCTCCACCCACCACATACAAACCTTCCAGAGTTAATAAGAATTTCTCCACTTGGTAGAAATGACAACTGACTTACTGGTAGCAAAAGCTGCTTACTATTATTGTAATGAAATATGTTCTTATTGCAATGCATGGTAATCTTGAGATTTTCATGTCCTAGGAATTCTGAATTCTGAAACTGAGGAAAATGAGGAATTCTCATTATTGCTACTAAAAAAGTTAAAGGGTTGCTCCACCCCAAAATGAAAATTTCGTCATAAATCACTTACCTCCATATAATTTTGAACCCATAAATGCTTTGTTTGTCTTCGGAACACAATTAAGATATTTTGGATGAAATCTGGAAGGCTTGTGACTGTCCCATAGACTGCCAAGTAAATAACACTGTCAAGGTCCAGAATAGTATGAAAGACAACATTAGAATAGTCCATCTGCCATCAGTGGTTTAACCGTAACGTTATGAAGTGCAGAGAATACTTTTTGTATTGAAAGACAACAAAAAATAAATTACTTTATTCGACAAATTTGACACATAGAGTTAGTATTTTGGAGCGTATCGCTGCTGGCAAATGACATAAGTGACATAAGGATGCGCTGTTTTCACAGTTTTAATCTAAAATATCTTAAATTGTGTTTGAAGACTAACTAAGCTTTTATGGGTTTGGAACAACATGGGAATATTGGGAGATTATTGGCAAAATGTTTATTTTAGGGTGGAGTAACCCTTTAAGATGTTATGGCTAAGTTGTTTTTAGAGAATCTCGCTGAGTTTGTTTGTTTGAGATAAAATAAGTTTACAGGATCAAGCTAGCTAAATAAAATCCATTTTAAAGGCACAGACATTTGAGGATAATATATTTTATACAGGTATAAAACATATTAAGGAACTGTACTCTTGCAATATGGGTTGGCCTAGCATTGGTTTTTGCAATATAGTGCTTTGCAGAAACAAGTTTCTAGCCAAGTTCTTGTAACCTTTCCCCCCTTTAAATTGGCAGTTAGAATAATTCATTACAATTGGACTTGGGTTTCAAGTTAACATTGTTGAGATCATACATTTGATATCAGATTGTAACATTCAGACATTTGAGATGAGATGTCTGAAATCAAACTATAGCAGTTAAACAAGATCAGACGTTTGAGTTTAATGTTTATATCAGAAGTTTGAGATCGGAAGTTTGACATCAGACTGTTAAAATCAGATGTTTGAGATCAGAAGTCTAAAAGCAAACTACACCAGTAACAAAAGATCAGCGGCTCAGGATCAGACATTGGGCACCAGCGTTCAAAACAGATGTCTGCTATCAGACTGAAATCAGACTATTGAAGTTAAAAGAGTTCAGAAGTTTGGGATCAGATCATTCAGCGATTACTTTTAGAAATAATGTATAAAAAATGTATAGAAATAACCAGTTGAAAGAAGTTCCAGATCAGAAGTTTGTTTTCAGGCTGCTGAGATTATACTCTAGAGTTACTTGGCAGCCTGACAGTTAACAAGTCCAGGCAGATATGATACATGAAGCAAATACGACACAAGGTAGAACTACTGAACACAACTAGCTGACAAGCTCCAAAATGATGGTGGTCCAGTAATGACAGTTTCCTCAGAACCACAGATTCCCATATGAGGTCGTGAAGTGCTTGAATTGGCAAAACTTTAGGATGTTTCCAAAACCATGTTTCCTTCACTCCCAAACCATAATAACCACCACCACTGCAACTCACACAGCTGGACCACCGTGGTCCAAACCAGAACCAAACATAATGTTTCAATTTACCGCTGAGCTGTAAAAGGTGCACAGTATGCACGCGAGTTTAAAAGGATGGCTTGTGTTTATGTTTTAAGAGTGCTATAATTACATATCCAGGGTGATTTTGCTTAGGTTTAACACTAGACTACGCTCTTCAAGAATTGTAGTAACTTTCTTCTTTTAAAGGTTTCAGCAGACACTTCGTAACTATGCAAGGAAAAACAGCTTCAGCACATACAAACTTGGTCTCCAAAAACACAGCTGACTCAAGTCTCCAAGCTGTCCTCACAAACGATTAATTCTGCAATTACAGACTTCCTGTTTCTGTGTTTGAACTCTGTTCTGGGTTTCAACTCAGGAAGGTTCATTTCAGTCTACAAGGTTACAAGGCACAACTGATCTCATTTAACTGACATCACATCTTCATTCATTACAGCTCTACCAAATGACTCGGGCTAAGCTTCTATTTTTAGAAGGACATTTTAGCAGCTCACGGTTGTCTGCTTGTGGTAAAGCTCCGGTGAATGTAGGTCAGTATGTGGAGATACGGCACGTGTGCCATTAAGCCCCCTGCAGGCCTGTGCAAACAATAGCCTTCCAATGCTTTTTTCCCTTGGAAACATTTACAGTACACAGTGGATTGTTGAAGTAAACACAGTAATTTTAAGAGCCGTACTTCCTCTGTGAGCTGACATGCATAACAGCAAATGATGCTGCTTTTTCTAAAAACCAGTGCATTTTGAAACAACGTTTCATGACAGTCTTCTTAAAATATGAAAACTAACATGCCGTAGGGATTGTAATTTCATGATGGCATTTATTTAATCACACAGAACCAGAGAGCCAGTGTAAGCGATACCAGTAACTACAGTTGCCGGCGATGATGTGAGGCAATGCATCTGTAATGCTACACACACACACACACACACACACACACATGTACGCACACACACTGCTGTCAGAATAATGAATGACTGCTTTAGTGCTGATCAGTGTGCACGTAATGCACACATACACAACATTCTCTTATTTGGAAATACATGCCAATGCTAATTTGCTTAGAAAAATCCCATGCATGTATCTTTAACTATTATGAGATGTGTAAAAAAACAACAAAAAAAAACCAGATGGTCTTTCCTTTCAAATCTTCGGCTTACCTCCTCTCCTCTTCTTTCAGCTCTTTCTCTTCCCTCTTTCTCCTGCTTTTCTTCCTTCTTTTTCCTTCAAAGCAATTCCAAACCTTTCCTCTCCCTTCCTCTCCTTCCCAAGTCAATCCTGTCGCCTCTGTTCCCCACTTCTCTCCTCCCTCTTTCCCCTCTCCTCTACTCTCTTCTCTCTGATTTTCAGATGTTCACAGCAGACTCATCCACGTGCACAGCCTGGGGGCGGAGCCACTGCTTGCTGCTCCTGCACTTTGCTTAGTTGTCAGTCATCCTACTTCATCCAATCAGAAGAAAGCAAACTGTGTCAATCAAGGTATACCAGCAAATATGAGCCCTGGAGGTGGGAAATGTGTGGAAAAAAAGTGGGAGCGAGAGAGAGAGTGTCTGCCGTGTATGTGTGTGTTTTGGAACAAGGCCAACACACTATGTGCTATTTTTAAACCTCACTGTAGGGTGGCAAAAGACTCCATTTTCTGAAAGAATCGGGTGTATTTCAAAGCCTCAAAAATATCTATATGCTCAATTAAATCTGTTTTGATTGAAGAAATATGAAACTGTGGAATTCATCATGGGATAATTATAGTCTGTATGGTATTTTGATGTAACCATCTCTCCATGTAGCGGTAGATGTGGTCACTGCAGTTAATACAGAGTTTTAATGGACTAAAACCTGAACTGATACCATTCTACCAATTCTGAGCTCAACTGATACATATAACAATGCAAGGGTGTTGCTCTGTGGTAGTTAAGGTAGTTGTTTGGGTGTTGTAGGTGTTTGCTCACCAACCCAAATCAAGAAACCTCGTGCCACAAGTCTCTGTGATATAGTGTTCCCAACAATATGAATTTGGTTGCTTGTTCAATGTAAGCCTATGGAATAAGAATCATAAGTGTGACCTGATATGGCCTGACATGCACAGACTAGATTTCAGCAGGGGATTTAGAGGTGATAGGAGATGTTATGTACTAATAGGTGATAGTGATAAGTGACAGGAGCAGAAAAAAAACAAAAACAAACAAAAGGATTGGAAATAATAACCATAGTAGACAGTAGAATGGGATGAGGCAAAATAGGGATAGGGTAGGTCAATGCAGAACAGCATTAGGGACAACAATAGGAAATGCAAAGGATATTATAAGACAGGAGAAAAAGGAATGTGATAATAGAATAGAATTAAATAGAATAAAATAGAATAGGACAAGATATGATAGGATATGGGGACGGCAGGACAGAATATGATAAAAACAACATGAATAAAATAGAATATGGATAGGACATTAATGGGGACAATAAAGACATGATAGAATAGAATAGAATAGAATAGTAAAGAATAGAATAGAATAGAATAGAATAGAATAGAATAGAATAGAATAGAATAGAATAGAATAGAATAGAATAGAATAAGACAGGACCACTATAGTGAAAAAAGTAGTGCTGAAGTACAATTAAAGATATAGTTAGTATATTTTATTGTGCCAAAGTGGAACTATTTTAAGTATACTTCAGATACATTTTTCCTTTGCATTTATTGATATAAGATTGATATAATTCAAAGACTGTACAATCGCCATCAAAAAATTCAAAACACATTTTAGACTTAATATTAAGAAAATAAAAAGTATAAATATGTTAATAGATTTGAATTACACCGAGTATGAAATAAATGTATTTTAAATATATACTTATTTACTAAGGATGATATGATAGGAAAGAACAAGAACAGGATAACATGGCAACATAGGGCAGAATAGAACAGAATATGACAGGACAGCAAAGCATAGCATAGCAGTAAGAATAAGAAAACATAGGACATGAGAACAGAATAGAATATGGCAAAATATGACAGAATAGGTTATGACAGGATAGCAGGAAAGCATAGCAGTAAGAATATAAAAAGCATAGGACACAAGAACAGACTAGACTAGGTTAGACAATAATAGAATAGATTATAATAGGAATAAGACTAGGGATAGGATAGAAAAATTATAGGATAGCAATATGAATAAGAAAAGCATAGAATAGAAAATAATGGAATAAAATAAGTTAAGAACAATATAGGAAAGAGTATGAATAGAACAGGACAAGGCAGGACATGATAGGATAGAATAGGAAAACTAATAGAATAGAATAGAATAGAATAGAATAGAATAGAATAGAATAGGTCAAGATGTGAAAGAACAGAAAATATTAATAAAAGACAGAACAGAATAGAATAGAATAGGGATAGGACAGTATTCAATAGGATAGTAAAGAACAGGAAAAAGAATGGAAAGAGGCAAGGTAAATAGATAAGTGAGAATAAATGATTATAGAGAACAGAGAATAGCAAAGTTGGAAATGGATGGACTAATAGTAAAAAAAATATGATGGTGATATTTGAGAATATATGAGAAATGTAGAGCATAAGATAGGACAGGATGACATAGTAGAGGAGAGAGACAGGATGGTTGTGCATTCCTGGAGGTGTCTGGTCACAGCTGGGTAGACCCACAGCTTCTGACTGAGACTGAAGCACTTAGACTGAGCTACTGAGGCAGTGAGGCAGTGGGTGAAAGGAGGAGGGGGTCTTGCCTACGTGACTTTCTGTGCATAGCACCCACGTACCCCATCTGCCCCGTCCCCTTCCTATCAAATAAGCAGAGAAGACAATGTTCAGGGTGAGTATAAACCAACATTTGATGGACACAGAGACGGTGCATCACAAAAACCACACAGATCATAACAAATGAGACAGATTCCTGTCTGACTGCCCATAGCAACAGCTCCGGTGCTGCACGGCCTCCATTGGGCGAGTCAGCCGGCTGCATGATATACCAATGTTGGCGTGCCAGCCAATCAGACGCTCTGTCTGGCTGAGCTGGTTTCCACGCTCACCATGGTAACAGAACTACACACTTGAGTCAGTCAAACATGGAGTTCAGACATCCATACACCACATGTGACCGTTGACTCCATATGAAGAGAAAAACCAGAAGATGTCATAAATCAATACTGTTTATGTGCTCGCGGTAGAATAAGGACATAGAGAAGATTCACACTGAACAGTGATGCATGAAATAGCTTATTGGAATTCCTCTGCTGCTACAGAGCCATAAAAGATGCATCTAGTTTTGAGTGGCGGTGCGCTAGGCTTCATATCTGTGGCACTGAATTAAAATTCCAACCAGATAATGCATGTGCAAAAGTTGACGCTAATATGCTACAAGGACTTGCTATTCCAGATATTTCAAGGGTTTTTTTTTTTTTTGCTCTCAATAACACACTGCACAATTTTGAGCAGTGTCATCTATGTCCACGGCACAAAATAAACTTTAACACAAGATATAGGTTTGTTAGGATCACTAACAACATCAAATCACAGATTGGACCATGCAGAAATAACCAGTATTATATAATAAATATCATACATTTAATTTTAATGATAAGAAATGTGTTAGATAATTCATAACAGCATCATAAAATCAAAATTTAGAGAAATATCCATAATATTATCCATAAACGTGAACCAGCTCTGCTTGGCAACAGCTTTGTGTGAACATGATACACGCATGAAATATGATGCTCAGTCAGTGTCATCATATTTTAACCCCAAGGAAGCCCTGATTATTGGTCAGGGGAGAGTTAAAAGACCCACCTCTTCTCCATGATGATTGGCTCTCCAAGCTGTTCGTCTCCCTGAGCTCAATCAGAAAGAAGCTCTTCACAAACTGGTACCAATGGCCCTTTTCTACTGGTTGCAGATGCATCAGCATTAGTGACATCATTAGCCATCCCACTGCAGGGGTGAAGAAAAAATCCCAGCTGCTGGACAGCTGTGCAGATGACAAGAAGCATATACAGTATATATATATATATATATATATATATATATATATATATATATATATATATACACACACACACACACACACACACACACATATATATATATATATATATATATATATATATATATATATATAGAGAGAGAGAGAGAGAGAGAGAGAGAGAGAGAGAGAAAATACATTTTCCTAATGTTTTGTTTCTGTAAAGGTAACAAGATGTCATGAGGTATGACAGATTTTCAAAACAGCTGCTAGATCTCTAGCAATAAAATATATCTAATAATTTTAATATACCATAAAGACAGTTTGCATAATTCAACAAATAATGAATACACAACATAGAAATCAGTCTAAATAAACATCTAATAAACATTAAAGGAACGTTGTCAAATAATAAAGAAACCCAAGTAAAGTATCTATATGTATTCAAACAGTGCCATCTAGCGGTGTGTTTTTTTAGAGCTAGCAGGAGACGCGCTAGTGACGAACATCTCTAAAACACGATTTAGTGAGTGAGAAGCAGGACCGATCTTACTCTTCATAAAATCCGAGAAGTGACATAACTTATTAGTTTGCAACAAAGCCAAACTTAAATACATCCATCACCTTACCTGCGATACGAGCCGAAAACCGATCTTTTCGGGTGTATGAGCTAATGAGGAAGAATTGCGCAGTTTAAATTCTTTTAAGAACGCCCCACAGAGCCTTTCTCCCCCTGCAACGCCGCCATATAAACACGTCCCCTCCATCAGATCTTAATAACAGATGAGCCGAGACCGGAGGAGTTGTTACTCACGAGCGCGTTACTTTTACTAAGGATGAGCGGTTGAGTCACTGAGTGACGTCAGGGCGATTCATCCCACGCGATGGATGTCACTTGGGCTCACGAGCTCGTGCATCTCTTTTCTTTAACACCACCACACAACATGTCTATATATATATATATATATATATATATATATATATATATATATATATATATATATATATATATATACATACATATATATATGTATGTATATATATATATATATATATATATATATATATATATATATATATATATATATATATATATATATATATACATATATTCAATTTAACACATGTTCAATTTAACTGCGAAGCGATTTGTAATAATGGTGATGACACTTTTAGTATGCTTTTTAATAAACGAATAGCTAAAATAAATTACATCAAACAATTAGGCCTATATAAAAACCACCATTTATCGTCGTCTTGGACTGTTTTGAGCTTGATCTGAGGCCTTTTCTCTTCTGATTTAGACAATGGACCGGAGTCGTGAAATATTTGTGGATTATCGTGACTTTTTTATCAGCAGTTTGGACTCTTTTTCTGACGGTTCCTATTCACTGTGCAGTTTATCCTGCAGAGGACATAGACAAGTCGAATAGGTTAGAAAGAATGTAACAGTCATGAAAGGTTAAACTTTTAGTTGAGTCAATAACGTAGGCTATGTTTGCATTGCATTAATAATGTTTTTATATGCTGAAGTGGTTCAGTAATTTATCCATGTGCTTGTGTTTGTCCTAACCCCAAAAAAAAAAATGCAATCCGGTATAGTGGCCAAAGGAAGCGGAAAAAGTGGGATGCAGACCACCCACTATGTAACTATGGCAACAAGTCAACTTGCATTGGTGGGCAGGCAGTCCTGGAGGAAAGC
Organism: Puntigrus tetrazona; assembly: GCF_018831695.1. Lineage (NCBI taxonomy): Eukaryota > Metazoa > Chordata > Actinopteri > Cypriniformes > Cyprinidae > Puntigrus > Puntigrus tetrazona. The sequence goes on along the minus strand of NC_056708.1, from coordinate 7,781,313 downwards.
TCACTATGAGTGTGAAAGTTAACATAAAAACACTTGTGTGTGTGCATTGGGTACACTTCAAAGACTATATACTTCAAAGAGTGCTTAGACAAGTGGGCTTCTGTTCTCCACATATACATAATCACCGTCAGCGCACTTTTACTTACAGTTTTATTTAAGTGTATAAAAGTTATTACCACTATCTATCTATCTATCTATCTATCTATCTATCTATCTATCTATCTATCTATCTATCTATTAGTCTGTCTACCTTCACAAAAACACACACACACCACACACAAATTAATATAAAGTACACAAAGTCAGAAATGTCATAAATTATTTATTTGAAATGAATAGCATTTCAGTTTTTCTTAAAATGTTTACAATTACAAAAATTAGATATCTAATAATATTTTACTTGAAAACATTTTAATACAAAAAATACAAATGCAATTGTATAGTCTATTAATGTATTAACAGTCTATAAACTATTAATTAAATTTAAATTAATAACAAATTAATTTCCTAAATACTTCACTTTACTACACCTATTATAAAGTATTACCAATCGAGTAAATAAAATAGGAAATAAATATACAATAAACAAATTTGCATGAAAAGATCATGGCAACACATGTGGATTGTAACATTATTTATTGTTTTTAAATTTAAATTAATTTTTTTATAATGAATTTAATATACTGTAAATGAAACATAACAGACCTGTGAATAGGCTACAACAGGATAAAATCGATGTGCTACTACTTTTTTGTAACCTTTTTTTGTAATGTGGTAATTTGAGAAGTGATATTTATTGCTACAGTCAGGCCGGTAGGAGTTTTCCTCACTGCTTGTTGTCATGGTAGAGCATGAAGAAGAGAAGTAGGCTACAAGCCCTTCACGAAATCAGGAGAACCTCTTTAAAAGACACGCAAGCTCTTGACCTTCAGAACCAATGAGAGCGAGCACACACACACACACGCGCGCGCACACACACGCAAACGCAAACGCACGCGCACGCGCACGCGCACGCACACAACAACAAAAAACAACCCTAGTAGGCTAATGAATCCACACACTTACGTTATTCCTTTTTTGGAAGAAGACGAAGATACAAAGCATCCTCCTCTGATACATAAGTATTAAAATCCTGTAGAAATGGTTTCCTTCATTGACAAAAATTACGATTATTTATACACAGAGATAATCCCTATTCAATATGTAACGACCATACCCGTCAGTAGGGGGCGCTATGACTCTTTCCTTGCTAGAGTCTGTCCACCAGCGTCTTCAAATTGCACCCAGAGCTAACTCCACTTAAATAAAATTGAACGTTTCAGTTCGCTCGGACCCTGCTGTGGTTACAGATTGCTTATTTGTTTTGGTTTGTTTATTTCAAAATGCCCAAAATGCAGACTCGCATTAAAATATTAGGCTAGATGTTCAGCTTATCAACTTTAGACTAATGTACAGTAAAATAAAACAGAAATGGGTTTTGATTGTTTGAAAGCATACTGAGAGGACAACGGAGCGCTTCGTGTTTACGGCCCAGCCCTAAATCAACCAATTACTGGCATCAACAGGAAATACATGATCGTTATAGTTCACTTAGACCCAGTTTAATGCCATCCATCAATCAAATCTGAAGTCAAAATGAGAAAAGATCAGCGAGGATACGGTTATTTTATTGGACTTCCCCCACAGCCTTGCATTAATGTTTCATTATGACTTTATTGCAAATTTATTACTGTGCATTATGTATTTTATAATAGCTTTATTATAGATTCTCTGAAAGCCACTGTATTATATGACAGCTATTTGATATTCCAATTTTGTGATTCGCATTTTGCATATGCTAAGCAAACTAAGCAAAATATTTGTGACTCATCCTGCACTATATACATTTCTAGCCAATCAAATGCTCTCTAGAATGAGAATGTCCCGCCCACCTACTAGCAGGAATCATTTAAAAAGGGGTATGAGGCCTGAGATACAGCTCTCTCAAACTTTTAAATAGGAAATATATCAATATCGGAAAGTAGTTGTAAAGAAAATTCAGGCTATATTGAGTTCACATTGGTGTTTTAATAGTTTTTTGTTAGTTTTTTTTAATATATTTTAAAAATATATGTCTATATAGCTTCTATTAACAGATTTTTTTAAACTTCAGTTTTAGTTTCGTATGTTATAGCATATCATATTTATATAACAATGATAATTTAGATGTATTGTGCATAGTTTAGAATGTGCCCTCATAATTAATTTTTAATGAATTTCATTGTCACAATTTGTTATTAAAAGCGTAATTTATTAGCCTAATTAAAATCTCAGCTGCTATAAAAATAAACAAGGCTGTCACAATGAACGGCTGAAAATATCTGAGCCCGAGTCGCATGATAGAACATGAAAAAACAAAACACGCGCTATTTCTAAATGTTTGACAGGAGCACCATATGTTTGTTAATTATGAAGCTGTTACGAAAGCGCATCAGCTTTGCTTTTTTTTTCCGCCGCTGGTCATATGGCTCACATCAGCTTTTTAGACACAGCTGGCTGAGGTCAAACTCTCTCCTTGTTCTGCAACATGCTGACAGAAAGTTTCTGAGCCTGACTAGATGTGAGCCAAACGAGACATCTTACTGACATCCGAGGGTCGTGATTTGAGGGCAATATGTGGCAAGATGTGGCAATACTGCATCACTTGTTTCCAGCAGCTTCTGCAGCTGCGTTATTGGACAGTGATCGCTGGGCCCACACGTATCTGCGCCCACAGAACTCACAGATTTACTTCATGAAGACTGTGACAACCTGACAATCACAGAATTATGCACGCTCTGTGCTTCCTACTGTACGTGATTATTGAACAGCTGAAATGAATTTAACAGTGCTTTGACCTACTAATAAGAGCTATATAAGGCATTGTATGTTTAAATCCATTCCAGAGATTTTCCCACAAAATCTGCACAAAAATGGGTCAATGACATGAAAGTCCTTTTTGCAGATCTATTAACTTAACCCTTACAAAGCCTTTCATATTCGAGATAATCGTTTCTAAAGCCTTTGAATCGACCCGATTGACAGTGCGCTTATTTAGTAAATAAATCGCCTTTTAGTATAATTAGTTGTGATAAGCGCGTGTGAAATCTCGCTGTAAAAACGGATAACTATTGTTAGCTGTATTTCAATATGAACGGCTTTTGTGAAATGCGAGTATCAAAATGTATTCGGTCATTGTATTGCATTACGTATTTTGCCAATAAAAACTACACATCATAAAACTAATCATCTTTCCAAGGCATATACGTGGTAGATATAGAGTGATGCATGCATGTTTAGTAATAACTGTTATAAAAATCTCTTTTTGACCATATACTGGAAATTACAAAATCTTCACCAAATCACATATCACTCAGTTTCAGTTGAATAAAACCGAGGAGCTCTCCTTTTGAGTATGAGCTCCACAAATCTTGAAGTGTAAAATATAATACAAAACATTTGTATTACTATTATTGTTATAGATCTATTTTTAATGCTTTTTCCAAAGTTTCTAAAAACCTTCATTTTCATATTCAGATAATGTATGTCTCAATTTCGAAAAAAGGTACCCTTATGACGGGTTTTGTGGTCCAGGGTCACAGATATGAATACGGCTTTTAAAATAATGATATTATCAATTGTTACATATGCCATTATGGTGTTTTTAACAACAACATGTGTAAACTGATATAAATGCAGAAGATGCAAAAAACATTGGTCATAAAACTGAAATATTAAACTGTTTTCATTTTGAGCTAGATTTCTGCCTTTCAGTCTTCTTGGATCCATATTCGTTGCTAAACCAAATTGCCTAAAAAACTCAGATTCTGTCTGAGCCTAGTGATCCTATATAAACCTGTCATTATCCCACAATGATCCCACGGCTACAGTACGACAAGGATCGATGATGAAAACTAGCAATTCCACCGACGGATCCGTAAAAGATTAGCCGCGCATCACAGGCCATCAGCAACCTGCCTCTCCGAGCCTCCGACCTCGAGAGCTGTGTTTTTAAAGCACACGCTGGAGAGAAACAGAAAGCGATATGTCAACCATCACTCCTCATTAGAGGCCAAATAACCACAGCATGTCGCACGGCGCGCTCCCTCAGCCAATTTCTCTGTCCCTCCAAAAGCGCATATATCGCCCTTTTAGTGTGTCCGGCTGGCGTCTGGCTCAGCAGTTTGAGCAGGATTCGTCCCTGCGGTTGTGAGCCCAGTTCTTTCTACAACTATTTGAGGTGCTCATTTGTCTGCATTCCGCACAGAGAGGAGCCATTTGGATCTGACTGACTGATTTAATCCCTCTTAAATACAGGCCTGAAGATTTCAGAGAAGACCTGTTACACACGGGGAATGTCTGATAGATCCCTGCGTATGTGTGTGTGGCCGTTGCCTTTGAAATGCTGTCTTCAAGGAGTCTGACAAATCCGTATTATTGAAAGCTCAGCAAATTTAAACCCTCTCGCTGAAAAGAGGAAGATGAGAGGGACTAGGAGTGTTGTCTGAGACGATGGCCGTCTTCGAAGGATCTGGCAGACAGACATGCTGAGATGTAGCAAACAAACACAGAGATAAACAGCAAATGGTGGAAGGAATCTAAGAGATGAGGGAGGTGGGAGATTTATACACACAGACGGCGCCGGTATTGATTTTTCACCTCAGAGCCGAATTCTCAGGGAACTCTGAGAAATTTTTGGAGGCAGTTGTGAGTCAGACTGTTCACGTAGGATTCGGCGGAGACAGGAGCTTTCTCTCGTCCTAACAGCTGCAGGATCCTGCCGCGTCTCGCCGCAGTCGGCTGTGTCAGATTAGCACATGCGCTTGTTTCACGAGGAGACTATAAGTGCGCGATTATTTTGAGACGCTGATATGAACATTTTGACGTCGTGTAATTGTGCTAAAGTGTGCTGTCGGGATACTGAAGTATGTGACTTTCGGGGGTTGCTTTCTAGCGGCTTGTCATCCGAGATCTTCTTGAGCTGTCAGCTCTTGGAGAGATTTGTTGCTCGCCCTGTTTGCTTAGATATGGCAGACGAAGCACCTGTTCACCCCACCCTGATTGAAAGGAAAAATGACTGTGATAATCTGTCCTAGTGCATGCGGGGGTCAGGTTTTGCCTACTTTATGTGCACCAAATGTCCCCGCAGGGATGGCAAAACGTGGAATCACCTATATCAGGGAGATCAGCTGGTTTTATAAACATAAGGTTTTATAAACATAAAAGGTTTTAGATGGGGATGGGTTTATAAGTACTGATATTTAAAAAGAGAAAAGTGTTCACTGGAAAGAAAAATTATATATATATATATATATATATAATATATATATATATATATATATCTATCTCTCTCTATATCTATAAATACGTAGAAAGAGATAGAGATTAAAATATCTATATATTTCTAAATATAATACGCAGCTATATATAATATAATATAATATAATATATATTACATAACTATACTGGTTTAATGATTTTTGCAGTAGTAGTAGTAGTACGTTATTGTCCTTGAGAAATACATTTTTGCACTGGAAAAAAAGAAGAGAAAAATAATTTGTTACCCCACTGCCTAAAAATGTTTTGTTTAGTCAACTAAAATATTTTTGTTGACTAAACTAAATGAACATCAAGTAACTTAAAGTTTTAAGTTGACTCAACTAGAAATATTTACATACCATACATACCATAAACCGATAATAATAATAATATTACCATTACCATTACTTAATAAATGACCATAGTAAAAAATAAATTCTAAACTATTATTTTGTAAATTGCATATATTTAATTTAGAAATTGCAAAATTTTGATTTCAAATACTTAATATTTGCCTAATTGTGGAATAGAATAGAATAAAATAACATTTTATTTCACATAGTGACATGTTTCTTCTTGCTTAATAAAAATTAAACTATAATTACAATTAAATACACACAGGCCTACATATATATGTATACACATACGCACACACACACACACACACTTTGCTAGAGTCCTGTACACCTATTTACATAATATAAAAACTATAAAAAATAATACATTTTGACATTCAGCAATCACTGATGACAGCTTAATTGTATACGGAATTATGTAATATTAAGTAAGTAAAATAAAATAATCTAAAATAAAATGTTCCATAGCTGTGACTCCTGGGGAGTGTCCCAGAAAGCAAGGTTAATTTACCATCTGCTAGACACGCAAGGCATTCTCAACAGAGCAACGAATCGACGAGTCTCTATGGAAACCGACGCTAAGAAAAAGTGCACCATGCTGTTTCTTTCTTCTTCTTCTGTTCAAAGGTCATTTACATACTTAGTGCACAACTTGTGGTTGTGCAGTCATTTTTTTTTTTACTTTAATCCTTGAGAATAAGAATAATATTGTTAGTTTGATGCTACTTATATATGCCATATGAGTTATAAAAATACATTATAGAAAATGCAGATCTATGATTATAATAAATAATAAAATATAAACATATATAATAAAACAAACATTACCTTGTCACAATAGTGTTTTATAATTTATACAGAAAACTATAATATATATATATATATATATATATATATATATATATATATATATATATATATATATATATATATATATATATGCCAATAAATATATAATATTTATTATAAGAAATGTAATAACCATATTAGAAAAATACTTCTAATAATAAATAATTTTATTGCAATAATGTATAAAATTGTCCCACTAAAGTCTCGTCAGTATAGCAAGCATGCATACGCTGATAGTTCTAAAGTAAGCTAACCCTGAAACATAACCCACTCCAGAGCAGGTTATCTTCAGAGAGCAAGTTGCTATGGTTACTTGCATACCCTGAAAGTTACCTCCGTTTTTGAAACCGAAAGTTGAGGTTATCTGCTTACTCTTAAACATACCAGATTATGTCACACAACCTGGCCCCTATACCTCTATTAGCTTAATAAACTAGAAACAATGACAAATTAAAATGAATTAATAAAAAAAAAGGTGGCATTTTGCAATCATTAATATGCAGTTAAATTATATAATGATATATGTAAAAAAATGTATATACATTTATGTATATTATATTATATTATATATTGTATTATACTATATTATTATTTTACATAGCTGTTCTAATTTTATTCTAGTTTCATTACTAGTATCAAGTCAACAAAGAAAACCAAATTTTCAATGTCAGGTCAAGTATTGATTAAGCCAACAACTGTACGTTTTCGCAATGTAAGAGCAATGAAGTGATTGAGTTAAAAGGACAGAAAGAAAAAAATTATTTGTGTATCGGGCACAAATAAAAAGAAAACTGACATATTTAGAAGAAGAGACCTTCAATGTCTGTAAAGCAGTCGATAAAAAAAGGTCAAAACAGGTGCATCATCCATCTTGGTTAACAGAATAAAAGGATGAATGATAGAGAAATATAACAAAAAACGAATAGATAGTAGACGTAGGGCACCTGAAAGACGAGTGAGGCTTATCTGCATGGAGAACCGAGGACGAGTTTGTAGTTTAGAGCAAGACAGCGCCTGTCATCAAATTATAGCACGCATTTAGTTCGGGAAGGGCCAAACAATTGGCTTTTTACTTCCCTTTTTTTCCAATGTAAATTTAATTTAGAGAAAATGTTGATTTAATCTCTGCTTAGTACAGCATGACAAAGCAATAATGAAACGATCAAATAAAGAAAGGAACTTGAAAAGAAACGAAGGCACTTTATAAATGGTGTTCATCCTTATCTAAGCACATAATTATAGGTTATGACAGACATTCATATAAACTGTTTTCTTTTAAAACCGCATGCCAAAAAGATTGCGCTCCATTAGAATTCCTAGCTCGAGACTCAGAGATAATCACACATAATTAGAGAAAATTTCTGTTTACAAGCTAATTCTATCACACCAGAAAAATTTAGGTCACCTCTCTCAACACACCCTCACAGTTGTTTCTGTGTGAAGCTGAGGGGCCTGTGAGAGGAAGAAGAGGTTTACTTCGATCATCACGTGTGTCCTCAGCTCTGAGGAGCCGACGACAGGAGCTGTGTGAGCAGCCCGCGGTCCTCCAGCAGTGTGTGGTCTCTTAGGACCCGGAGCCCAAACATCAAGAAAGTGTTGAGTTGCTAAAGTGTGATTTGTACTGGAAAATTTAGACCGCTGTTCCACATTTTTTTGTAATTTCTGCACCACTAGCGGCACCAAAATAACTAAGAGTTTTACAATTTTCTAAGGAAAGTATGAGAGTGTCGACAATGCTAAGGTGAGTATGACATCTAGTAAATGAACATTTGGTCATCTGTTAATTCTTTTTTCGTTTTCGGCACTCTTACGTTGTTCCAAAACTGTACGCGTTTCTTCGAACACTAAAAGAAAATATCAAACAGTTGTTGGCCCTCTTTGACTTCCATAGTAGGGGGAAAAATTGTATGGAAGTCAATAGGGGCCAGCAACTGTCTGATTACCGGCTTTCTTCTGAATAGGTTTGGAATGACATGAGGGTGAATAAATGAAAACAGAATTATTCCTTTAACTGAAATAAAAAGAAAGCTAGCATTACTGTAATAAAACTGAAAATCTTATATTTAATAAAAATGACAGTGTCATTTTAGTTTTTGCACATTTGCAATCCATTTGCAATCCATCTGTATTAAACATAAATATCACTAGTTAGAGATAACACTAGATTGTGCTGGGAAATTAAATTTAATTATTTAGTATTTGTGCCAGGTTAATTTTACAGTAATTTTACAGTAATTTTGGCAGTTGTAAAAAATTAAAACTAATGAACCTATTCACATTTCTGGATCATCACAATTAGGTACACATCTATAGTGGTGAAAGGAAACTACAACCAATGTAATGTTTTGTGTTCCTCGTTGCTGACCTTACAAAAGAGAATATATATATATATATATATATATATATATATATATATATATATATATATATATATATATATATATGTAGGGAGACTGATTACATTAGTCAGAAGATAGAAAGATGTTAAACTTGCTGCCACTCCTTACATTTATACACAGCAGGGTTAACTAGTTTTTCACAATTTAAGAAGGTAATATGACACAAAATATAGTATTATATAATGTCTAAAATAGATTTTAATAAATGTGTAAAAGTGTCATCACAGTCTGCGAAAAGAGCCCATATTAAGGCTAAAACTGATATAGAAAAGAATAAAAAAGGGACTAACCAAATTCATATAAATTTTGTAAAATATTTTTTTAACTTAACCTAGATATTATTAAATAGAATTTATGCAAAAAACAAACAAACAAACAAAACTTGTCTATGATACTCTGGTTAAAATCACTAAGCACCACTAATAATTATTTCCAAACAGGTTTCCAAATACTATTTCAGCCCCACCCCAGACTCACGCTATTGGTTGAGCCAGAAGACATCGAACAGAAAAATCATTTCACCTTGGAGCCACAGTGTTTACAGTTTGTTTACGTTTGTTTTTCGGAGTCAATAAGAAAAAGCATTTAAAAAAATTCTGATATTGACAGGCTACTAGATTTCTGGGTCCGTGAAGTCTCAGTCCTGAGTGTGACAAAAATGGAGCACCCATACGACACATGACACTAGCTCATCTATTACAGCCAATTCACCCCAATTTAATTTCTGAATCTCACTCAATTCGCCACACATGGACATGCTGTTTTTGCCAAGACATGTTACCCAATTATCAAGTGGAGGTCGGCTGGCGAGTCAGAAATCGTGCTTTCAGAACTTTAGAGAAGGTTTTCATAGCCTAGCCTTGTCGGTTTTTGCAACCTTGTAAGTTTACTGGAACATTCCATCTGATGCATTTTGAGTTTATGAGATACAATGTCCCAAAACTCTCCACTGCAGTTGCAAAAAAGCGCATACGGGCTCTTTCATCCAGCTGTTGAGGCGCTCTAACGAATACTCCACGGGCTAACGCTTCACAGTACCTAGGCGGGTGTTTGTACTGTCACAAACCAGGCGAAAAAACAACAAGTGCTGCTGGAGAGCCCTTCCATGACTGCGCAGGATGGACAGAAAGGGATTTGAGAAATCGTGCGGCAGCCGAGGCCGTTGAATGAGAGCGACGAGCCGGTTAGCTGATTAAAAACGCCTGATCTCCACCACCCGACCTCACAATGTGTAACTTCATCAATTACAGGATTTTCCAGCACCGCAGAGATCGTATCGATCCAGCGCATTCAGTCAAATGCATTTAGAGCAGGATGTTTCCACGGCCTTTTCTGTGTGATGGATATATATAACACCCTCACAATGGCTCTTCTCTTTCAGTCGTGTAGCAATTTAATTAGTAATCTTGACGACTGCCTGTCACGGGGGGTAAACAGAGGACGAGAGGGAAAATATGTTTATTAGACGGTTGTATTTGGAAAAGTTCCCTCGTTCTTCTTTCTGGACTGATTTAAATCGCTGCAGACACACATATCAGGGTGATTAGCGAATGAGAAAAGTAGAACACCAAACTGAAACAAATCTACTGTAATATCTTCTCAGATCTGCTCTATTATGTGAACCCGGCCAATTTTCTCTCTCGATTTCCTTTTGCTCTACAGGATTTGTCAGGAGACGAACTCAGCCATCTTTTCAATTTTCACTTTGGCTGGCCGTGAGAGCCGATGTAATTATTTCTCAGGTCTTTTTTTTTTTTTTTCCTAACGAATTTCTCTCATTGTTCAGCAGAAGGTCAAGTCCTTGTCTCTCTGCCGCCATCCGGGCACAGTGCGCTCAGAGGGCATGGCTCAGCGTCCCCCCGCTGCGGCGCTCGGAGGGCGAGCAGGTGCCCCTTTAATCTGCCAACTGCAGGCTCTTTAGTTATAATGGGTTTACAATAGTCATTTTGGAAGAAGAGACTATTGGAGGAGGGATGTTGCACATGTGACCTGATATCCATGAAGAATGAACCATCTGCTGCGCTTCAAGACAAGACCGAAGGAATGGGATACTGGAGAGAGGAACACACAAGATGTCTGTCTGGAAATGAAAACTGTCCCTCACTCCATTACAGTTATTGTATGTCCTTTATGGGTAATCTCACCTGCTTGGGTCACATCCAAGACACATTTCATACCGAGTATATAAAAACATCTTTAAATTACATTTATTTTAAGAGCATTGTGCGTTGCATTACGAAAATATTAAAAAATATATATATATACGTAATTTATTTTAACTCCTTCCATCTCCTTTCTACATTCTCATTTCCAAAATGCTCGTGGGTTATGATGCATTCACTGTGGTAAGCACAGCACTAAATGTGAAGTATTTATGATAGTATTTTAATTCATAATCTTAAAGAGTGAAAATGCTGCACATATTACGTTAATGAGAATATTTTTATGGCAGTAAAGCACAGTGAAAAACAACGTTGTGCTTTAAATAAGTAGGATTAGGTATACAGCACTAATAAATGGCTAATATTCTAGTAATATGCATGCTAATAAGCAACTAATAGGTGTAATATTACAACACAAAAAAAGTGTTACAATATTATATATACACACAGATATATATATATATATATATATATATATATATATATATATATATAGAGAGAGAGAGAGAGAGAGAGAGAGAGAGAGAGAGAGAGAGAGAGAGGCATTAATATATAGGCTTCATTTTCTCTATGCTGTAATTGTGAGACTTACCCTCATAATTTTTGTACCGTAAGTACAGTAAGAATATCACATGCATTAATTTCCTGCTGTGGAACATTTTAAACATATAGATGAAATGCCAGGGGTAAGAACAGGTAATGACATTTCTGAAATGACATCATTAGCCCTGTTTTCTCACCAAGTTTAAGTTATTAACATTTTAGCAAAAACAGAGAAGGAGGGCACCGAAAGAAAGACGAGAGCGGAGGAGGGAGGGAACGGGAGTGAGTGCTCTGTATTTAATTGCTTTTATTCAGGTCATCAGATGGGTGAACTACGTGACAACTGTACAGTAGATGTGTAATTAGATAGGAGGAGCAGAGGAGGAGAGGAGCAGAAAGAAGGGACAGCGACAGACGGAGAGGTCACACAAAGGTTACCGAAGAACAGTGAACAATCCCACCCACAAACACACACACCAGAACCACAGGCTCCAGCGGCGTTAGCGGTGCAGATGCACATCAAAAGGACTTTGATTCATTAAGGCGGTGATTAGAATCAGGAGATGACCGTGTCTAATTTTCCAATGAACCAATAACTGGCCGCATTTAAATAGCGTTTTCTCTCTCTCGCCCTTTCATTCTTGAATTAGACGTATGTTGTGTTTAATCTCAGATTGTAATCCTTCACACTGAAACTCTTCCTGCTGCTGGATTCTCTGTGATTATTACGGCGTAACATTAAACAGTAGGCCTTCTCTGCTTGCAGTGGTGGCTATATATTAGTGTACCCTACCTATTATTTAAACGTTATACATATCATACTTTCTTTTGATTTATGAATGTGACCTGGATGCTTCTGTGAGATTCATCTTTATTAGTACATTTATAGGCAAAAGCATGATGAAACTACAGCGCAACTAGAAAGGTAATACGAATATTTTTGTTATAATACAATTCCCTTGGTGTTGTTAGTTAGATATAACATTCATATGTCTCCTACTTTGGAAACAGTCAGAAACAACTGTCTACTGCTTACTATAGACAAACAAAAATGCTTCGCTTTAACGCATTGTTGCCACATTACATGTGACTAATCATTTTTATTCACTTCTATAGATTTTCTATTGATTTACTTTTAACAGTTAGTCACTGCCGTCAAAACTTTTAGGTTAAGCAACGCTCCGAGCACTAATTTAACGCTTCAACAAATGTCTGCATCACTTTATTTAATGATCTTTTTCACGTTCCAGAAAAGTTTTCAGTCTGATGGGGATTTCACGGGCGAATCTTTCTGCAGATTACATCGCTGTGCCAGAAGGTGGCGTCTAATGACTCTATAAGTGAGCAACTAAACAGATTCGTTCAAAAAACGAGGATTCATCCCGGAAGGCGAAAGGCAAATGTCCTTGCAAACGAGTCAGCGATTCATTCAACCAATTTGTTAAAGCTCATCAGATGCAAAATTCACTTTACAAGTTTGAAAGTGTGTTGGAAGTGCATGTGCACATCATCCTCTAATGGCTTTGTGGCTTTGTTTGGAAGTGTTTGGAACACAAACAGACAGCAAAATAGCAGAAGTAACTGTTACATTCTTCCCTTTCCCCTTTTTCTAAACGAAAGTTGTGTTTATTTGAAATGTTGTATAAAAGTAAAATCACACTAGCAATATTAAACAAGCAAGTATACTGCATTTCCAAACAGCGGTTATTTATTTGTTTTTTATTGCTTTGGGTTATAAAAGGGTTCATATTTTGGTTTTGGGAGTCCCCATCAAACGGTGGATATGCAAAGGAAAAGAACTATGCAATAAAATTTATTGTCTTTTAACATGCATTTATTTTTACCTAAAACCTGAGACCAATGCACAATTTCCGGCCGTCCCAGATAATAGATTGGCATCGTGAAACAATCACAGCAATTTTGTTTAATCTAAGACAACGACTCCCAAACAATATGTTCAAATATTAATTTTTCACACACAACACAAACACAAACCGATTCAGGGTGGACTATTTCAATATGACAATAATTTTATACACAATGCACTTTCAGATTTTAATCTTCGCAGGATGTTTTCATTCACTCACTAACTGAAAACAAATCCGTAATAGGGGGACTTTAAATACGAACTGCTTAAACTGCTATTAAAGTATTGCTGCTGCTACTTTAACAAGTCAGTTCACTGTGAAGCAATCTTGGCCTCGCTGTCTGCAGCTATTTTTAAGCCGCACGGTTTGAACCTACCAAAACAGAGAAAACGGAAATCTCCAAAATCCACGTTTCAAAAATACATGTCAATTTACCAGTAATATTTGACAATGACGGTGTGATAATACTTCTTTAGCACAAGTCAGGGGTTCATTTATATTCACATAGAAAATTGCAAACGGTATGCATACTGCATCTAGCTTTCTGTAGCATGCAGTTCCAAACATATGTGCTTGTCTGTTTGTTGTCAGCTCCGAGTAAACACAAATGCGTCTGTTCCCCAAATGAATCTTGGCAGGATCTAGCATGGAAAAAAAAAAAAACCTGAGAGGGTTCCGGGTATCATCACAGATGAGGGACTTCAATCATCATGCAAATGAATTTACCCACGATGCCGCGCAACTGCAGGATAAACCTTAGCGAGTCAAAGGAGCTACACTGCTCAAACATACCGTGACATGTTTACATATTGCCAATTAATAATCCAAGAAAAGACCACAGACACGTGTTTGCAGATTCCTCAGTGTTTGGTTTAGAGATACAAAAGATTAATAATGATGAAGCTCAGTGTCAAGAGACGACCGCAGACAGATGAACGCGTCTCTACTTGAGATGTGAGGAAAGAGAGAGAGGAAATGAAAAAGCAGATATCAGGCACAGAACGGCTGATCAGAAGCGAAGACAGAAGTGGCTTCAGGACTGCCGCGGCGTCGCTGCCAAGAACAGCAGCAGATGCTTGTGAAAACCAGAGCGGTCTGGATGCTTGAACTCCACCTGACCTTGAACACACCCTGGTCTCTGGACAGACACATAAAGGCTGGGTTTAAAAGCGCTCCGGTTGACCACAAATCAACCCCCGGGTGGAGGGAGGTCACAGTTACGTGGTGAGAACTGTCAGTGAGCGGTGAGTCTCTGCTTGACTTTACGACCTTCTCTTTTCATGAAGTCACAAGTACCTTTAGTGCAGTAACGGTATGGTTCTGCATCCTAGAGACAAAAATAACCACCCTTCCACCGCACGGTCACTCTCCAAGATAATCAAAATGTTCATATGAGAGCACTCGAAAAGGAAGCATAATTCAACCAAAACAATAAAGCCCCACATCGGTTGGCAGATATGAGAGCTGTGTGTTTGTCTATGAGCGTTTTGAAGTCTATTTCAATATCAACACTGCCTGAGGACGCATGCCAGTATTTAGTTGGCCAAATTTTTTTCTGTCTGGTTGAATCTCATAAAGAAATGGCAGTTTATATATATATATATATATATATATATATATCACCCCAAAATCATAAACACAACAACAACAAATTATATTTTTAAAATAGCTTCAAAGGATGATTTTTTTGTCACATTCTAATTGTATAAATAAAATAATGACAATTATTTTATATATAAATTATATTACATACACTGGTTTTATATTATATCATATATATATATATATATATATATATATATATATATATATATATATGAAGGGGTATTTGCAAAGACAGATAACAAATTATTTTTCTATTAAAAATATTTTTTGATTATGTTAACCATGTTACTTAGCAGTATGTTCTGGTTATTTCACACAAGACCTACTTATATACACAAGACATACTTTTAATTTTGGGTGCAAAATAAATTCAATATTTAGAGACAGAGACAAGACAAAAAACAGAAGTTCATTTCCAACCTAGAGAATTGAAAGCAACTGAATAACTGAAGTTTTGGGAAAGAAAAAAAACCCCTATGTGACAGATTCCAGTGATGAACTGTCGTCTCGGTCAGGTGAGGTGGCCACAAGGAGATTAGCTGCCCTTTCATCCGCAAATAAATTTCTAAAGTATGGCGAAAGCTATCTGAGTTATTTACTTTAATCGTTATTTAAATCCCCTCTGACCCGGTGGGGGACGAGGCTTTGCCCTTGCGGCCTCTCGTCGTAACCTTGCTAACATTCTGTCGACTTTGACTTCAATGCGCATGCCTTTGAGCCGACCGGATATTTGGGCATTAGCAAAGAACACTGCACACAGCAAACTGAAGTGGGACTCCTTAATACGGGACAGAACCAGAGTGGAAAAGTAGACGATCAGAAGTGTTTGTTTGGCCGTTCTGATTCTCTTATTTGATTGCTGTTTACAGAACTGACAGAAGTTGTCGTAATCTGATGAAGCTTTCCAGCCAAAAGCTGACTTTCATCGCTGATTATGTGTATTGTGGCGTTGTTTCCCTGTTCTTTATGAAGGTGACTGGAAAAACAGATGTGTACTGCGCTCACGGCTCTGAGGAAGGACACTGCAGTGTCGTCATATTCTCCTGAGACCTTGCAAATACTGCTTTTTTTCCCCAGATCGTATCTTACACAATTACAGTGTTTGGTGCACAGTGAACATTACACAGACGCGTTGTTGAAATTTGTTCATATTTATGCATACTTTATAACATCGCTTAGCAACGCTATTGATATTGCTGAAAAATTGGTATTTTTCTTCTTTCTCTCAGTGAAGTGAGATTGAACAGCTTACATTCAACATGCCTGCCCATTCAGGGTAAACAATGATAACATAAATAGAACGCCGCTTGATTTATACATTAGGAATTGATTGGATGAATGTGAGTTTGCTAAGCAATGTCTAAACAGCTATATGGCTATTGGTTCACATTATCCAATGACCTGCATGGAAAAGTAATTTCAGAGAAGAATTAGAATTACAAGAGTTATTACAATGACTGCGCTGATACAGCAGAACCAAATCATTATTATATCATATATAGTGGGGCTTGAAAAAGCTTTATATTTTAATATTATAAAAAATTAAATGTTTAATTCAAATAAATGTTTCTATTGTGATAAATTGTTTTATAATATGGAAATATTTTAGTATAATAAAATATAAAATACAATAATATAAAAAATAGTTATATAAGTTATATAATGTGATATATACATACATCACACACACACACACATATAATTTGCACGTGTGTTCTGTATATATATCATGTGTATATAATGACACATACAGCATAAATAAATAAACACACATAAATTCAAAACACTAAATAAACAATATACAGTAGTTAGAAGCAGGCAGACAAACAGGCAGGAAACAAAACCACACATATTAAAGACGGCAATTGGACCAACTGAACAGAAACAAACTGGACTTAAATACTCAAAGTAAATTAGTAAATTAACGAGACACACCTGAAGACAATGATACAACTAACTGAAATGAAAAGTAGGGCATACAGAGCATCTGGAACATAAAAAACAACAACAAAAAGTCCAAAGATGTGACACATGGTAGTCCCACAATCTTAGAAAAATGACAAAAAATACATGCCCTCATAAATCAAAGAAAAAAAACAACAACGTAGAAAGCTGTTAAAATGATTCATCAGTAGTGGATTAATTCATAAGCACCTCTCCATCCATTTCTGTAGTGTACGCGACGGCCCGTTTCTAATGGACAGCTGGTGTTGTCCAGTCATCTCCTGCATTACTCATCTGTTTCTCATTTTGCATCCTTTTCTTTTCTCATCCACTCTCTCATCCCTTACGCAGGCCAATCAGGACCTTTTCTATTTCAAAGTCCATTTTTCAAACACTTCAGCTGCCTTTCATCTCGATGTTTTCCGTCATACATGGCGAGAGACTGCGAGAGAGATGAGGAGCGGCTCATCTGGAGAAAGCAGAGAACAATCTCTTCATCTTCAAGAACCAGCAGCCTCTGCATGCACAAACATCTTTACCACTCCGAGCCCTGGATCAGGTATGACATATCTCACTCTCGCACGCTCTCTCTCGCTCTCGCTCCCTTCTTCTCTCTCGCTCTGTTCTGGAAGATGAAAGTCGTATGAAATGTTCATAGCTTTCACGAAGTCCATACCGGCGCTCAAGCATCACCTCGTACGTTCCAAACACAAGTTCACCGCACGCACGCACTTCAGAATTCAGCCTGCGTAACTTTCAAAGACAGAAATGTTTGTCGGTTTATGCGCGTAGGTGTTTATTTGTTGTGTTTCTATGATGTTTAAACTGAGATGATCCTGACTGAACGCCGTCGTGACAGGAAGTCTAAGCAGTTCATGTCATATGAAAGGACAGAGACTGACGAATGGAAAAAAAAAACCAAAAACAACTCTAACACTAACCTGAGAAGACAGAAAATGCCTTTAAACACTTTCCTACAGTTACTAGAAATGTAACTGTTCACTCGGCGGCTATCTTGAAAAATCCTAGGCAGTGGGCACAAAAGTACACTAAAACTGTTTCAGCGTATTACATACAGTCTGGCAACAATGGTATTATATATTTCGATTCTTTACGGTTTTGCAGGCTGGCCCATTGTAAAAAAAGAAAAAAGAAAGACACTTCATAAGCTACTTTTATAAAACGTAACTGAATGCGGTGTTTTCGACACTTAAAGTTATTTGCAATCAAAAGAAAATGCATTCTAGTTTGTGCATGCATTTATAGTAATGCAGTTGTAGCAGTGTGTTTGTGAAACAGTTAAGTGTAATTTAAAGTGTAACATCTTTATCTGTAATTTCATAATAACAGGTAATGGTTAAGTGTACTGCATAATTACTGGCAAGCATTATGCTAAACCAAACGTAATGTCAATTTACGCTAAGTGCATATAGCCTACTTTGCCGAGAGAGGTCATTTACACTAACTCCGCCCACTAACGTGTGATTGGACTAGTCAACAGTACAAAAGACGACCCCCCCCATCTTTTGTTGAAAATAAAATATTGGGTAGGTGTAGGGAGGCTTTATTGTCCCCATTAAATTATTTAAACAAAAATTATAATTGACCCTCAATACGTTATTATTGCACACTGTTTTTAATGTACTAGGTGCAGATTGTTCCCATTAGCAGGCCTATAAACAGCAGAAAATACATTCTATCGCTCAGAAAATATTCCATTTTCACTTGTCACGCAATTTCAAAGCCATATACATATTTGATAAATTATATATTTATATATTATTATATATTTGACAAATATATTTGAATTACGCACTAATTATATAACCGTTGTATATTTAAATGTATTAAATTGCAGCGTCTACAGTGCAACATTATAATGAAGCTGCAATTCAGTGCATTTAAAAATATGAAATCTTATATCAGACAGCACACTTGGATTAAAAGCAATCAAATACTAAAACACAACAGAATATTAAAAAATGCATTTAAAAATGTGCTTTGAAGAAATGAACACGCACACTCGAGTGTTTTATTTCATAATATTATATTATCTGCAAGTACAGATAATTTTTTATTTTGGGATTTGATGCATACACTACAATTAAGTGCACGTTATAAATATATAAATGCGTTTGTGAATTCGAAAAAACCCAACATTTTTTAATCACTACCATTAGTTAACTGATAGATTCAACAAGCCTTTAGAAATGATCACCGCGATTTGGAATAAAGATTCGGGATTACATACATAAAACATTAACCAGAGCTATTTTAATTGCCTCGATTTCCTTTCTGTTCTCTTCTTCCGCTCACCCTATTCTCTTGGAACGCAACATTCGAACACTTTGACAAGACTTGTGTACATAATCAACAGCAGCTGGACCTATTGAAGCTGGCAGATGGGCAGGTAGACAGGTTTGCAAACCAGACAGATGCACCGTTGTGATCAAACAATGCTTCTGTTTAGTTCTATTCAGCTGTACCTAGGCACTGAATTTGGAAACGTTTTCAACGAGCATTTTCTTGCGTAACGATGGCTTGACACATTGCCATTGTTATTTTAAATGCAATAAAACGGCAAAACAAACAATAATCGCGATGCCAGTTTTGTCTGTTCTCAGGAGGGGAAGGCGACGGCGGTGTCACAGGGTTTTCGCTGCAGCTCAACCCAAACAAACCTGCCTAACGTTGACAAGATGACAAGCTGACAAATCCTTAATCCAATCCCAGCGATGAATCGGCATGAAAATGATCCTAATGTTTCGATCCCACCGACGGTACCCTGGAGAAAAGAACAGATTTCTGCAGCCAAACCGAGACATGGTGGGATGAGCTTGTTCACATGTTGTACACACTGATATCTGTCAAAACCCAAAGGTTAATTAACTCCTGGGAAACATGAAGTAAAAATGACGTTTCCTAACACAAAAACCACCCCCCCAACCCCCAATCGTTCTGCTGCTTCCAGTAAAACCTCAACCAAGAAATCTGAATGAGAAAAATAACACACAAAAAAACTTTAATTAAAGACAGATAAAGAATCAGAAGTTCTCCATATTTCCACAACAAGCCTCTCCAAAGGTGTACATTATTAGCGCAAATGGACTGAGGGCAGTTTAAGCTTCTGTTCCTTCTGATTAGGATTTGGGGTTTTGTGCCGTCTTAATAGTTTACGGCAAACTAATTAAAAACACAATCATTACGGGAGCTGCCCTGGGCTCCTTTACAGACGGAAATAAATAGAGTCATGTTTGGGAAACTGTGCCTCCCGCCGTGTGCTAAAGGTGAAAGTGCTTTTGTGTGCAGTGAAGTGTGTCGAGGAGATTCGCTTGAATAAGTGTTTTATTCAGGCAGATGAGATAGCAGTGAAGCAAGACTCGACACTAGTGTCTAGTAATTATTTATTATTTTTTTTAAATAAATCTTTGAAGTTTTTATACAAATATCAGCATAATAAATATAAATGTTAAATAATTACTGCTAGAAAACACACACACACAAACACATATATATACTTTCTTGTCCATCAAGCTATGGTTTATAATAATACATTTCCGATATTAAAAGTTACTATTTTGCCTATTTAAGCATATATATATATATATATATATATATATATATAATAAAAGTATGACAGCTTTTATTCTTAAAAATATTACTTTCAGTTAGCTTTTTGGTCCCACTTTATGTTAGGGTGCCTTTAAATGAATCATTTGATACAATGCTCTTTATGTGTACATACATGTTTTGCATTGTGCTTTTATGTAGTTACATCTTTAATTCATTTTTGCAGTTACATTTAGAATTACACTGTTGACCCATCCCTTACACCTTATCAATTTTTAATGTCTTTAATGCTTTTTTTTTGTTTTTTTGTTTTTGTTTTGTTTTCTGTCACACCACAGGACACATTGATACATCAACTACCCATATGCAAACAAACACACAAACACAAATTATATATGCACACTTATTTTTTTTCTATTCATATCACATCATATATATATATATATATATATATATATATATATATATATATATATATATATATATATATATGCATAACTGTATTTTTTTTTTGCAAAGCTATGCTTCACAATACAAATATAGCGCAGTTTTATTGTACTTTTATTCACATCTTTTGTTGTTTTTGGAGCTTGACATCCCTATTCACTGAACAGAGCAGCACAAACATTCTGTCTAACATTTGTTTTTTGTTGAACGAAGAAGAAAAAGAGGTTTGGCACAAAAACAAAAAAATCATTTGAAATAAAAATAAAAATTGTGCAAAACTTTAACCAAAAATTTTACTTTGCTGCAATCCATTTTTACACTCAGTAAGTTCCTCTCATGGGTCTGGTTTTGTGTGTGTGTGTGTGTGTGTGTGAATGTGTGTATTTAGGCAGGCCCAGCAGGTTTTGTAGTTTATTGACCTGATCATTCTGCCAGGGAATTACTGTCTGATGCGCGAGTGTGTGCGTCGTTGTACGTGTGTGTGTCGGTACGGCAGAGCAAATATTGACATTCATCTCTCTAGCTACATTTTTCCCGGGTGCCACTTTAATTGGCCTGGAGAAAGTCACCACAAATAAATGAAAGCTGACTCTCTAAAAGCTTGTGCTAAATGAAATATTTTTTTCTCCCCATTGTTCGCGCCACCTTCTCACGCTTCCCCACCTCCCTCCATCCGTGAGAAATCTCAAGCCTTTTCCTCTGAGGTAAATAATGACTTAATACAGCCAGATAAAGGCAGAGAAATAATGAAATAGCAAATTGCCATTTGTTTCTCTTTTATGCGCCGTTCTCTGTTTGACTTGAAGAGTTCAGGGGTGAGAGAGTTGCTAGCTGTTGCAGCAGAGTACACACAGTGAGTTTGTCCCTGTCAGTTTTATCACTGTTTTGACAGGAGTGACATTAGTAAAGACACAGACGTGAATGTGTCTGAGTTTTACAACAAGGGCCAAGCAAAACAGACAGCTGGTAGCACGATTACCAAGACAGATGCAAACTCTTCAGCTGCAGAGCCCTAGAGGGGTAAAAAAACCAAAGAGCTTAAACCAGCCTGAGGTAACTTTCCTAGTCTGGGTTAAGCTGGTTTGTTTTGACTGGAAGACCAGCTGGCGGAGAGACTAAACCAGATAAAACATCAGCTTGGATTGGCTGGCAGACCAATGGCTACACACTGAATCTATAGCCTTTATATATGTACACAAGCTTCACTTCACATAAACCATCACTCATGCCGGCGTTTTTTAAGCTCCTGACTGCTCTGATTAAAGCGCATTTAATCTCCTGAAGTTTCTTACAGATTTAAAGGTTAACACATTTCTGACAGGTTTTTTTTTTAAGAATAATTTTTAGTATTTCGAGAACAAAGAGACTAAAACTGACAGTAAGAATCTTCATAGAGAATTGCGAATCGTGGTTTTCATACAAAATGGAGAAGCGTGAAGAATGACTTGAATAGCATTTAGTAGTTCAGGGTCTATTGTGAACTCCGAGTGATTAAATATGCTTTAATCTGTCAAGTTAAGCATTTCAAACCCACATGTGATATAAAAGCCCAGAACAAACAAGCTTGCATGACTGACTGAAAGACTGGTTTAAAGTAAGCGGATGTAGTCTTAAGGGTCAACTCTTATGTTAAATAGCTCACTTCATCATTTTAGGTTATGTGTAAAGGCCACTTGTATAATGGTAGTCAAGTTTTTACCAAAACCAGGTCATTTTGTTTGCCGCTGTGCCTTCAAGACTAACATGTGAATAGCTGACACTATATCATTGCACTGCCCTGTCTTTCAATAATGACATGTTTACAAATCCTTCATCGTAACATGACAGGTTCACACTGAAATATGTCACACAGACTCAAACTGGGATCATTTAGAAGGATATGCATAGCTCTAGGCGCTACATCACAAGCATGACAGGCATGTTATAGTATATTTAGCGCGTTTATTTCCCAAGAATTATGTGAAAAATGTCATTTTAAAAACGGCGTAATGTGTAGAAACGTTTAAAAACAATATTTGTCTTGGGATTATTCAGAGGCGTATGCGGAGCTGTAGGTTCTACACAAGCCTCAGTCTTTTTCACTGCTCAGTATGTTTTCATATTTAACATTTTTATTTTCAAGGATGTTGTAAAAGCGTAATTTTAAATTATCGTTTAATAGCTGACAGACATTCACAACACAGGGGACTTGGCTCAAGGACTGAAGTAAGGAAAAGTGAGGCCTTGGATAATGCTAGAATCAGTGAAGGTCCCACGGCAAAGTGTCTTGTGTGCTTTCTTAGCTAATCCTCTGAAACTAACCCTCCGCTCTGCTCTGATCTCATCCGTCATCACAACATCTCCAAATACCACTCTGGTCAAATTTGAATGGCTCCTAATTTAGTAGTCAACAGCTTTGAAGGTCACCAAATCTTTGTTCAGCTGGTCTTCTTGGCAAGATTCTCTAATAAACTTTGGCCTTTGTGGATAAGCAACTACTTATGTAAATCATAGGCAGACATGCTGTTGATAGGTTAAGAGAGATCGTGCCTCAGGAGGACATGAGAACAACACTTTCTGAATGCCTTTTGACGTCAGGTTTTATTGAGGGCAGCAGGGCCAAATTAACAGGGGATCAAGAGAATAACGGCACTGAAAATGACAAACATAAGCATTTTTCAGAATACGTATATATCAGAACTGATTAAGCTGATGAATTCATTTATTCAGAAGACCAATTAAAAAACTGATAGTGGGAAATATTATCTGATTTATTGTCTTGAAACACCCAAAGAATTAAGTGGGTTTAATTGGTTTACATACATTTAAGTTAATCATGGCATGTATAGCACTTTAGTAAATGAGTAACCGTTTAGCTTTAGACTCTCATATGATGAGACAACTGAGGAATGCAGACTGGAAATAAAGACTTGTTTGCTTTGCAGGGACTCAAACATTTAGTGAAAGAAATTCTGTAACTGTTCTCGTCTTTCTCTTCCCTTAATGGCCCTGATGAGCACGCACACACACACACACACACACACACACACACACACACACACACACACACACACACACACACACACACACACACAGACACACTACCACCACCACTGACCAATTTTCTCTTTCAAGAGACAGACAGACACATTTGGTCTCCAGGGTAACCTAGCTTTTGTCTATCTGGTTGCCAGGTGACTGGTTGTCATAGAATCCAGACATGTACATTTAGTATTTGATACGAATCTCCAGCTGTTCAGCTGTACTTTTTTCCATCAGTCTTTCTTAATATTTGTCCTCCCGTGGCAGAATTTCTTCAATTTATCACTTTAATTTTTTAATTTTTGTGACTTTAAAAAATGGCAAGACAAATGGCATTAAAAAAAAAGAAATTATCATTCAGATCTCTGTATCATCACGTTTCATGATTTCTTTCAGGAAACGAGTGCAGTAATATAGTAACATAGTAGTAAATAAATAAATGTCTTTTTATAGATAAATGGAACGGTAGATAAAATGAAAGAACGATAGAACAATGGAATGATAAATAAAATTATAGATAGAATGACAGATAAATAGAATGATAGAACATCAGAACGATGATAGATAGATAGACAGACAGACAGACAGACAGACAGACAGACAGACAGACAGACAGACAGATAGATAGATAGATAGATAGATAGATAGATAGATAGATAGATAGATAGATAGATGAAAGAGCGATAAAATGAAAGAACAATATACAATGATAGACAGGTAGATAGATAGAATGAAAGAATGATAGATAGATGATGGAACGGTAGATAAAATGAAAAAATTATAGAACAATAAAATGATAGACAGAATGATATATAGATAGAACAACAGAATGAAGAGCGTTAAAATGAAAGAATGATAGATAGAACGCAAGAGTGATAAAAGGAAAGAACAATGGATAAAACAAAAGAACGATAAATAGAATGATAGAACAGTAGATAGATAGGTGGATAGACAGAATGAAAGAACGATAGATAGATAGATAGATAGATAGATAGATAGATAGATAGATAGATAGATAGATAGATAGATAGAACAATATATATATATATAGATAGATGTATAGGTGTCAGAAACACTCATGAGCCTATAGAATCAATGTGACTCAGGGGTGTGTGTGAGTGTGTGTGTGTGTGTGTGTGTGTTTGTAAAGGCATGTCTGCCCTTCAACTGACACAGTTTAGAGGGAGCTGAGAGTAGTTGGGTAAATTTGGCTAATTCTGCTGATGTGCCGGGGGAGAGAAACACACTCCAGCTGACTGAACTGGGTTAGTATTAAATGTAGGGCAAAATTCCAAACCAAAACTAGCCCCCCCCCTTTCTAAATACTAATGGCAGCTGGTGCGCATTGGATACAAAGGCAAGACATATCGTCCGTGCCACACACTCTCTCACACAAACACACATTAACAATCACGCACCAAGCGGGCATAAACATACACAAACACACAAGACCTCTGACACAAGTAAACTTTCTCGGGATCCATGTTCTGCTGATTGTCTGTTGTGTAAATATTTACCTTAACACTCTCCAAATTCCCAGGTCCCTTCATCTGGCCCACCATTTCCCCCCCGCAATCACACACACACACACACACACACACAACGTGTTTACCCCATCCTCAAAATAAAATACACACTGCTAATGAGAGCGCAAGACAGAAAGAGAACACACTCAGACGTACAAAGACAAATTCAGAAAGACATGTGTACACACACACCACAAACAGATCCGCGACACTCACGCAAGTCAAGAGATACAAATGCATTTGGACAAACTACTGAAGCAGCAACAGCAAAGCGGATCCAGTGGGAACAGAAGCTAACCTGACATAACACAGCATTTCAGCTCACATCTTTTATTGAAAACGGATAAATGCAAAAGAGACTACGAATAAAACATTCATTTCTGTCCCACTGCGATGATACTTCACAGTATGAGGGCTTTGAAGAATAACTGTTTCGATAAAGCCTCAAAATGACCTTGAAATAATTAATAAATAAAGCCATTAAAGAACTAAACCATACCAAAAAAAAAAACATAAAAAATACATTGAATGCAGTGTCAGCACGGCCTGTTTTAATGCACGTTGCTGGTCTTATTATTCACGATTTACTGATGCACAATATTTTACATTTAAAAGAAAAAGAAAAACAGAAACTTTAACCGCAATGTAATATCTTGTTCTGCCTCACAAATTCTCTTTCAGGCCTAGTCTTCCCTCGAATTACCTGGTTTCTCATTACGAGATTCGGCATATTAAATTGGGTTGTAAGAATTGTTATAATGTCTTTTAATTGCTTAATATTAAGTATAAAATATTTTAATGTCATTATGTACCTCAAGTATATAGTTCCACTTTAGCACAACCAAACATACTTAAGTATATCTAAAGTGCACTTTACTTCTGCGTGATTAACGGCATTAAATACACAATTAGTACATGATGAGTACATAAATATGTTAATGTATTAGCATTAACAAAGATATATATATTTTTCACTAGGCTTAATATAAATTTAACTTTCTTAGTGCGTATGTAGTATGTATAAATATTGTTTTACATTTCATATATTACGATATAAATAACGCTTTAAATAACGTATGGGAGCTAAAAATACTTGTTTAGAAGATGGCATACTGCAATTGTGCAGCTGATGGCGACTATGATAAACCCCAGTTTTGACAAAACCTCATAAAAATTAGTCAGCGTCTAGATAATTAACCCGGGTGATAAAAGCAACAGCAATTGTGAGATGTAGATGGTCTGATAGAAGCTATTCATTTCTCTAGTAAAATGTTTTACAGTGGAAAAACTTCTTTTACAGGCATCAGTTCTTGAGTTCAAAAGTGAGATTTCACAATATAGCACCTCACATACCTTAAATAAGAAATAGCCGCACTATGTGTGGAGGTGCTGAACACACTGCAGAGAGGCACGAACTTCAAACAAGGCTGTGAAAACAGACCTAGGGCATGACGGGGAGACTGCAGAAACAGAGACACGGGAGACAACACAGAGATAGAGGACTCCAGAGGGACGTCCAGCCCCTTGGACCAATAATACAAGCAGACAGGGTTAATGTCACACGGGGCATGATTGGAACTCTGTGCTTATGGGAAACGCTGACCTTTTAGAGAGAATGAGAGAACCAAAGGAGGGAAAGTGAGCGAGAGAGAGAGAGAGAGAGAGAGTGTGTGTGTAAGTGTGTGTGTGTGTGTGTGTTTGGAGCTGTAAAGTCAGTCAATGACAGCTGGGGTTCCTTTGAACAGCTCAGATTCAAGAGTCAGCAAATATGTGAGTCTCTGTGTCCAACGTATGACTAGAGAGTTGAGTTTCACCATCTTCTGCCGGGGTGTGTTGCTGCCGCAGTTTGTGTCATGCTGCAAATCTACAACCTTTAAATCTGAAGCCGAACACAAACATTTAACTTCCGTCATGATTTCCCAAACCCCAGAGATACTTTTGTTTCTTTGAACATGTAATGAGAAGTTAGACATAACGTTTACGTTGGGATGTATTACAGCTGTCAAAAAAGGTTTTTACGTCTACGCTGTTGAAGCAAAATGACAACTTCTGTGTTATGTAGAGATCAAAATTAGAGTTGTTATTCACTGAAAATCCACGAGATCATTTCCTGCATATACTCAAACTAGTTATACGCGATTAGTTACGACTTGTGTTACTTTTTTTTAAGCAAAAACAATCAATTCAATAATTTTTTGTTGGTAAAATAAAAACCCCAAAACGCTAAAAATGCTATCTTTTTAAGTTAATTTAATCATCACGTTACAATGTACATTATGAACAGTGTTGTTGTAGTATTATATATTCTTAAACTGTATTTTGAGTGTGCTTCAATATATTTTATTTCACGAGAACTAGGAGGAATGGAGATTGGGGTGGTGGAGGGACGCTCGGAACGAGATATCGAGGTAAGAGGCTTGTGCGAATTTATAGTAGGCTTCTCTTGCTCTGGTTGGATAATTGCGTGATTAGGAAACGAGAAGCCAGCCGCGTTAATTATCAGTGCGTGCTTCTCTCGAAATTTGTTTATAGCTAAACATCATTTAGTTATTTTTCAGTGCTTTCAGTTGTAATTTTAATTTAGGTTGTAGTAATTTTAATGCGCTTTTGGCAATTTTAACCTTCAACAAATAAATAAATATATACTTAGGCCTTATTTAAATTAATAAAAACATTTACTAGTTATAAAATAGATATTGGTTTAGTATGAAAGTTTATCATTTTGAAATGTTAGAAGATTAAATTACTTGTAATAATTAAACTAGACTTTTAAATGTTTATTTAAATAAATGTTAGATGACGGCAAAGTTAACAATGTAAAAATACAAAAAAATGAGCACGCACAATAGATATGGAATACTGATCAATGCAATATTAACCATACCAAAAATGTTTCAAAAAGATTTCACAATAAAAAAAAAAAAAAAAAAGTGATTTTATGTTAAAACTGGTACTTTTTTGTTAAATTCAAAGCTTGACAGTGTCCCTTTGACCACCATTGGGTGGAAAACATTCAGCCTAAAACTTCCAAGGAAGAAAGTAATATGGGCTTGGAATGATGATTAGTGAAGACTTTCACTTTTGGGTGAACTAACCCTTTAACCAGATCTACTCTTAAACCCTAATCCAGTCTTCAACTTCAGCTGCCCTCAGCGACATTTTGTAATCCTAAGTTTATGTTACTACTCAGACTTCAGAAAACGCAGGGCGTGAGACACTAAGGAAATCCAAGTCTGTGTTTTTATGTGCGTGAGGAGAGAGTTATGCAAGTTCATTGGTCATTAACAGTTTCTTCACCTCCAAAAGCCTCTCTACACTTCTCCAAATCTAAACACGCGCAACTATTACATTCATAAATCCCTGCGCTTTCTGCCACAAACTCCCCTTTTCAAAAACAAATGTTCTCTCTCGCTGTCACACACACACGCAGACACGGCCATGGTTCACTGGCTCTGTGCACAGCTTTCCCTGTATCTTTTTGTCTGAGGGCCGCCAGGTTTTGTTTTGTGAGGAGAAATAACAAAAAAGCGACCCCCTATTCCCTGACCCGCACCGCCTCCTCGCCGCTCTAAACCCCTCACACGCATTCCACACAGTGCCCGGGTCAAAGGCCACGCCAAGCACAATAACCAGTTAAAAAGGAAAGGGACGGACTGGGTGAAGTTCATTCACATCGCAAATCCAGCTCAGCAGAGAAAGTGGGAAAAAGAGAGAGAGAGAGAGAGTTTAAGAGAAAAATGCACTTTGGGGACTGTATTCTTTGTCTAAATGAGCTGAGGGATACTAATCACATGTATCTGAGGAGAATTCGCCCGGTCTTTAGAGTTCTACAGAAACGTCTACAAAAACAGCATCAGCAGAAGCTCAATGTGAGGCTGACAGTATAGAGTGTATATATAGCAGCCTGGTTCTAGGGCTACGCTCTCGGTCATTTTAAACATTTTAAAAGCCTTAAAACCTTGAAATAAATCAACACTATCTATCAGGATTCACCGATAGAATTTAAAACCAAAAAAGAAAGACAACAAAAATCATGCAAACATTGCTATTTCTTTTGAGTAATTATTTGTTAACATTAGAAAGTATGTTCGGTATAGTATGATTTTTTGTAGTAGAATGTAATCCACCTGGACTACATTCATAATGCAGGTGGATTACATTAGTTGTGTTGCTTCTGTATCATTTACAAATCCTCTCCTATGGCCTCATGGGATAGCAGCATCTGGATGAGCACTTCAGAATTTCAGTAACAAGACATTATGGTATTTTTGTACGTTGCATACAGATTTTTTGCCTTATAGTAGAGAAGTATGTATGTTCAGATAAAACCTTTCGGCTTTTTAGCAAATGCACAAGTCAAATATCCAAGCAGAATAAAACTAACAAACAAGTGCAAAAAGGATCCTCCATAAACAAAATCACCTGGTAGTTTTCACAGTTTACACAAACTCAAACCACATTATTGCACTTTTACGAAGACAAATACACTATAAAATGAATTTACAGTTGACCTGAGTTTTAAACCCCTGCAAGTCTAAGCATATTATTCTATGATCGTTTGGGAGAGGATCATATGTGATGAACGGAAACATTTCAGATCAAAACGGCTGCTCTGCTAAAGCATGACCTCCTGGTCCTTAAATGTGACTTAAAATGATTCAAATAAATCAATTCTCTTCTGTTTCCATTATGTGGATACATTTTAGTTTTCAAATGGGAAAAATAAGTTGTTAAATAAGTATACAGCCTAACATTTATCCTCCGAAGACTGCAATTATATCACTTCCTCTTGATCGTGTCATTTAAAGAGATGTTCATTATTACTGTGTAGTACATAATTGTTGTTTTTAAACTAAAATTGTATTTATCTAGTGTACACATTATGAAGTTATAGGGTTAATCAAATTGTTTGACTTCTCTCTCTCTCTTTTGCATTGTGGGTAATGAAGCACTTCTGTGGGAATTCATCACCGGGATTTTATAGTTCAAATTACATTGACTCGCAGCTTTACAGGAGCATACATATATATAAACATATGAACAGAAGCATAAAAATGTCAACAACCTCTCTGCGCTCACTGTGTGTCTGTCCTGGAAAGTTTTTAAGTTGGAATCAATTTCTCTGCGGAGACTTTAAATGGGATTTTTACTTCCGGAGGCAGTCTTTATTGTCTGTATTGTGTGTGAGGGCACAATCACGAGGGCCCTTGTGTGAGAGACCGTGTGTACTGTTGAAATAAGTGTGTGGGAGAAAGCAAGATAATTAAAAGCTGTTGTGGTCTCCGTGCACACCGTGTCTCTGGAGGAAGATGGTAATCTTTATGACTGTGTGTGTGTGACCTGTGTCTCTTAGGGAAGATGCCTGTTCTGATGGAATGCTGACCTAGAAACCAGAGCATGGATAATCCTGACAAGATCACAAATCTCATTCTGTCACCAAAGGGATGATGTGTGTGAGTGTATTTGCAGTTGTGTAGGAAGATAATGAAGATTACATTTTATTGCTGTGTTCCAAAACCTAGGGAGCTGTCTATGGAGACAGCATTTTTAAATTATCAATGCTGCACTGCTGACAGGAATGTAGGTGAGTTATTTGTGCTGCCTAAGTTCTAAATTCTGAAATTCACCTATATTCTAAAGACAGCCGTGTATGGTTTCTTTGCGATAAAGGTGATGAATGCACGACGACAAACTCGGGAGAACAAAAAATGTATTCAAAATGGAAGATGATGTCAGAAAAATGTTGATTATTAATAAATCAATCTAAATAATTAAACGCTTTTATCCAGCACAATTAAACTCAACATTTTCCTGCTAGTAATGTTCTTTCACCAGAACGTTCTTGGAACACGGAAAGTTATGTTTGCCGAGTAAAAATGGACCATTTTGACCATTATTTGTGCTTTCCGTGTAGGTATTGTGCAGCTACATTTTGTTTAAGGATCAGATTAAACAAGCTCAAACCAGCTGCCATGCTTCAAAACATACCCAACGCTGGGGACACACTAAAAGATTTCTTAATCTTACGAAATATTCAAATTGTGAGAGACCACAAACATGAGGACAAAAAAGTCCTAGATTTCACCATTTTGCTACTATAGTGTGTGGTGTGCCGCGATGTGACAACACAACACACCACACAGATTTTCATCCCAACTGGGAAATATCACAAAAATAACTGCCACAAATCGACAAGCTGGTCCTTAATCTCTGCTGTTTGCATCGGTCTTCTGTCAGCTCGCTTTCAGATTGGATATTGTTTCATATCACGTGATAATCTCCAGATCTTAAACGCGTTTGTTCTCGGGGCTCCCCCCACACGTCAGGATTTCCGATTCTTAACACACAACACACCACAGGACAATCTGATAAAACCACCAGATAATCGGTACATTACCTAGGATTGTTGGAAAGGGAGAAATCGGCCCGATTATCTTGTGGTGTGGTACTTCGAATCAAAACGATACAAAATTCTGCATACGGAAAAATGGTCACCTTAGCATTTGTTGTTTTTTTTATTGATCAACAGGGCTTCCTATAAAAAATAATCTAATGAGAACCATATATTACTGTGAAAAATGACTGAACGATTAGATTAGCTTAGCAAAATGCTAATATCAAACATATTGAAATGTGCTATTTGTGTGGCCTGGAAAGTTTAGCACTTGGCAAGTCCATCAGTTAAAATGTTGCCTATGTAGGTGGCAGACCGGAGAAGCTCACTAGATTTAGCTTCAGAGATTATGTGTGTGTATGTTGGGAAGTAAACCACATATTAAATGTGCGTGCTAGTATATGTGCGTATGATGCATTGATGGTACACAGATGGTGTGAAATCTGTTCATGTGGTTGCAGAGATAGTCCTGCTATGTGTCAGAATATCAATAAAACTTTACAGCAGTGTGTGTGTTGACAGTTATGCAAATGCTGCAAAGGAACCTAGTGTGCAACATTTAGGTTTGTGATTAATGTAAGACCAGCTCCAGCGTATGTACGGGTCAATAAACAGAGGAATTTGAAGGGCGCACACCACACACGCAACCGAAAAGATTCAATGCTAACCTCTCGCCTCCAGCCAACCCTCCAATTCACGGGCGAACTCTCCGCACACACAAACAGCCGAACGAAAACAAACAGGGGCACACACAGTTACGCTATCTATGAAGCCCAGACGGACCCTCTCCCCTCAGGCGGCCATTAGCAGAGCGAAGGTGAGTTTCAGAGAAAGAGGAGTACACACCGTATGATACGACCTGTCAATCACGCGGAGAGCCTCGGAGGAGTATAGGAAAATATTTCTGCATTTAAATTTGACTATAATGTCATATTGTGCTGAAACCGTTTTAATAACGCCACGGTTTTGGGCAGAAGCGTCTGTCAGCGGAGAGGGGTACAGATTCTGAATAAATATTTGAATTGAAGGGATGCGTTTAATCTCCCAAACTGAATGAACCGAAAGAAAATGAATGATTATGAAACTGATAACGTAACAGTATCTCGAATCAAAGCATGTGTGTCTAAATGCGCCTGCTCTTCTGTCTTAACAGCTTCGTCTCTGACAGCCTGTCAGTGGCCTGCTGGCGTGGATATTATTGGACTGAAAAACAACTCTATCACACTCCGCCAGAATCTGTTTCAAGAACAAACAGACGCTCAAATGCTGCAGCCGTCGGTTCTTACGACTATACTGTGAAGGGTCATGTGGGGTTTTGGTAGTGAGGGGTTTTTACGGCGCCTGTCAAAGTGCCCATTTGATTTAGTGCCCGGACTTGACGGGGGCAACACATCAAACACTGATATAGAGAGATGAACCAAGAAGGAAGACAGAACGAACGAAACCGGGAGGGGAAGGGAGTGATTGTGCCATTAAAATGCCAGTGATGTCATCCAGCACTTATTATGAGCCAGCAGCGAACCGTATCAAGTCAATGGACAAACAGAGTAACAACAGAAGTGGAATGTGGGAACATATTACAAGATCAAGTGAGCGTGGAGGAATAAGTAAAGAGGGAAATCTAACAAGGAAATGGCAAAAGCGGCATAAAACAACAAGTAGCGGTAAAAACACCCTTTGGGAGGTTTGAGAACCACTGTTATAAAGGTGAATGATAGCCACGATAAACCAGCTGAGAGGCAAGTTTTTTAGTTTTATCAGTGAGTTTTACTGCATGGAATGTAATCTTTATTTGATAGAGTGTCTGGATTGGAAAGTGAGAGAAAAGAGAAAAAGAAAAGAGAATAAGGGAACAGGTGAACCAAACAGTTTTTCCCAGTATCTAATCTCAACATCTTTTTAAACATATTAACATTTATTTATCATTGCCTCAGTGTTTTTATAACATCTTAACATAGTCGGAACATCAACTCCTGTCCAGTACAACTGGACTCTTAAAACACCGTAAAAGTCCTCTTGAAATCAGCATTGTTTATAGAAATACTGTTGAGTTATCTAGAAACAGTCTTCATCACAATTTAGCATCAAGGCATCTCAAAATATGATATTCGGTTAGCAGACAAATGTAAACAGATAAAAGTGTAACAGCCAGTATTGAATGACTATGTAAAATGCTAAAAACAGGGTTTGGTGCCATTGTGTAATCACTATCGGTATTTTTGGTAGTTACTGAAATGCTTTGGGTGGCTTAGATCAACATTAACCAGGCCAGGTGGCTCGTCTTTGTTAAACAGAGAAAACTAAAAAAAAACTAAATCTGGACTAACCCATGGTCTGGCCAGCCGAGGAAGTGCTTTACATCTTTTAAAATGCAGGCAGATGATGGAGAAATAAGGAGAAATAACACATTTACAAAGAAACAACAAAATAAAGTATGAAAAAGCCCGACAATGGTTCCTCCAGGCCTGCAGGGGGCAGAAGTTCAAAAATGCATCTCTCTTGAATACCACAGTATAGAAACTCGTTCAAATAATGACACAACAGTTTATGGCTGCATCCAAAATTGCATACTTTTGTACTATATAGTAGGCAACAAGGAGAATGAGACAAAGGAAGTATGTCCAAATTCACAGTATCCGCAGGGAAAAATACCCCAAAGAACCTACTACTTCCAGCATGATTCTGGCCCCCCCAACTGAGCCCGTTTTCTCCCAAGGTTTTCTCCATTTAGTCATAGATGGAGTTTTGTTCTTTGCTTAGTTGGGGACACTTAATTTCTAGTAATTATTGTCGATTTGATCGCACAGATACTATTTAAGATAACGTCTCTGAATTCAATAATGAAGTGCCTTTAACTGAAAATTGAGTGTTTAATCTAGTCTTTATACATTACCGACACCCTATTCTCCAATTTGATACTGTTAAGTGCTTTGACACAATTTGTATTGTTAAAAGCGTTATATAAATAAAGGTGACATGACTTTACTCTCCCATGAGGCCACGGGGGAAGGGCGTTGTTGGGGTGGGGGGTGATTGGTGAATGGCAGTGAAGCAACGCAACTTTGATGTACTGTATGTCGTACATCCATATGACATTTATACTTCATAAAACATACTTTTTCAGTGGCTGCTAAGTAATTATTCAAAAAAAGTACCTACTCAAGAGATTGTTCAATTTCGGACACAGCCATTGTAAATGCATCAGATAAATAATCTGGAAAATATCTTCTTTTTCTTCTTCTTCTGAAAAAATGAAGTGAAAAACAATCCTGTCAATTCAGAATTAACAAGCATCAGTTATTTCCCAGACATAACTCAAAAACAAAACGGAATAAAGGTCTGCTCGTAAATATTCGATTTACTTAAAATCAATCTCTTTCAAAGGTTTTATGCCTTAAGTGATTTCAACACAGAACATGATCAGCGTAGTCTGATTCCCAAACAAAGCAATCACTTACTTAAAAGGAATTGTTTTTATTATTTTCATCTTAAGGCTTGTGTGACGACTCAGCATGGTTCCTGACTCAATATTCATATCACAATGTGCAGATAAAGATACACATTGTTTTTTTGTAATTGGTGGTATTTTATAGAAACAAATTAATGATGTTAAAAATACGAAAATAGAAAATCTTACCACTTTTGACAACGTTTAGTTTTTTTTATTTAATACACAGCTAAGACTAATTATTGGACTGAATTCATGTCACCATTAAAAACTCTCAAAAGTCCATCATTTGGCAAAAGACTGATAAGTACAGTAAATGCCATAAAAATCACATCTCTTATATTTCCCCCCAAATGTCTTTTTTCGCAAGCACTGAAAGAATAGTCAATGGAGCAGTTAAGGGGAATCAGAACTACAATTGATAATTCCTTACAGTTCCCAATGCTAGTTACAATCGAAGGTTACCACAAGCAGGGTAGGTTGGATAAAATTGCATTTGCTTTTGCTTCATTTAGAGTACTCTCATTTGCGCCATCTACAAACAAATTAACACTGTTGAAAGTAATGAAATGGGAAGAAGAAAACATAAAAAATACATTAACAGAAATAAGTAAAATGATAAAGGTGCCATTTCTGGTTCTTAGTCAATTGCGATAATGATGGCAACAAATACATAAACCAACACGGACGGAGAGAAGTCTGAACCAGAAAGCTCAGGTCACTCCGGTCGGTAACATACCGTCTCTTTCTACATCTCACGATGATGTCATGTCTCATCCAGTGAAATAACTCTGGTGAACTGTGGACCTGAAGCCTCAAGCTGGCACAGGGTGATAATGTCAGAGATGGTTTGGAGACATCGCCCGAAATGTGATAATGAGAGTCGAGACGAGATTGTAACCAAGCAACGGATATGTGTAACACTCAAGAGGATGTGGAGAGTTTGTGATTGGGTTGATTTAGATGCACAGTCTCACTGGCTGTCTTAGTCCTACTGTCTTCGGCCTGAACCACAGTGCTCTGAGCAACATACCAACGAACAGCTGGAGTCCATCTGCTGGGGTTAACGCATGAAAACTCAAACTGCTGTAATGTGGATGTGCGTGTTAAGTGTGTATAAGTTTGGCATTGTGTGTCTAGGGTAAGTGAGCAGTTTATCATGGTGTACACAGTACTTCAAAAGGCAGGGCAGAGAGGGAGAAGCCCTCAAATCATCATGAGTGAAGGACTCCCGCGCAGCGCTGAGGGGTTTTTCTTTGACCGCTTAACTTTGACCTCCAACCTCTTGGAAATCTCAGAAGAGTCTCCGTCTGAAACGGTCGATCATCCTTCTACACCTCCTCCACACGCGAGTCCTGCTGCTCACATAAAAATGTTTAAAAAAGCTCAAAAACAAACAACCGGGTGCTGAGGAGTTGCGATAGGAAGCTGATGAAGTGGAAGGAAATGAAAAAAACGTTTCTTTGATGCTTAATAAATAAATCAGATGGAGGTCCGAGTTCAGAAAAGACAAACATTTACAATCAGATGAACTGACTAAAACAAAATAAAGAGGGGCGAATTCACTAAACAGTTGCACTGCTTTTGCGCCCAGTACACTTTGCGTCTCATCCACTAGCCACCCACACTAGCCAGTTTAACAAGTGCTTTGTGCGATGGAGAAAGGTTTTAAAATGTTTAGTGAACTGTTAAATTATTTTTCCTTTTCCACGCAAAATCGCCTCCTTTCTATGCAAATTAGCCTTGTTTTAGAATGCATAAACAGTCTATACTAAGTCCAACTCCAAGTCAAAAAAGCTTGATTCTGCCAATTACATTAAACATTTTAGATTGTTCCAAAGTGCAAAGAATTCAGTGACTTCACCAGATTCTATAAAAGAAGCAATTGGGCAAAAAAAAAAACTAAATTGTGTAAATGATAATGGCAGCGTTAATTCATCAAATAATGAAAAAATATTTTAAAACAGAAACATATCTTGTCAAAACGTTTTTGTCGTTTTTAAAGATTCAGTTAGTTTTCTGTATCTTTGTAATACTGGAAAGTCCCATTAAAGTACGCCAGATTGCTCCAGTCCGCAGGTGGAGGATTGTGGCGTGGAGGTGGAGTTTAGATCTTTTAGGCAGGTTTTTATTGTTACCAGACTTCATTTAGTGGAGAGACCACTAAAACAATGCATGTGCAAAAAACCCCCAAAACAAAACAAAAAACGACGCAATCAGCCAGCGCACTTTTCTAGTGAATTTCCCCCCAGAGAGTAAAAATGTAAGAAGTACTTATATTATTTATACAGGTATTCTTTTGTTTCTCTCTACTGTTTTGAGGATAAGCACAATAACTCAATTTCAACCATCAGAATGGACGTATAAACTCATCTCCAACAAGCGTGAGACGTACATTCACTTGCACCTGAGTACATGTGAAATCCGTGATCCGCCCACCACACACACACACACACACACACACACACACACACTTGTAAATAAATGCAAACACGCTGCTATGACATAAAAGCTGGATTTACCACTTTCCTAGAACTCAACTTCATGTCCAGGTTCTAGTATCGCATATAGGCTCTTAAATATAGAGTCACTTGGGACACACAGCGCATGTGTGTGAGGTACGACAAATTCTGGATGGGTTTTCTGCGTCTTCTTTGATCTCATACTTTGTAGTAAATATTGGCGGGACTCTGAGGAGGCATCTCTTGAACGATGTAGACGGGGTGTCCGTAATCACCGCTGACTTTTTCGTAATGGGGGCAGTACGCCGAGTCAGAGGTCCGCAGGGGAATGATGATATCACTGGGCTCGGAGCCATTATTGTTGCCCCCGCCGGCCCCCGTAGCTGCCCCGCAGGAGCTGCCTCTCTTTGGGGTAAGAGAGGAGAGCGTAAGGGCAGGATGGTGAGTTTCGGAGTGCTTCGCTTTCCGTCGCCGGTAACACACGATGGCAATCACTACTGCGATCAGGAGGATAAAGGCTCCCCCGGCACCGCCGGCGATTAGGGCGATGTTAGAGGCAGAGACGGCACCACTGTCTCCCCTCTCTCCGGACTCACTTCCATCACCTGCTTTAGAGCCACTTTCTGTATCTGAAACAGAAAAGAGCTGATAAATCAACGACCAACCGACTTCTGAAGCTCACTTGCTTTTCGGCTTTATCTTCTACGACAAACATCCTGATAGTATTTAGATTAGATTCGATTTAATCCATTAGTAGCTTTGATTTTAGCCGACAATTTTGTCTTGTGTTTAGCTTCAACACTGCTGATTTCTCAAATGTTTACCTTATGGAGATCAACCAGTGCAGGCTAAGCCTCAGAGAAAAAAACAATTAAAATCAATTACAAAATGCACTAGACAGTGCATTAGCATGACAACAGACGCATATGCATATGGCATCAAGGTTAATGCATAAATACAGATGAAAGAAGTCCCCACTGGGATTTTTATCATAAAAATGGTTGAATTAGTATCTTTCTGAGCCTGGGTTAACATTTTTTGTTTTTAGTTATATACTATTGTACTATTTTATTCATTTTAACATGCTTTATTTTTTATTTAGATTTAATGCAAAATATTGTATCATTAAATTTGTTTTTAGTAATTTTACTTATTTTTTAAGTTTCATTTAATTTGAATTTATCATGCAATATTTATTATTTCAGCCTAATTTTAATGAACAAAAATAGCTTTTTAACAGTTTTCAATTCGTACGGAATTTAAACACCAACAGAACCTTCGCAAAAATCTTCTGTAGTTGAAAGTCTTGAAATTCAAAAGTCTTTTAAACACTTTGAAAATAAAGAGAAATTAAAGGGAATTCAAAGAAGCATTAAGTAACTGTTTCCCTCAGACATTAAAACAAAACAGTGTAAAAAACCAACCAAAAGAATATTTAATGAGTGTGTGTTATTTATGACATATAGAACGGTTATGCCTAAGTTCGAGTCTGACTTGGATCATGTACCCAACCCCTTTCCCTTCACTTTCCTATCTAGCAAAAAAGCCAATAAAAATAAACAATAAAAAATGAATATTTAATGAAGCAACCATTATTTCATTTACGATTGTCTGTCTGTTGCTAAACATTTTTTGCTCTGCATACTGCTGACACTGCGCTTCTGGGTTAGTACCTCTTCCAGGGCAAGGTTTCATAATCCAGGTGCAGTGCTAACATCTTTTCAAAATTACAAAAGTGAGACATTGCTTAACACAGGATTAAAAGTAGCCTTAATCCAGGGTTAAAAAAATCAGATGTTAATCCAGGGTTAAGCTCATAAGCAACTGGGAAAGTGTCCCGCATTATTTCTGACTGTTACCTGGGATTCTGTTGCTGGGACGGCCTGGATCAGGTTTGGGCTTTGGGGGAAGGCCATACGCAGCTGTGAAAGCAAAAAAAGGTATTTATTGATAAGTTCTCTTCAATTATGAACAGGAGCAAGTGCTTGCATGTATTAACACAATGTTTATTGATTTCTGACTCTGTTTCAGTGCTTAGGTTCAATCATTGATGTGTTTTTGGAGGTGATGTTGATACTCACTCTGTCCCACTTTGAGAACCAGCTTCATCCCTCGCGTCACACAAACGCCTCCTCTCATGCTGTCGATGCCTTCTTTTGTACCGTCAGAGGTAGCTTCGGAAAAAAAAAGCGTAATATCAATGTCAAGGTTCTTTCTGCATTTCCGTTGGTTTTGAAACGGCGGCTCACTGGAACTCTGTGACTCAATAAAACATTGGTTTATGACTCTTCTTTACTTCACAGCAATATGCAGCCTCTCACTCATATCAAGAAAAAAAACGAGCATAACTGCAATTTCTACGAATACAGGACACACTGGTGTCCCATTACTTTTAAAATGATTTATCGGACGCACAAATCCATATTCTTCTTGTGACGACTATGAGACATTTTTGACAGACTAACCTAGCATGAACGTAGCGTTTAAACAAAACGCATTTTCGTATTACACCTTGAAACTATCATTTTGGCAGGTCTCAACCGTCAAACAATTAAAATGACGCAAGTTTGGGTACGACCTATTCAAGTGGCATTCGTTTTATTGTAGTAAAAGTTTATTTTAAACAATACACGTTGTTTCAAAGTAGTTTTCCAGATGGAAAATTAGCTTGAGGTACAAGATTTTGGACTAACCATTTTACTTAAAAGTTACTCTATTTTACATTAAAATGTAATTGAAACGTAATTAAAAAAAATTCTAAAAACAACATTTAGCCATTTTCCGTTTCGCACACAATCCCGCGAAACCCTAGAAGTAATATAATTTGATTCACTTCTGCAGCATGAGGGGAAATAAATAAACTCATTCCATTTTTTTTTTTATTTTGAATGCATTCATTAAGCTCAACCTTTATAAACAACTCTGTTTCTGATGTTTGCTTAATGCCTGATTATACAAAACAAAAAAATCTCACAAATCAGGGAAGTCCCATTTTTTAACAGGGTTGGAAGCTTCACAAATCTTATAAGTTGACCAGAAAATAAACAGCTCATGTTATATTTAGTTTGACCTCCTGCAGCTGAAGATCAACATCTTCTGAATGCTCAGCGCTGCTTTCACTCACCATTTGTTAAAAAAAAACGACTTCATGTAATGAATGTCGTGCCCCTTTTTTTTTTTTTTTTTTTTTTTTTTTTACAGAGTTGTTTACTTTCTAATTAATTTAAGTTAATGTCAGTTTAATGAAGTTCAATTTTACATGGGTTTAATTCGGTCTTTATCCCTGTGGTGAAAAAACAAGTAAACCTTATTGTTCCCGATTAATTAAAAATGTTAACTGAATGAATTGCATTAATCGAATCAATGAAAATAAATTAAAAATCAATTTATTAAAAGAATAATCAACGTTTGCAGGACGTTCAAAATGAAGATTGTGTCGGTAAATTATTAAACGGAAACAAAAAGTTGCTTTGGAAGTCAATATGCTTGTTTTATTTCCATGTCAGGGCACATAGCTGTGAGTTTGTCACGGCGACTGAGGTGGTCGTCCACACAGGATGTGTTCCTGTATGCCAGGGCACTTTCTAGTATTGCTTCTTTCCTATTTAGTACTTGCTTCTCTCCGGGCTGCTTTGTATATAGGAAACTGTCTCTCAGGAATAACAGAGGCTCGACCGCAACTATGTTGCCTTTTAACCATGTATACAATCATCCCTCGGCACATACACACACACACACACAGTCTCTGAAACACACAGTCATTGCATCTTTCAGCCTTCACATTACTAAATATTTCATAGGTGAGGCGCCTCTCTGAAAAACTTGGTACTTTATCTATGTAAGTCTGAATAACTCAGCATCCAGGCACTGAATACTGCATTCAAACAATGTTCGAGCTCCATCCCCGCGGCACAAAGAGCTTCATCTTCAAACTTATTTTCCTTTCCAAATATAAAGGCAGTTCATGATGACAATATTGAATTCTTCATTGCAGAAACACTTTGTATTCGATCCATTCAATATTTTATTGAACCCCTGAATGACATACTGTAGTTAATCTGCACGCTTGCCCCATCCAAAATATCTCGATTATTACGTTCTTAGGAAAACATTATGGCAGGAGCACATGACGACGAGGGGTGCCAGCAAACATTCAATAGCTTTTCTACGTTCTTGAAAACAAGGAACTGAGGCTGGGCTCTGTATTTGCCGCTGGTTGCCAGCAAACATCAAAGAAAGTTTTGCAATGATGCTCGAGATGTAGGATATTTTTATTTTTTTAGTGAAGCTTGAAAAAAGGAACTGAGGCTATGGCAATGCATTTGCGGTTGAATAATGAAGTGCACTTAGTTTGACGTTATAAAATTGTTACATGAAAAGAAAAAATGTCTGTAAAATATTTCTTTAATTAACAGAATTCAAAATAGACAGTATTTATTTGGATTATTAATCTATTTTAAACAGTTTTTAGAAATGATTTTAAAATCACTTTTTGATAAATTAAATGCGTTGGTTTCAGCAGAATTTCTCCAATTAGTAAAAACGATCTTTCTACAATTTTAAGCTTTTGAGCTTAACATTATGTACATTGTCAGAATTCTTTAATTAACAGAATTCAAAATAACAGCATTTATTTGGAACAGAAATATTGTGATATTTTTGATAAATTGAATACAAGTGATGAATAGAAGCATTAATTATTAAAAACATCTTTCTGACCACACACTTCATGTTTATGTAAACAGTGCATTGATAATATTATTGGACATACAAATACACACACACACACACACACACACACACACACACACACACACACACACATATTTTGTATGTTTTTGTTGCTGCTGTTAGATAGTAATGTATTCTGGTAAAATGCCTTGCCCCACAGACCTCCATTATTAGTGCACTACACAATGATTTTCTGTGGCAATCGAAAGCATGACACAGGTGCTGGCCACGGAGCTCAACTTGAATTAAACCCAGGAAACTTCTTCAAAATTCATGAATTTCAAAACTTTGCAATTCGCCTCATAAAGGTCAAAAACATTACAACAAATTTATGTTAAAATCAAGAACACCGATGAAACCCTTGGATTTCATCCAAAGAGCCTCTTACAATAAAGCCAAATATTACATTTACCCAAAAACTGACTTAAATAAAGAATAATCTTCAGAGGATACACACAACATATAAAAGATTCACCCCCTCACATGTAAGCACACAGAAATGCAAACAAACACACACTCATGGAGCAAATCCAAAAACATGACCTTTTTAGTGCTCAAGGCAGTCATTAGTCAACACACTGGAGGTGTAGAAAAAAATGATTCATCACCTAATGGCTCTCATTGTGTTCCTCACCTCCCTCGCTCTCTCTTTTCTCCCTCTAGGGATGCAGAGATGTTGAGTAAAGGTGTAAAAGCTGAACTTGATGAGCAGAGAGAGGAACAGAGAGTTACCTAGGGTTGTCGTGGCATCAAAATGTCAGTAGTCACGGTTTCATGATTCCTGATGCCAATTTTGATAGCACATCAAAGACTAATATGCTAATGAACAAAACACTTTACTTGGAAAGCGAAATAAATATCTAATTACTAACAAATTCAAAGAAAATCTTATATTCGTCAATTAACGGATTAGGTCACTTCCAGATTAAAAAAATGTCCTTATAATTTGCTCACCCTCTTGTCATTCAAGAAGTTCATGTCTTTCTTTCTTCAAATTAAAAACATTTTTTTTAAGTTTTTGAGGAAAACATTTTACGATTTTCCTCCATATAGTGGACCTTAGTGTTGGCCAATGGATTGAAGGTCCAAATAACAGTTTCTGTGCAGCTTTAAAGGGCTCTACACAATCCCCTTATCTAGTGAAATGATTAGTCATTTTCGTAAAAAAAAATAAATAAAAGCGTACATACTTTTTAAACACAAATGCTTGTCTTGCACTAGCTCTGCAATGCGCATCTGTGACTTCACGCATTATGTAATCACATTGAAAAGGTCACGCGTGGTTAGTTCATCTGTGTACTCCGGTTTAAAAAGGTACAGTGGTGAGAAAAATTCTATTCCCATCTCATTTTACCTATAAGTTCAATATCGTCTAACATCATTGTTTCGCTTTTTTTGTAAAGGACGTTCGATTTTCCTTAGTTATGCCTACGTCATGCGTGACCTTTCCAACATGATTATGTAAGGCGAGCGGTTGAGTAAGTGCAAGATGAGCTTTTGTGGTTAAAAAGTATTCATATATGCTGTCCCTGGTGCACGATTTTGTACCTATTAGGTTCAAATACGTACGCTTTAAGTACTGATATGTATCTTTAAGGTACAAAAATTGACCCTTTAGGTACAAACATGTCCCTTCTGAAAAGCTATATATATATATATATTTTTTTTTTTGTAGAAAATGACTGATCATTTTGCTAGATAACACCTCCTTCCTCAGCTTAGATCATGTAGAGCTCTTTAAAGCTGCATTAAATCTACCACCTTTAACCTGTTGGTCCCTAATGAAGACCACTATATTGAGAATCTATCCAATGTTTTCCTTCATTCCTTAAAAATCTTTTTGTCTGAAGTAATAAAGACATTAACATCTTGAATGACATAGTCGTGAGTAAATGATCAAATTAGGAAAAATCAGCTAACTAACAAA
Organism: Puntigrus tetrazona; assembly: GCF_018831695.1. Classification (NCBI taxonomy): domain Eukaryota; kingdom Metazoa; phylum Chordata; class Actinopteri; order Cypriniformes; family Cyprinidae; genus Puntigrus; species Puntigrus tetrazona. The sequence goes on along the minus strand of NC_056708.1, from coordinate 7,736,724 downwards.
ACAAAATAAAAACATAGTAAAATACACGATTTATTGTTTAAATAGTTTAAAAGAGTTAGTTAACTATTTAAAAGAGTTATCCGTTTTTGAAAATAAACTCTTTATACACAAATAACAAGCAATAGAACCAAAAACAAAACAAAGGAAGAGCTTATTTGCAAAAATAACTCAAGTTTTTTTAAACAGTCAAAAAACACTTTTTTTAGGTTATTTTTTAACCTAGTGAAAAAAAATCCATCTGCGGTTTGGTTGAGTTTAATTGGAAACCACATTGAATAAACACGATTTCTGAGCATTGTTAAAAATGGGAGTTATCTGTTTTTGCAAATGAACTCATCAAATATAGAAATTAATTAAGTATTTGATTTGAAATTAAGTATTAATTTTTTCACATATCTAGCAGCAGTATCAAGTTGAAGTAATCATCTAGAAATTATATAAATACAAATAAATTAATAAAATCAATTGATTAAATAAATGCTGAAAATATATTCAGGTTGAGGTTGATTTCAGGTTGATTTCATTCATTTTTATTTCACAAAAACATTTGAAAACAGCTTTAAAACTGAGCTATAAATACACAGAGTCTGCAGTTTATCACTGACTTGGTACCAAAGTACCTGCATTTCTAACATCCCTAGAAGGAACCACGAGAAGAAAAAAAAAAAGGAGGAAGAGGGTGAGCGGAAAGGTGAGTGGGCGTAGAAAAACAGTAGTCTGGAAGGTTCTTATGATGGTTGTGGTAGACAAGAGGCCGTGGGTTTAAAAGGAAGATGAAAAGCAGACATGACACACACTGCAGTGCAGACTTTACAGTCTACATGTTCTCCCGAGCAGTCGAAAATCACAGACGAGAGAGAACAACGGATGACTTCGGTAATTGAGACGATGATCTGCGGTGATGTACAGAAAAGCATGTCTGGAGCGGAGATGAAGGAAAAAAACTGTCCGAAGAACATTTTGAAACGACCCACATACTGACCCGCTCCGCCCCTCTTCCAAAATTCCCCTGCCCCCTACACAACCCCCACCTGAGAAAGGGGATTGACCCACGATGACCAGCGATGGGAGCAACAACAGCTCGAAAAGATGGTTTTAACCCCCGACAAATAAGGCCAGCGGCCAAGTCAACCTTTTCAGCCCACTAGGAATTATCACAATCTGTTTGGGCTGCACAAACCCAGAGTAATTTTCCCTAAGTAAGCTCAAGTTCCTGCTGGCAAGAGGGCCTCCATGACCTCATTATCCTGCAGCTGTGCCAGGGCAGGCCTAAAGGGGGCAGCACGCAATATGAGACACACTGTGGGTGTGTGAGAGATTATGTGAGAACACATTCCTACATAGAGAAGAGGTCTTCCAATGACAGAAAATATCTCCGACCAAACCACAGCAGAGCGGGACTGTTCAAGGACACCTCGGGAAATCACTTTTGTAATGTAGCTCAGTGTGACATGGGGACATAGCAAATGATTTGAAAGTACGGGAATCTTTTCACTTTGCCTTATGAATGTTAATTAGCCGATGCAATATTGCCCATCTGATTTGCTGAAAGATAAACTCCTTTTAAAGTTGTTGTGGTATGTTTTTCAAGAAAACAATATTTTAGTTTTTAGGTTTTGCAGCTTTTCAGTTGATATATAAGAGATATATAAGAGGTTATTGATTCTCTTTGATGATTTTTTTTTTCATTCCCAACATTTTGGAATCGAGAAACAAAAAAGAATGAAATGAAATTTACTAAAGGTCAAACTCATAATGGACCTAATACCTCACCTTTTGACTGTGGGAATGCAATGAACTTTGGAATAGAGTTCAGATGTTCTGGTTTTTGGGCCTGCTGCTGTGATCTGCAACACATAAAGTCCTGTCATGCAGTGGATTGTGGTTAAACAAGTCTCTTTCATCTGCCGCTGTGCAGATGTGATGCACTAAGTGAGCGCGTTTATGAGGAACAGTTGTTCTATTGCTTCACTGAGCTGTGCAGTGATTGGATGAATGGCTTAAAAAGGATAGCTCACTCAAAATCAAGGTTCTGTCATCTTTTATTTACACTAATGTTGTTTCAAACCTTTCTTTGTTCTGTGGAGCACAAAAGATGATATTCTGAAGAATTTTCAATTGTTTTTAGACATATAATCAAAGTCAGTGGGATCCAAAACAACGCTGATCCCTACTGACTTTAATTGTATGATTTTAAATTTAAATCTTCAGTGATTCAGTTGTGGACCCACGTGGGGAGAGTAAATTATGATAATTTAAATTTTGGGTGAACTATCACTTTAAGTGAGCCATTTGAGGATTGGTCACTGAATGGATGTGACTGCTTTTAAAAACTCCGGGACAGTTTATACTTACAAATACAGAAATGATTTAGCATTTATTTTGAATGTGATTAATTATTTACATGTCTATATTAATATTCATATAATTTATGTTAAATACATAAATATATTTCATAAATATTTTTCTATATTAATATAAATATATAAATATATATGTACGTGTATGTGTGTACACATAAAAAATATACATAGCACACATACATATATTATGCAAACAAAAACTTTTATTTTCCTATTACCACATACTACCTAATATGATATAAACAAAACATATCGACTATTTATTAAAAAAGCCCTTTAATATGTTCCTTCCCAACTTCATGGCTGAATAGGAAATGTCACAAAGAAAAACAAACAAACTGCACTTGTCTAAAAATTTCACGGGGTGTTTAATTATGACCAATACCAATTTTCTTCTGCTGTGATTCTTTCATTAACGCCTCCAAGTCAAGGCTCAAAGAAAATCCCAAGCATCTTCAGCAGTAATAACAACATCATGGTGACGTCCGTCACTTCGGCTTGTCTTGAAGGCAGCATGTGACTGCCTGACACACACCGTGAGTGACAGACCGGTCCCTATGGAAACAGGGCTAAAATCCCACAGCTGTAATCTTAAATGTCATCTTTGGTGAGCAATTGACAGGTATTAACAGCTAATCCTGTCTGACATCCTCTCTCTCTACACACACAAACACACACAAGCACACACACTGGGCTCTCCTGTTTTAATGACTGACCCGTCCAGCAGCTCAGTATAGAAATGTCCAGACAGCGCACAAATCTGCGACCCCTGCGGTGCACAGAACTGAACGGCGACAGGGACATAACTCAGACTCTTCTACTATCACAACAGCAAAATACCAAACCATTTCTTTAACAAGGTCATAAACTCACAGCCAGAGTAATAAATCCAGCCACAACTAATGAAACAAGATATAACTCGCTCCTGGTTAACTGTGCTGTCCAGGCCTGCTGCTTCCTGCGGATCAGACGAGAGATACTTTTAGGTGGCAGATCTTCTGTAAAGGGCCTTGTAAACCTGGTTAAATAACTACAGGAACTAGTCAAAAATTCAAGCGAATCCCTGCGTTTTGTACTTTCAGGGCATTTTCATGAGCCAACATTAAGAATTATACATCTAAACGCGCACATATAATAGAGAGAGACAGAGAGAGAGAGAGAGAAAGATAGGGATTGAGATGAGATGAGTAAAAGATAGAGCAGCATGTGGGAGTGAAGGACAGTGGATGAGAAAGGTGAGAGGCCACAGTCTAATTTAAGAGAGTTTAATATAAGGGAAAAGATGAGAGAGAGAGAGAGACAGACAGAGGCAGTTGAAGCATCTACAGGTCATATTTTATCCTAATAATGAAAAGAAAGAAGGACTATTAAGCTTTACAAATTCTCACCACCATAATGCATTCATATGTTTTATTCGAAATTTCGTATAGAATGGGTTACTCTTGTTAAGAACACAGAAAATAAGCATTTTTATTATTTTTATAATACTATATTACTATTAACTATATAGTATTTGTTATTAGGGAGGGGGATTTTAACAAAGTATCATTCACTGTAATATTTAATTCGCTGTAAAATCCAAATAAAATAATATTATTTTTTTGGATTGTGACATTTTCATAACTAAAGATACTCATTGCTTTAATAAGGCTTTTGAATATTATTTCATTTTGAACGATGATTCATTCATTGCACTTTTTTTACTTTCCAAAAAACTGTAATTATGCTGAAAATCTTGCTGGTCTTGAACATAGTATTATTATTATTATTTTTTTGTTATTTATGCCACTTGTTATTTCTTTATTTTATTTTTATGGAAGGCCAGACAAGACCCGGACAGGTTCTTGACAGGTTTCTCCAAGGTACAGAGAAGTGAAGCGAGAGCGGGAATGACTCCGAGGAACAATCTGAGCGAAACAAGAGTGAGACGGTAAAGGTTTTTCTAGGTCATGTTCATGTCAATAATGTTTGGAGGAGCTGGAGAGAAGAGGACGAGAAAAGCAAGGCAGAAAACGGATCTACTGTCGCACTTTTAAACAGCTTTTAAAGCGCAAGCACACCTGTCAATCAGAAACAGACAACAGCAGAACCCGCACACACTACCTGTCTAACATCAATGCCGCGTTTATACACACTTTCAGACAAAAAAAACCCACACAGCGAACTCAAACTGCATATTCAGCAGTGTGAAATCTCTGTCCCCGTGTTGGAGGTGAGTATATGATGCATGTTTGAAGAGGTGTGGAGAGGCACTAACAAAACGAGAACTCGTTTTGCTCTGCGATTCCTCCTCCCTCATCCAAATCCCAATGCGGCCCCATCACCAAAACCCTGTACCACAAAGAGCCCAGATAAAGACACATTATTGAGAATCAGCCTGCTGAAATAACGCGCTCTGACATCTGAGTCAGCCCGCAGCAAGCAGCGTGGAGGTGGGGGGGGGGACAGTTAAAGAGGAGGGAGACGGGAGAAGGAGAGCGAGAGAGAAAAACTCTATGAACTCTGCGCTGATGAGGTACCGCAGTAGACATCGCAGATCTCCACGGATCTGCCCACAGCTTGATGCGGACTAAAGTGCTATACATTAACGTCATGAAATATGCATATTTTAGACAGCAGCAGTCCTTATTCATTGCCAGCTGACAGCAAACACGGTTCTGAAAGCGTATTTATAATTAATGAAAGCATCATCCCTATTGCCGAAAACCTTTTTTCAAGGTTGAGATTTCCTCTAAATCTGGCTGATGTGTGGAAATTGTTTTAAACATCGTAAACCAGAGGAAAACCTGTAATCTCCTTGGGGAAAAAAAAAAAAGAACGTGGATAATTTATTCAGTTTTTAGGCATTCCACTCAATTTGACTAGTATAAAATGTGTAATATGAGACATATCTAAAAGAAACCTTGAAACTTTTCCATATGCATGATAAAACAACCTGGGACAGTTTCTGTACTCTGCTGTCTTTAGAAAGATGTGCGTGTGCCTATATAAGTATCAGATATACATTAAGCACTTCAGCTTGGAATTAATTACAGTGCTTCCCCACAAACGTCTGTGATTAATTCAGCTTAAAATCTGCTTTACTTACGACGGCATTCAAACGTTTCTGTGTAGATAATATCAGCTTTTATTTTTGGTCTTGACAAACTTTCAAATACATTATTGTTCAAAACTTTGTGGCCAGAAGGATTTTTTTTAAAGAAATGAATACTTTTATACCGCCAGGCTGCATTAAATTCATCAAAAGTGACAGTAAAGAGTTTTACATTTGTTCTACTTTGAATAAATGCTGTTCTTTCATCATAGTTTCCTGAAAAAGAAAGTATGACGTTTTCACAAAGCACACAACCGTTGAGAACAATCAGAAATGTATGTATACTAGAATGATTTCTGAAGGGCCATGGCACTGAAGACTGGAGTACTGATGCTGGAATGTTGTTGTATGCTTGAATCTGATTGGCTGACAAATGTAGTAAGGTGTGCAATTGTTTTCAGTATTATCAGAAACAATTTCATGTGGATTCTTACAACCTACAACAGCAAAAGAACCAAAACCCTTAAAGTCACTGACCAAGCCAATAAATATAGCAAACATCAGAAAAAAAATTCCAAATTACTTCTATGATTTGCCACAAAGTCAATAAGCGAAGTTATACAGAAACAGATGAACTTACATTTTAACTATAAGAGATACTGTTGTTGAACCATGTTATAACTAAGGCAAAGGAATTTCACATCACTGATCTCTCTTTCTCTCTCTCTCTCTCTAATGACTTTATTATGAACTGTTTATGCCTCCATTGCTATATGATGTTATAGAATTAGTAGAATTTTAAGGACAAAATCCTAACAAATGTCCTGAAATACATCTGAACAACATTGGAGGTGTGGTTACCATAGACTAAGCATCATAATTGACTCCATTGGTCCATTGAATTATTAGAAAATAACATCACATTGTGGCCACATCACCACCTTGAGTATGCATTATTTTTCTAATAATTAAACGGCTAGATGTAAATTACATTTTATATATGAATAGTTGAAATAAAAATTGGACTGTGTCCTATGGTGTAACAAAAAAAAAAAAAAAGCACACACAAATAACATGAGAAAAATGTATCTTTATTACAAGTACCACGATAGTGCTTTATCCTTAATGTTAAAGGGTTTTTTTTCTCAAAATTTTTCTATCACACCATAGGACACATTGATATGTCATACCCATATACACTCACATTTAAGACAAAAAGTACACATTTTGAAAAACAGTTGCATTTTTTTAAAATGTACATTCATAAATGTAAAATATGAAGTTCAATTACAAGGAATAAAGTGTCATTTAAGAGATAAATTCAGCAATCGTGTGACAAAAAGTCACACTGTAAGACGTAAATGATTGAAGAAATGCTTTTATATCAGATACATTACGATTCATCAAACAGTTGGCTACTTTTATACCAGACTAGCGGAATAATAAAACTGAGTAGTCATGCAGTATTTGCATAGTGATTTGAAACGAGTATTCTATCTTGCATTTAGCCATCTGAAACGGCAATTCATGTGTTTTATTCACAGCATGTGCGTGCTTGAATGTCGTAGTGCCAAAGCACCTCTATATTATAAATATAATAAATTATATATATATATGCAAGCAATGTTATTATTTTTTTGTTCTGGAAATGCAAATCTAGTTATTTTAGTGTCACGTTTTTGTATACTACAAATATTCTAAAAAAGAAACAATGGATATATCTTCATTAGCATACGTACTCCATCTTCTCCGAGATTACATCGAGGCACTGATCTCAGAGCTGGAGTTTTTGAGCATTGGCTCAGGTTCACCTGCAGTGTTTCCCTGTATTTTGGCACAATGCAGTCTTCACTCCATTTTAACAAGATGCCAAGTCCCCGCTGGTCAAAAATGGCCCACAGCATGATGCTACACAAGCATACTTCACTGCAGGTATGGTGTTTTAAGGTGTAGGCAGCGTGAGCTCTGCACCTTTGAATTCTGTTCAAAAGCTCTGCCTTGGTCTCATCTGACCACAATATCTTTCCTAGGTCTGCATTAAAAAAAAAATTTCTCTCCCAACATGGTTCTTTCTGAGTAATGGCTTCTTTTGTACCACCACCCCATGTAGGCCAGAGCTCTTGATATGATTGACTTTATATTTTATTCTTGGTTATTGAACTCTGTGGCTTCTTCAAAGCCCCTGTTGGCCTTTCACAACTCTCCTTCTTCAGAGTTTTGAAGAACAAGCTTTCTACTCAATGTCTGGTTGGTTTGATATATCTTGTACTTCATGATAACTAAAAGAACAATGGCTTCTAGGATATCCATAGACTTAGACGTTGTTTTATATCATTTGTAATTCAGTCATGATGAAAATTTATTTAAAACAGCACCTTGAGCACAATATAGCAGGTCTTTTAAAACCTTCGATGGCTTCAGACTTGGAATATAGGGCATAAATTGTATCTACTACATTTATGGAGATTTTTTAAGAGCACTGGCTACTCTCAGTCATCGTCCATCTCGTTTTCTGGTCAATAAAGAGGAAATTCAAATGGATTGGACCCATGAATACAAATACAAAGGCGCTGTATGTCGGAGGAGGGCTGTCTCTGTCTCTGTCTCGTTTCCTCTGAGGTAATTATCTTAATAGGTTGACTAATAGCACCTCTCAGAAGTGTGTCAATGGTCTGGGAGGGATGGAATGGATGGGATGTGGAAATAGAACCTGACAACACACACAGGGCCCAGTGAAACTCAGTCTCAACCAAACGCGAGAGAACCTACATCAAGAATCAGTCCTGCTAAGGTCAAAAGCCATTAAAACTCACCTTGTATTTAGGCCACAACAATATGCCCTAAAGAATAACATGTTTTTGAAACATCTTGTTTTCAGACAATGTACTGCAGTCTGGAAATGATGCTTCTCGAGTGTTGTTCCAGTCATTATTTTTAAGTAGGAGGTGGGAAAATTCAGAGTTTCAAGCTGTGTGGAACGTAGCATAAGTATAAACAAGTTAAAAACATCTGCCAGTGCAGTGCATTTTCCTCAAAAACAAGTATTAATAACTTATGCAGTGTTGCTTCTGAAGTAAATTTGTCTTGTTTTCATTTATTATTTTCTAAATTGCTTGAAAATTACACTAAAAAACAAGCCAAACAAGACTAATTAGAAGTCTTTCTTTGCTCTGTATCTAAATAGTTGTTTTCATACAGACATGTTTCGGATTGGCAACTGTATTTACAAAACAGGCATGACTTTAAATTATAAATTAGTCTGTTCACACAAAAGTGAATCTGTGAGAACAAATAACCTAGGTCAGGCTTTCTTGTTTCCTCTTTTGTTCTCATGATAGCTGTAAATATCACCTCTAAGTACAGCGATTGAAGTAAATATCAAAGATAGTTTCTACAATTTTATTTATTTTATAAAAAAAAAATTTGAGACTGGTTACAGAAGCTGGTTGTCACTCACGTCAAGACTTAAACTGTTCAAATGTTTTGGGTACAGTAATTTTTATTTTTGAGAGAAATTAATACTTTCATTTAGCAAGGATATGGTCAATTGTAAGTAAAGAGGTTTCTAATGTTCTATTTAAAAATGTTTTAAATGTATCATGGTTTTTCACAAAAAATATTAAGCAGCACCACTATTTTCAACATTAATAATAATAATAACAATAATAAGTAATCTTCCTTGAAAAGCAAATCAGATTTTTAAAAGATCATGTGATAATGAAAACTGGAGTAATTGCTGCTGAAAAATAATATACATTGAATAAAATGCAGCCTTCATGAAGATTCTCAAACACACACACACACACACACACACACACACACACACAATCTTACCAACCCCAAACTTCTGAACAGTAACTCTGTAACTTTGTTTATTGTGCTGGTATGTGAGTGTAGCCAGTGTGTGTTTATATTCAATATTATTTCCATTTCTACTCCTCAGAGCCTTCACCTACATAACCATCCGATTTCCTCATTCTCTTTCTCTCACTCCATTCTCTCCATCCGTCCCTCAATCCCTTCATCTCCTCTCTCCCAGTCTCCAGTGAACAGCTGGTGAGGAGAATTCCCACAATCCCTCACACCATAATCTCCCTCCCTCTGCTCACACGTCCATCCATCAAAAGAGCCTTTATTCACCCCTGCTGCTGTGTGTGTGTGTGTGTGTGTGTGCGCTAGGTTATGTCGGATGCCACTGTGTGCATTATATCTAGCTGTGTAGAAAGTTTAATAATGTACAAATCAAATTAAATGAAATAAACGCCAACCACAGTGTCCGTGGGGCTTTTACGAAGATCATGTGTTTGTAGGACTCACTTTGAAAGGTTCTACTTTTACTCAAAGTCAGGTGTGGGTTTGTTTGTGCGTTTTTATGTATATGTGTGCGTTTTTGTGCACTTAATGACTTTAAGCGCAGCTGCAGATGCCAGAAGGTTAATGAATCACTGTGTTAAACCGTCTATATCCCATTAACCTGAGACCTACAGCGTGATCTTTATCAGAAGAATATTAGCACACACACACACACACAGATCGCTCAGATCAAGCCGGGACATGCAGAAATCGAAATAGAGCTGGAAATTCAAACGGACACATTCACAGGGATAAACACAGACTCTACGCTGTGACACACACACATGGTACACACACACACACACACACACACACACACGTTTACACACCAACTGTAGTGTGGCACGGGGCTCTGATTGCTGACCTAGTTTGGGAGGGACCTGTCACTACTCATAGCCATCAGATGGCAAACTCACTGGCTCAGCATGGCAGACACACACAAACACACAACCACAAACACTGAACTTTGGAACTCAGAGAGCAGTGGCATCTGTGTGAAATTAAATATACGGTTTTAATTTTGACATGGCTTCAAACTGTGCAGCAAGGTATGCTAAACGTTGCCGCTTAAAATACGTAAATGTTATGGCATGTTAAGTGTGCGGACGAGCTGGGAAAACCGCTCACATTTCTACAATGCAAGTAAGTACGGGGGAGCTGCAATGTAGTGGGTTGCAAAATGGCATCCAAGCATTAACAACAAAAACATACCAATTTAAGCAACTGAGTGATATTAATTGAGCACATGCTTACTATATGGTTAGGGTTTGGCTTAGGGTTATTTGCATGTAATGTGCAAAAAGGACACCTTAAAATACCTTATTATTTAATTGTAATTAAATATCAATATACAAAAAATAAAATCTTTTTAGTAAATCTTAAATCTAAATCATGTGTTAAATCTAAATGTAATTAGAATAAGCGTTCAAATTCAATATAGTCTTAAATCTAAACCCTAAATGCAAGTACAAATCTAAAGCCAATCTAAATCATACATCTAAATGCAAATGTTAAATCTGAATAAACTAGTGATAAACCTAAATGTATCTGAATCTTACATTTAAAAATATTAATTCAAATTGTAAATTTGAGTCGTAAATTAAAATCTTAAATCCAAAAAAACAAAAAAAAAAAGAAATGTGTGATTTTAAATCAGAACCCTAATACAAAATTTTAAAGGGTTAGTTAACCCAAAAGTAAAACTTACCTCTCAAATTTGTCTCATGCTCAATTTGTACATATTTTATGAAGTGAATAATTTGTACAAACCTGTATAACCTCACTCGTACAATTCTGTACGATTTGTCTAAACCCTAGTGTTTAGGGTAGTTTAGGGGCGGGTTAGGAGTAGGTCATTCGTACAAATTCATACAAATTGCCAACTCGTAAAATACATATGATTTAGCAGAAATTTGTACAAATGATCCACCTTGTAAAATATGTATGAATTGCCGTGAGATCAGGCTAGATTTACTCACCCTTGAGGCATTCTAGGTGTATATGACTTTCTTCAAACAAATCCAGTCAGAGTTATATTAAAAAAAAAAAATTCCTAGCTCTTCCAATCTCTGTCATTGCAGTAGGAAGGTGTCTTTATTTGACATGTTTTGGACTGTTGAACAAAGCACGCACATCCATAATAAAACATCCTGTAGCGAATCCATGTGCTTTTGTTAGAAAAACATCCATATTTTTAGTGTGATTAGTGACGAACGTTGAGAGAGAACAAAACATCATTAGTGAGTATTAGGGATTTGTAAAAAAAAAATTAAAAAAGCATATAATTTCAATATAAACCTCTGCTCTTGTAAACAAACTCGCGAGACTATCATATTTCAGATGGATATTTATTTTTCTAACAAAAATGCAAGGACCACATGAGGCCTTTAATCTTAATTTAAAATCTAAATGTAAATAGTTTAATCAAAATCTTAAATCTACATATACATTTATGTCTTAAATTTCAATTTAAATGATGTTGCTCTCTTGTAGACAATGTATTTTCATAATGATTATAACAGGAGTGCTCTCATTTTGCTGCATTGTGCCACTGGTTTGCAGTATCACACTGTGACATCAAGGTAGGGGTGGTTATATATATGTACACACACACACACACACACACACACACGGTTGGGGTGGGAGTGAGGTTCATCTCTAATATTTCAGTTTAACCTTGATAAATAAACCAACAAGACCTTTTCAATAATTAACAACCCTTTACCACAAGTCTAATCCAGTGTGACAAACACACACACACACAAACTCTGAAACTCCAAAGTCGAAACGAGTAGTTGTAGCGCTGGCAAACAAAACCATACATGTAAGTCTGTGGTAATACACTTTTAATTTTACCATTAACTCACACTCATGCAACGAGGCAAGCACTCACCCAACTATTGTGAATTATTGACTATGCGAGAATGTGCTTTGGAGAATATGGTGGTAAAGGGGAGGTTTTGGAGAGGGATTCTAATGCAGTGGGTTTTTTGAGCGCTTTTTAGGGTAAAGTGCTCCCTTGGGAACTCAGTTAGCGCCCAGTGATCAAAGTTTTGACAAAAGAGCTCGGAGCGTTTGATACACTCTGATACACACTCAACAGGGAGAAGATCTCAGCTTCAAACAGTGCAGATCACAGGGGAAACAAGCACCAGCTAAAAGCATCACTCGCAGCCTCACACAACAGGACGAAACCACAAAAACCTACACTAATAAGCAGCGCTTTTATCCTATATTAAAACACATAAACGGTTTACATCCGTGATTTATGACAGTGCAGATACGTGGATATTTGGGCAGGGAATTGCACGGTGTGTATGTGCTCGAGTGTGTTTGCTATTGGTCGGGCTGTTGTGTCTAGCTGCTCTTAAATGCCCTTGAGTCTCACAGGCCCATTACAGCCAATTAAGATCCACATAATCACAAGCGTGTGCAAAACCGCACAGCACCCAACGCTCCGTCTTTCTCTTTCTCATTACAGGCATATTGTAGAAATTAACAACTGCCAACTTAGGTTAATTAAAAGTGATTTCCCTAGGGAACAAACAGGAACATGCACACATATTTCGTTTTATCGATGGTTTCATCTTTTGGTGGAGAAACTATGAGGTAAATTTGACGGGACAGAACCCCTGCGGCTGTCGTGTGGTATTATTGCACTTGGGTAATTAGCAAATATTCCCTAAAAATGTTTGTCCATTTTAACGTTTTTATAGTGGAAATGATCACTTTATTTTCTTTCATCTTAATTTTGGGGATTTAAAGTCTATTTTTAATATTTAATAATATGAATCAGGGGTCTCAAATTCATATTAACTTGCAGCTATTAATTCATACATACAGTATAAAATCAAGTTGGCCTTAACTACTATGTACTTAAATGTATACATTTATATTAAATTAATAAATAAACCTCAATTAGGAGTGTCAATGAATGGTAAGAGACGCGGGAATAGATCGGGATATAGTGGTGTATTATACATATACTGTTCAGTTTCTCACACAAACTGATCGTTTGGTGTTTTAGGATATCAGTGTATCGTCACGAGCCACAGGGTTTGATTTGGATATATCTGAGCATATTTTTTTTACTCTAAAAGATTGTGTGCCTATCGACTTGCACTATATGACTAACAGACAGCATCACTTTGAGTTTAAAGTCTTTGTTGGCGTTCTACTGAAGAAACAAAGTCACCCATATCTCAAATTTTCACTTTTGGGGGGAACTATCCCTTTAACCCACCTTTAAGCTGTGCTTAATCTTACCTCTATCCCACCTTCATAGCAGGAAAATAGTTTTGCGTTACAAAATGAACACAATTACTACACTATACCTATTTTTTACGGAAGTACACAGTAGTTAATCTTTTACAAAAAAGTTTGAGAAAGGTCATGTGCTATAAAAATCCTACAAAAAACATTTTTACGAACCATTGCATGTGATATTTGCTCCCATAACTCATTAATATGTGGCCACTTTTCCCACATTTCAGTGATACTGTGACTACATTATTTTCTCTTTCCCTTGTTTTGTGAGTATTTTGTAGTCATTTGCTCCCTCATTTAAATGTGCTTAAAATGATTAAACTACAATCAAGAAATTAGTGCAACATGGCCATGATTTTACTTAAAACGAAGCAAACTAATTAAACTGTGAGAATAATCTTTTTCTGTGTGTCTGAAAAAATTGATTCGTGGGTTGGATGAGTGGATAAATTATTTGTAATATATAACGTGGGCATAAGATAACACAACATGTGGGATGAGTTTGGCCTGTGGGCTCATAGTTTAAGAAAAAAACATTACGAGGCTTGAACCTGCCTTAAATACATGATGCTAACTTCTGCGTAGTTAAGTGGAGAGATCAAAAATATGGATATTCCCACAAATAAATGCTGTCGCCCAAAACAGTACTATATTGCGATATTGTTTAAAACACACACTCACCAATGATGTAATAGTCTCGTAAGTTCTTGAATTCGTGACCCCACAGGTTGGGCGAATACTCCTGGAACTTGATGGTAAACCTCATATCGCTGTTGGGTTTGTCGCAGGTGAGCAACAGGTTCGGGGCGCCCATCACCTCACACCTGTCGGCTTGCTCTCGTGAGGACACCAGGTACAGTTTATAATACTCATACTCAGGAGGAGAGTTTGGCCCTGATGGACTCGTGGCAGGACAAACGAGGTCCAAACGATCTCCTATTTGAGGGTAGAGTATGTAGCCCCTCTCATCTCCAAACCTGTAGAATCAGAGAAAGAGAGATGAAGTCTGAGTGACAGACAAATGAGAATGAATGATTGTTTCCATGGAAACTGAGATTGACAGTTTGATATTTGCTTGCGTGTACGTGCATATAAAACCGCAAGTCCTGTCTGAAGCTGAAACTGCCCTTTTGTTCATACTTTTTTTTACTCCAAATGTAAACATACATGCCCTTTGGTTCAGGAGAGTGTGTGAGAGGGCATATGTGTGGTTTTGCTTGCCAATGCGATGAAAATGAGCATATGTGGCGATAACGCTTTGCCTACAACAGTAAAACCCGAAATTGCTTCGATTGTGGGGACGAGTCAAAGGCAAACCTGTATGACTCTGCTCTGTGAAAACAAAAGAATCATACTGGTCTGATGTTATCTATAGTGTTATTTTAATTTATGTTTTTCTGCATTGCATGTTGGTTCTGGAGAAGCGTTGTCTCATTTCACCGTATATTGTTGAAATCATAATAAAAGCCTACTTGAATTGTGATAAATGGAGACTATCAAGCTGCAAAAAGGACACTAAAAGTATCATAAAACATACTACTTGTGCACTCAATTCAAAGTCTTCTGAGGTCATACAACTGCTTTATGTGAGAAACTGAATGAAATTTCAAAGTCATTATTCATCCCTTCAGCAAGATGTTAACTGCTGTGTCCGGATCATTGAGTCAATGAACTTGAGAACTTGATCATTTTCATACCTGAATTAAACATTCAGACCAGGGGCTGAATTCAAGAAAAACTTCTTAAAGACTTTAAGAAATGGCAAGAAAGAATGTTCCAACGTAAGAGCAATTTTTGACCAATTCATACTGCCAAAGACCTGCTAATCGACTTAAATAAAAATAACCTCAAAGTCTGTCTATTTGCAACGTTTGCAGATAATATTCGTTTGCAAACAGTATGAAAAGTAGAGCAGAGGAAAGGAAAAACGCATTCTGTGGGAAAGGCCCCTCAAGAAATGTTATATACAAAACAGCCATTATTATATTCTGAAGTTAGGAAATAAAAATTAGCTGTTAGGAAGAATTTCACTCTTCAGAATATTTTGGGAATGCAGCCCCTGGTTTGTTTACAATGGACAGATTCATTTAAAATGAGCTCAAAAGAACGACAATTCTATTACAACGCTGTTACCCATGAACCTACTAAAGTAATGGAGAATTATGGTACTTTTTTCTATTGTGGAGCTTGGCAATCCGTAGTACTTTTTATACTTTAAAATAATGTCCGTCATATGGATTTAAAACTAAATGTAAATTTTTTGGAAAATATTCCAAACAAATTATTGGAAAAATCCCACTGACAAATACTAAAAGTCTTTATGACAAACTTTTTTTAAACTAAATAAATAAAGTTCGGTATAAAACCAACTAATCAATAGAAAATGCAGACCTTGAAAGGAAACCAAAAAGTGTATGTGGCGAGAGCATATCCAAATATATAATGCTTTCATAAAAATGTAAATGAGCATAACAAAAAAATTCCTCATTTTTCATATTTAGTGTCCCACAGAATATGGATCTGAAACAAAATGTTTATTTTGGATGGATTTTTAAAGTTAAACAAAAAATGCAGTAAGGATTCTGTGAGGCTCAATAAGATTCCAAAATAAAATAAATAAATCAAACTTGGTATAAAACCAAGTAATCGACATAAAACAAAGACCTTGATAGAAAACTAAAAAGTGTAGGTGACAAGCGCATATCCAAATATATGAACACTTTCATAAAAATGCAACTGAGCATAAGAAACAATTAATCAGTATTTTACAGTACATTCTCAGTCCAACCAAGGCCAAAGCTGAAACACAGCACTTAAAAGCTATATACCTTCATCCTCTTGAGAAAAGAAAGCTCTAGCATTAAGCAGGGTGACATTTTAGCTCTATTCAGAGACAGAGTCTTGTTCTGAAGTGGAAAATTTACCTCAAAAATAACCCCACTGCAGATAAAGGTATTTTGCAGACCCCTCTCTCCTCTAAGTGTACAAAGCTTGACATTTCCATCAGGCTGAGACATCCATGCAAAACTCCAATTAACTACGCCACAGTTTGTAAGACAACCTTTGCACAGACAGACAGATACAAAAAAAAGCTTCCTAGTTAGGAAAAAAAAACCAACAAAAAAAATCACGTGAGAGCAAAAGCACCTGATCTGTGGATCAACACATATCCATTAACACACCGAGTTTAGGCCTCACTCAGCCGTCCGTCAAAGATGCAACAAAACTCAATGTGATCTCTGCCTTTTCATTAGCTACTAACATGTGGGATCCCACTGAGGGCAAATATCACAATCTGATAATCAGACGCTTTAATTTATCAAAACAAAAACTCACTCAACACTGTTTGGTGAAAAACACACACGAGGCCTTCAGTGTTTACATTGTGCTGCTCATCGAACCAAGCAATTTACCAGAGGCTGTGAATTATGATGACCACACACACACTCTCTGACCATATAAGATGAACGGGGTCCATCAGACTGTCTGTATGTTTAGGTATTTATACAGACTTGTTTAATCCTTTCGTCTCTTATATATTTACTTAATTGTTTCTGATCGAAGACACAGGAGGGCAATCTGGCATCCTTTCCTGGTTAAACCGGATTGTGTTTGGTTAGTGAACTCATCCCACGCTGTTTAGATAGGTTAGAGGTGGTCGACCTGATTACATGCTGAGGCGTTGCGGGTTTCTGTGCTGGTTTGATGCTTCTCATTGGCGGGTTGGAATCCCAGGGCTCCTTCACACTTGCACTGCAGAGATGGAGTGACTTTGGGCCGCCCTTGAGTTTCTAAGGCCGTCGGAAGCTTTGAATCCAGACTCTGTTATTCCCCTTTCCCTCATCAACAAACCTCCACTTCACTCGCATCAACACAACATCTTCCCATGAGCTCACGCTGGGCTTTACAAAGTTTGTTTTCAGCAAGATAATGTCACAAAAAAAAAGAAGATGGAGATGAAAATCATAATTTCAAATTCATGCATTATCTTTCTAAGTGTATTATGTTGTTGACAAACGCAGATGAGGATATTGTCAGTGCATAATGATAGAAATTAGAGATGCAAAGGCAAAAAAGACAATACTGATAAATGGCTTGTAATGAAGTTTTACACTATTATGCTTAAATTAAAGAGAAGGAAATCTTAAAATGCTCAAGAGTAAATTACATGAAAGATTACATTTAACAATTTAGTGATTCAATTATTAGTGCTGTTAAATGTCATTTTAAATAAGACTTTGATAGTATTTAAAACAGCAGTATAAATGTAAAAAGGGAAATGAGCAAAAACAAATTACACATCTACTGAAAATGAATAAATAAAAATATTCTAATATCAGCCGGCTGACGTGGTAACAATACAAATTAATATGAATTATATACACCATAAAATGTACAATTTTATACCGCTATTTGTTAAAATGAATGCATTCAAATGTCTAATAAACAATATAAATGTACTGAGCTACAAAAATGGATCAATCTGAAACTGACCCTGTATTACATTTGAAAACCACGAGTACACAACCACTCACAAGTACAGATAAACAAGGGCTGTTCATTTAACAAGTCAGCATGATTTAATAAAATATGAATCGTATTCATTAGAAATTCAAGCTTGAAGGAGCTGTTCAAACAGGACGGGTCCCTGCATTCAAATTTAGGCATCTCTAGATGCATTTTTTAAAGACGATGTACTTTTTACTTGACATGCCATCTAAAAAAAGCTCACGCTGCCTCAAATCGCCAACTCTCATTGTAAATGAATGATTTCTAGCTGCTGTAAACTGCTGTCGGTGTTAAAAGGGTCGGAGAGAGTGTATAAAGTGGTCATGAAATACTAAATTATGACTTCTTGGTGAACTACATGTAGTCAGAAAATGGCCCCCTGAATTTCACAACAGAAGACAGGGGTGCATTTCATCTTACTTGTGTTTCCTTTAAGCTCAAGCTAATGGATACGTTAACCTCAAATCCTGCCACCCTGCAGATCCCAACTGTTTTCCTTCAGTCCAAACGGAAGACATTTCTATCAGAGAGCTGTCAGGCCCCTGCTGAGACATACGAAGCAAGGCGGCCGTTACCAAGACCACCCCAGAATAACAAAGGACAAAAATCAAATCTCAGCATAATACAATTTACTGATGGAAGCAAACGTAACATGCTGCATCTGTTTCTGACTACGCTACACTGATTTTTCAAAGGCTTTTGAACATGTCAAAATTGCTCTGTGATGTGATCACCAGTTGACGAGCTGAATGCATTTCTCTTCCCTCCGCAGGAAAAAAACAGCTTTGCTTGTTGAAAGAACTGACAGTCTTTGTCTGTTAGCGGCTCCAGCGAAAACGCAAATATTTTGTGTTCTTTGCAGTGGTTATCAGGCCTGACAATGCTAAATTTCCTCTCGGTTTGGTGTTGGTGGATTATGCAAACATATTTATTCATGGAAAATGTGATTTTTGGTTAAATTCGAGATAAATCAGACCTCCTTTTGCACTGAAGTAAACACACAATCAAAGTGAAAAATGCCTACATATGTATTGTGAATGCTCTTTCCCGCGAGCTCCGTGAACTCTGAATTTTAATACCCCGCCATCTGAAACTGATCTTTTTATGTATGAAATATGTGGCATGAAATACTGACGTTTATCTTCATTTGGTGGAAATTTGGGACAGGCAGTCTTACGTGGAAAAAAAACAAAAAAACAAAAAACAGCCCGGCATCCTAGACATAAACCCTCGCAAATCAGTGATTAAGCACTTTAAATGTAAATGTCACAGAGCAGGATCAGAATTCACAAGGCTCATATTCATTATCGATTCACCACTGCAGAATCATGGGTATTAAAGTTTTCTCATGCCACACTCAAGCAACACAAGGCTGATGGAGCTGAAACTCAAACAAACTCAAACCACCGATTACACTTCACCTCACTGCAGCAATGTGGAAAATGACCTCTATTGAGAGTTTATATAATGGGACTATTTTATTACAATTGTAGTAATTGCACAAAACTAGGGATATTTCCTCTCTTTTCTTGGTTTTCTAAGAAATGTGTGTATGTGTGTGTGTGTGTGTGTGTGAGCATCCCATAAACCATGAATGTCCTTAAAAGTAAAACTTTTAAAACAAAAAAAAAAAAGCAGTAAATAATAAAGTTCAAAAAGGTTTTCTTTTAGGGTCTGGATTAGTGTGTACCAACTGAACCTTAAACTGAATGTGTGGACTGAATCTTATTTTCTGCACTTTTTCAAAGGGAAAATTGTGCAAATGTGAACGGATTTAAAATGGTAAATGTGCTAAGCGGAACTAAGTGCGTTACACTCTTATCTGAGGCATAACGGAGTAAAACGTTTAATGCGCAACGGGTGGCAATTTGTACAATTTCACGAATGACGGGGTGAACATATAGAAATCTGATTCCATGCTGGTCTAGACTACAGTATTGGACTTTAATTAAAAAACAATAGAAGGCATTTCGTCATTTAAAAGTGTGTGTGTGTGTGGAGTTTACGGTCATCAAGACCTGTTGAGTGCACACAGATTATCCTAAGGGCTCGGAGAGTGTTGTTTCATGTTCTTATCAGTGCTATTTAATTAGCTAAGGGCTGGAGATAACTTACACATTCCTGAACTCTGACGGACTGAAACCCACTTACCACACGGCCGAGAACCGCATGCCACAAACGCACAGTGACTCACACATATGCAAACACAAAAACAAAAGCCTAAAACTATTGAACTTTTGGGGGCGATAACGGTAAACAATCAGCGGCTTGCTATGGCTGATACGGCAGCAGAATTTGACCCCTTTCAAAATGTAGCAGATAATAAAAAAATACAACATAAATGCAATCTGGTCAACTCCTATTATTACATTTGTTTGAACAAAAATACAATAAAAATTATAATATTGTGAAATTTTGTACAATTTAAAAATGTACAATTTAAAATGACTGTTTTCTATTTTAATAGTTTAAAATGCATTTTTTACCTGTGATGAAAAAGCTGAAGTTTGGTGCCCAGTAATATTCTGTTTTTTTTTTTAATCAAAGTTGAAACCAATTATGCATCTTAATGTTGTTCTGATGAACTGAAATGATATACTTTTTCAAGATTTTTCAATGAATAGAAGGTTAAAAAGAAACAGCATTTTTTTGAAACAGCTTGTTTTTGTAAACCTTTACTTTTGTTTTTGATCAATTTTTTTGATGTACTTGCTAAATACGTTTTAAAAATTGTTTTCTCAAAACCCCATTTTTCAAAACTGAACTACTTTTCTCTGACTCAAGAGACTAGGTCTTACAGGCCCATTACAACAAAATGGTGCAATACTGAAAATAATTGTGTAATTTTCCCAATTTATTGGCAAATAATCTATCGGCCAGTAGCGTATCGTTTACTTCTTGCACAAAATGTGTCTACTGGGTGGTCTACTGTTGTGGTCCGGTCGAGTAGCTCCAGGGAGCTGATGGACCCAGAGGCCGCTGACTCCTCAGCCCAACATGAAAAGACTCATCAAGCTCCAAACACTCAGATGATTAAAAATGAACGTCACTAAAAATAACCTTCCCTTTGTTTGGAAGAGAAGGAGGGGAGGGCACAGGGAGAAAGGATAACTCCCAACTCACTTTTCATGTGTTCTCTAGCTTTCTCTCAGCTCTCCGTTTTCATGTTCGAACCGAGGCACGGGGGAATTAACCAACTCTGATTCTTTTTAAAGTTTGTGGATAAAGTGCTCGGTGGCCTGTTTAGTATACGCACATCTTTGCAGTGGCAGATCGGAAGTGCGTGGGTCCACCATTTTACAGCGTTTTTGCAAAATTCTACCAAGGAAGTGCGCAGATAGCGTCTGGGCCCATTAATGAGACATCAGCGAGGATGACAATGATTCATCTAGTCTATAAAAACAAACGCATGTTCTCATCTCTGTCTGTTTACTTTTCTTCATTGTGTTTCCTGGCTATCTATTTTTCATGATTCACATATAAGGCCTGCCAATTACCTACATTGTTCTTTTAGAAACAAATGCTTATCCAACCTTCACGAGGATGGGAAACAAGAGACGGCTAAGCAAGAAAAAGAGAGAAAAGGAGTTTTTCCAATAAATTGGAAGACATCGAAAAACCTAATCCTGTATAGCCTCAATTCATGCAACGAAAGAGAACAGCAGCTAAAAAAAAAAAACAATCACTGTCATCATCATAAACGTCGTGTTTTACAAGGGGCGCTGATGTTAACAGATGATGTAAAGCGCAATGCTTGTCTCTGCCATTCACTGTAATACCACCTCCTCCCCTCTTGGTTCAGAACCATCATCGGAGTAATCTTAAAACTGTAATTACGCTTTCCACACACAGCACAGTATCATGCCAGGGCTTTGAAGACATGCCAGAGACGCACCTTTGAAACCGAAAATTAAATATGAGTGAAACAAGAGAAGGAGGTTTTCATCGTGAAGATGGCAGGTTCAGCTAAATAACACCGAAAGTCAAATTAAGAAGTTTCAAGGGATGCCTGTGTAAATTAAATGCCTTACACACAAGAAGCGATGGAAAGAAACAAAAATGTAATTAAATAACAAAATAATAAAAAAAAATTCTGCTTAAACAACGAGAGCTTCTCCAAATAATGTTTTCAGAGTGAACACAGTCTCCAAGAGATTCTGCCTGATTACATTAACATAACAGTGGATAGTATCCCCGCATTTACACATTTCTCATATGCACTGAAACATACAATTTTGAATGTAGTGACAGCATTTGAGATGTAATATTTTACAAGAAATCTTTAGAAACTCTTTAAATTAGATAATATCTATGTAATTACATACATATACATATACATATACATATACATATATATATATATATATATATATAGTAAAAAGCTTTTTACTTTATTATATTGGAAATAACCTATACAACAAACCCAACACCAAACCTACCCGTTAGTCTTCCCTAATGCGAAGCTTATATAAAACACATTCGCTGACGCAACCATGCATTTTAGCTTCCTAATATGCAGGTTTAAACTATTTTGTCGAACGGTATTTTCATGGTATTCGTACTGGAACACTTCACCTCTCACTGCATGAACTACCGAGCAAACCTACTGAACGTGCAAACCTATACATATGAAAACTGGAAAATAAAAAATGGAAACTAAAGCGTTTTGTACATTTTCAGTTTTGCAGAAACATACTTAGGGGCACCTATTTCCTATGAGACCATGCATGTAGCATATAGATATTTTCTCTTGACAAACAAAGTCAAATTTAAATGATTCGGTGACGATTATCGGCATTGATTTAACCGTTTTAAAGTTTAGGTTGGGTAAAGTAATGCTACCCTTGTAATGGAGTTGTAAATAGCAAAGCATGAAACCATTATAATGTCAGATCAAGTAATGTGTTAAATAAATGTGATGAGACTGCACATATTTAACCATTTATTTAAATATAGAAATTCAATCTAAACATTTCAAAAACATTTGCATGCCCCTAAAGCTATTCAAGGGTAAAAATGCTTACAGTTTACACACTGTCAATATGTTAATAATGTAAATGTCAGAATCTATGAAAATATGCTAGAACTGCACTTTACCTGCGAATATATGATTATTAATGAGACCACACTGTCAGCTTTGCCTACACACAAGTCTGAAAGTTTCAGAACTCAAAGATTACAAAGTATCTGACTAATCTCCTTACTGTACATCAATAATTATCTCATTTGTATTTCCCCAAAGACACTGTAGAAGAAATCTCAGAGATAAAGCTGATACTATGAGCTATGAAAGAGCAACCTCTAAGCAATAAAATTATCCTCTGGGAAAGACAGAGACAGAGCAGTGACACAAAAGAATGAGGTAATGAATGAGGAGAGAAAAAAATAAGAAGATGAATAGGTGAAGGGAATGTGACAGAGAGGGAGAAAGACATTAACCCCGGAAAGAAAAAGCGCAAGAGAGAAAGTGTGTATAGAGGTAGTAATCCCTTCACAGATGGCTTTGTTGCCTGTCTGATGATGGAGCAGTCCATATGATGAACTAATGGAGGGGTGTTGTGTAGAGGATTATCCTCCCACTCTCGCACCCCTGGAAACTGAGGTCAAGTGGTACAATTCCATTTTCAGTCCATTTAATGCCACAATCACAATCTCTCTTTTAACAATGTAACATTTTCCATGAGGTCTTATCTCTTCAAAAAAACACTCTCTCGCACACAAATGGCTAGGAGATGTGGGAGGGCCTTGCACTGTGAAGCACATTTACAAACCCTAAATCCATTCTTTTCACTAACAATGTTTAATCTCGCTCCGCTCTCTGTCCCTAGAAAGGCTCTATACAAGATCTTTCAGCAAAGGAGAACCAATCAATCACAGATTCGACAGAAAAAACCAAACCGCGACTACAGTAGAATGGGCAAAAGTCTAAAGATCTGATGTAGGCTCTGTGCTCTGCTTGTCGGTTTTCCAAAGTATCTTTTCCTACTCTTAAAATGTTTTAATGTGAAACGCTTAACCCAGTTAAGAAAGCTTTTATCTGTCTCCAATTAGCAGCTGATTCATTAAATATTGAGGGAGCCATGAAGGATTAAATTTTTAATGTTCATTTGAGGCACAGGGTTGTACAACAACTTTCCCCGGAGCGATGCATAGAGACAGTCTGTGCTCACCATTGATTATGCTCATTGAGGGGCCGAAATCCACTCCTCTCCTCCCACGCAGCCCTCCATTCCATAACCTGTCTGACCTGTTTCAATGCCATTTTTTTTCCCTCTCAACGCAGACTCTATGGAGATACTAATGATTTTCTCCAGACATCAGCGTACTACATGACTTAACAAGACCTTTGTGTGTTGTCAGGTTAGTCCACCACATGAAATCAAAACTGACCCCGTTTACATTTTACCCTGTTTACATTTTAACGAATGTTCCTGGTCTTATAGTAAATTATGCAGTATTGCACTTTATTGCAAAAAATCTTTAATAGACATGGTAAGTTGCTTTTCTTCTTTCTGCTGGCATTACTTTAATCCAGAGTTTTCAAACCTTTTGATCCCAAAAAGCCCAAAATATCATTGATATTATTTTTTAAATCTTTACAAAATTATAGGTTTTTATGTTACTGTACTTTACTATAACAAACCCAAATATAACTATATTATCTCATTAAAATATTAAAATATTAAAATATTTGTATTAGTATACTTTGCATTGGTTTTTTCAACTGCTTACACACATTTTCAAAACTTTGACTTTTTTTCAAAATTTCACTCACAAATCAAAGAATTGCACACACAAAATGCCACACATCTCTTGCAAAATGTTTTAGAAAATGAAAAACTGATCCAAAGGCTTTTGTAGATTAGGTTGTTTGAAACCTCGAGGGTCAGGTTTCAAAAATTGTGTGACAAGTAAAGATTTTGTGGGTAAATGGTTAAAAAAAACTATTTTCTACAGACCCCCTTGCAGTGCTCTCTGGGTTCCTTTAACCTAGTCTGAACACTTTTAGGTTATATTAACATCATGTCCCAGACTACCATTTTTCTCGCATTGAACATTGGGTTTTGTGCAATCAATACATCAGATTATGATCACAAATGACACATTGTTATAGAATGCTATTCATGACACTTTTTTTACATATTAATTAATATTATGGCATCTCTGTGTGCATGATGAAATGTTCAATTGTCTTGTGTGCTTGTGCCAAATGTGTGTGTGAGTGTGTGTGAGACAGAGAGTGAGATGACCTGAGAGGGATGTGGCTGTCGGGGTGTGAGTAAACACACTGACCTTTTCAGATATCAGAGGAACATTTATTTCATATGGATGAATGACTTCCTCTATCGCTTTTTATATATGACTTCATCTGCTCAAGCCCCTCGATTCCTTCTCTCTACTTTATTAGTTGAAACTCTAGCTCAGCATCCATTTAATCTTTATTTTCTTCTGTCTTTTAGCCAACCATGTTTATCTTTTCCGCCTCAGATCTATTTGTCTTCTCTAATTATATTTCTCTACCATCCGTCTGTCAGTGCGAAGCTCTGAAGTTCTCAGAAGCAGTTTTTTTTTTTAAACAAACCAACTGCCTAGATGCCTAACCAATATTTTTTCTTCCACTTATTCATTCATCTCCTTCTCAGGGTTGAGAGACTACCTAAATCGGTTTCTCGCCCAAGGTCTACACTCTTTATAACGTGGCTTCTCCTTTCCTCTTGTTCAGAGAGCATACTCAGCACAGACAAAAATCAAAGGACCTTTGCGTGGGTTTGCAGATTGTGTCACTGTGGGTGAAGCATGAATGCCTTATCTAGGGAGGGCATGCACGCGACCCATAATCGGGAGGCAGCCAGCCGGAAAATGCCCCCCTGTCTCTCTCAGTTGAGTGTGTCTGTCCAAACCGTTAACTAGACTGTGTCCCGGGCCAAAGTCACCCCTGTCCCAACCGTGGTTAAGTTTCTACATACGTGGTTCCCACACTTTCTGACCTATTTCCTTGATTTTTAAATTACTTTTCAAAGCAGAAGAATTGCTAGAAAAGATACTTGCAAAAAAATCTAGACAAAGAACAACTTCAGAACATGGAAGCACAACTACATTTTTACAAAATGTAAAAAAATAGTACAAAAAAGTACAAAAATAAATATTTGAGTATGTTTTACAGGAAAATATGATTTTAGACTTTTACTTTTAAATTTCAAGCTTAATTAAAAGCGTTAACTAAAGTTTCTTTTTAATTAATTGCGAAGCTTACTAGCAATTTCTGAGTGAAACTGTTTTCAAGATTCAGTTTAGAAACTTGAACTATATTTTAGGTTTAAAATTAACTTGTTTAATGTTAGGATAACATGCATGAATGCAAATATTTTCATTTATTCTAAATTTAATTATTTACACTACAATTGACATTAACTGGAGGCGTTTGACGCTTGAAGCCTTTAAAGTCTTTAGAAGACTGAAGTTGTTATGAGTGCATGAGTTTTATATTAACCACCATCATACCTTCTGTTCAAAGAGTTCCAGTAGACTGGTTCCATGTTAGTCGCATCCACCGCTAAACTCTCCATCAGGAAGATGAAGAGAATTCCCAATCCACTGACCCAGTCCGAGAACGCCATAGCCACCCAGGCTCCCCTCGTCTGGACTCCCATGTTCCTCCTATAAAATAAATGAATGGGACCTAACAGAGACAAAAGACTGGTGGAGGGCTGAACTTCACTAGATCCCTCTGCACTTGAGGAGATGGTGTGACCGCAACATCCACATCTGAAAGACTCGGAGAACAAATCTCTGAATGTTTGCAAAAGAAAGCAGATTCAGAAACATCAACCTCCTTTGTTCCATTCAAAGGAGTCAATGACCTCAACTGAAAGTCCCAAGTAATTGTCAAATCGGAGAACACAAAGCCATATGGTCAATGTATGATCTGATTTGGAATTAATTTCAAACAATATTATGATTGTACATGGGGTGAAGTTAAACGTTTTGAAGCGTAGGCAGACTGATGCGGGGCGCCAGGTCCACTGCGGGTGATTTTTTAGAAACGTTTCTCCATCAACCGCAGCATTAGCATTTCTGTCAAGGACTTGAGAGTTGTATTTTTGCTCCCGTTGAGAAAATTAACATCCACTCGGCACAAATAATTCAGTCTTTCGGCGGACAAAAGTGTTTAAGTTGTGTCGCACTTTCACGCCGGTGAAGAGCGCGCCTCTGATGTCCAAAACGAGGGGTCCAAAACTTTTCGATCATCTAATATCCACAATATTCAGAATATGATGTCCCAGTCCCGAAACAACAGTGGGAATGTCCACCAGCACTACTTACCCGATGAATTACAGTCCAACAAGAAAAACAAGAAACGAAACCCGTTTAGGGCATTGAAAGGAGGTAAGTGGCAGAAATAGGTAAAACGCAGAAACGTTGGGGACAAGAAACGAGATATTCCTGTAGTCCATGGATACAACGCGTGCCGCTCGCTCTATCCGATTCTCTCCTGCTCTGCAAAGTCTCGCGCTTTGACTCGCGCGCCGGCAGCATTGTTGCCAGATACCAGGAGAAACAAGCATCCTGGTCTGACAAATCAAGCCTAACCGTAATTGGCGAGCTCCGTTTTTCATTTCTAAAGGTTTAGTAGGTATTCATTAATTATAGGTAAGGCACTGCATAACTCCCCAATTTAATTTATTATAATTGTGTACAGTCTGGATGATTAAAAACAATTAATTTACAAGCTGCCACAAGTAGCACCTTAATAAATAACAGACGGCACATTTAAGTAAAATAGTGATTTAACTGCTAAATTATAAAACGCTATTTTTAGTTGCGTATAATAAGCGGACATGGCAACAACTGCTTGTGGCGAGCGCGCGTGTTGGTGACTGTTGGGAGGAGAGTTTGTGGATGCCGTCTCGAGAAAAGCTCCTCTCTGAAGAATTTTTAATACCGTTGTATTTAAATGTCACTGCAGCTTTACGGCCAACAAATCAAAAGAAATAACCTGCGAGGACGGTGGGGCCCCGAGTCGACTTTAAAGAAGCATTTCCAAGAAACATGGCGTGTTTCCAACCGCTTAAACTTTATTCAGGTAGCTCGAAGCACATCAGAACAAGGTTTGTGTACTTAAGCCTTATGCCTTCTCTAACATTTATTTTAAAACAGTACAAAAGAGGGACATTGGGCAATCAAATGGTGCCGGTTTATGCTGTGTAGACTTGAATTTAGAATTTGTTCCTTACTTACTGAAAGCACGATTTAAAAAAAAAAATCCTTACTCGTGTTGGTTTTACATAAAGAAATCATGCTCTGGTTATCCTCGAATCTCTTTTAATGTAACTTTTGCACTCCCTGAGGTTCTAAAGCAGTAGCGTGATTGTACTGCCTCATAGTGGAAAACAGCCGCAAAGCAGCAGTCAAATCACATCAAAGACAAAACAACGGAGGTCCAAGCCAACAATAATTGAAACAAAGACAGAAAACGAAATCAGCATTTATTTATTTTTTATTATTTTCAGTTTAACATATTTTGATCTTCAAAGCAAAACTAAGCCCCATGTTCTGTACCCACCTAATCATTTAAAAAAAAAAAAAAATTTAACGTCGAGCTGAGAGGCAAACTACCTCTTTTTGTTTTTTTTTTTTTTTTTACTTTTACTATTTCTTTTTCAGATTTCAGCATATACCAAAGTTCATCAACCTTTATCTGTACATGTCAATAATTGCCGCTATTCACTTGAACGTTAACATACCAACAATACACAAAACACTGTGGGAAACATCCCACAGCCTGGTATGATGAGTGAAGTCAATGAAGGGGGGAAACATCCTCAGCCAGGCTCAGATTCCTTTAGATGACTGAGTGGTGTAGATATAGCCTGTGCTGTTTTTCTAAAGAGTGTTACATTAATGTTGACCAGGGCAGTTCTATTTTGTACAATTAAGGCATGTCAAACACCCAAAATGATGGCCTAAGATGGACAGAACTCAACAAACAGGGACCAAAATCATTTACATTATTTACAGGACATCCAGTCCCCACCTCACCCACAATCGAGACGGGAGAATGTACGAGTGTCTTTGTAAAGACACATACAAAGTCTCTTCACACGCATGCACACACCTAGTCCGCCTGTGGGTCCCATTCTATGCTGTCAGGACGAAAGAGAGATACAGTAGAGAAAGAGTTGTGGTCTCTTGCTTAATCCAGTTCGAAACATCAGAAGATGCATACTGGTTGTTGTGATGGTCCCAGCAGGGAGATCTAGGTTATGTCCGTCCTGGAAGAACTGAAAAAACAAAAACCAGATTAAACCACAAATCACAGCGAAATTACAACCTTAACTCTCGTTCTGTCGCATCTCACCTGCTTCACTGCAGTTTAGTTGTTTCACAAGCATCCCATGAACTTCATAAAACCAACAATTGCTGTAATACTCTCTAGTTTTCATTGTATTGACAGACAATCATGACAAGTCTGTGTCCTTGAGATTTAGTTCAAGTGAAGTGCGTGAAGAAACAAGAAGAGATTGCTTCAGTTCATCTCCTCTCCAAACATTCATCACATCTAGGCTCCTCAACCCACAGCAGGTAAGGAAGTTTTTGAAGAAATATGATTGATAGACGTGAGAATCTGCGGTTTCTCCACACAGTAAATCTTCTAAAAAGGCATAAAGGTTTTTTTTTTGTTGTTTTTTTCTTCTTTTTTTTTTAAATCAAACATTCAATATGACCACTTTTTTTTTTTTTTTTTTCAAATGCTGTAGGAATATCCTTCATTTGATAGTGTTGCAGAGAGAAGCAGGGATTGCAGCTCAAAGGACGCAGAAAACTCCATCCCTTTGGTGTAAGGATGAAATGGATCCGCATGTATTCCCTCCGTCTTACTCTCTGTGTGTAGCACTAAAATGCAGCTGGTTGCCACCCCTTTCCGGACTCCAGGATGGCGTTTGAGTTAGTGCTGATATCCACCTCTCCGTGCTTGTTTTCAGTCATTGTCTTTTGTTATTTCATTTTTTTTTTTTTTTTTTACAAAAATATAATCCAGTCAGAATAGAGTGAAATACGCTTAAAGCAGGATTTTTTTTTTCTTTTCTACAGATCAAGTACCGAAATCTCCTCTGTTCCGATCCTCAGTCTCTTCCTATTCAGAGGACTCAGGTGAATAAACATTTATGATGCAAAACATCACATATTTCAATCCCAAAACTCATGGATTGGGGGGAAAAATAGATTCTGTCTTTCCAAAAAAAAAAAAAAATTACTGCTACACACTGCAGATCCTTGGCTCTCAATGGCCTGGTATCAAGACCATAAGTAACAGGACGGCAGAACAACAGTTCCATCAAGATGTTGGGAGACGAACAGAATCTCCGGGTGCTGTGAGAAAGTTCTGGAAGAGCACTAGCAGCCGGAGACCGTCGGCTTGATACAGGCCAAGCGCATCTCAGAATCTGACCTCTGACAATAGGCATATTCCGAATGGTGAGGCGTATCCCGTCTCACTCAGAGACACTCAAGCCTTGTTGTTAGATGCACTGTTATACATAGTTTTGGAATACATTCATTCATAATACAACATCCTCAAGAGGC
The DNA here is from genome assembly GCF_018831695.1 of Puntigrus tetrazona. Classification (NCBI taxonomy): domain Eukaryota; kingdom Metazoa; phylum Chordata; class Actinopteri; order Cypriniformes; family Cyprinidae; genus Puntigrus; species Puntigrus tetrazona. The sequence continues at coordinate 7,706,115 of NC_056708.1, read as the reverse complement.
AAATAAAAATTAAAAAGAAAAAAAACCCCTAACAAATAAAAAACATTATTCAAAAAAAATACAAGGTAGCAGCCTAGAAAGTGCTCCAACTCAAAGTTCAAATACTTTGTATAGAACAATAAAAAAATAAATCATTCATCCTTTTTAAACAGCAACAAAAAAAAAGAAAAGAAAAGTAACAACTGACATACAGAATCACAGTGCCCTTGTGACTGTCTCAAAATACCAGCCAACTGAATCCATACACACATGCACGCAGACACACTTTCTGGACAGAAGGCAACATTTCACATCGTGGACTGAGAATGAGCGAAAGGGGAATAGTTGTAATGCAAGTAGCTTGTGTACAGACAACAGAGGAGCTACATTTATACACCATAGACAAACCCCGATTGCCCTCTTAGAACAGAGCCAAACGGGCCAAACAGCACCTCAGTCATGCTTTGAAACACTGGAGGGTAAAAACGCAATGCTTGACTGTCCTATCGGTCTCTTTAAGAGCCTATGTACAAAAAAAAGCGGCAACACAAACTACTTCTGTCCATTCACGCACACACGCTCAATGAAGTACAAAATTGTGTTGAACAAAATAAAAGCATGGCATTTGTTTTATACACGTCGATAAGCAATAAAATTTGTGCAGACTTCATCTCTCTTACGCTTACACACGCTCTCACAAAAAAAACCTCAACCTACCCTAACTTTTTTTTGTCGTTTTTTTTTGTTAAACAAGTGCAAATCTTCAAGTTTTCAAATTCATATTTTTTTATAGCTTTACCATGAACATAAAAATACAACAGTGTTTGTGTTTTAGGAGAGATGCTCAACTTACATCTCCCCAACGTTTCTCAACATCCACGTTTGATACGACTGAAACCGCTCCGTTCCTACCTCTCGTATGTAATTCATACAAATATTCTACACATAATATATGCAACAATATATTCACACATTTTTGCATTGTAAAAAAAAAGAAAGACAACTCCATTTCAAATATGAAAACATTAAAGTGCAATGGTTTAGGTAAGGTGCTTTACTGAAGGGAGGCAGAAGAGGATCTCCTCTTCACACCGAACCTCCCAATAACCTCCTTCTGCTCCTCTCACAGTGCAGAGTGAGAGAAAGAGGGAGAAAGAGAGAGGGGGTGTGGACAAATATTGCCCTTCCCTTCCCTCACTGAGCAGTGCACATTCCTCTGCTGATTTGCTCCAGGTTTAAGGCCTCAGGTAAACTCAAGTAGACGGGCTGGGTCAGTAATCCTCCACCTGCTCCAGCTCACCTCCCCCCAGGAATGAGTAGCCTGCGGAGGTGGGAAACAGGAGAACAGAGGTTGAGAGGTCTGAGGGTTGACTTTCTACAAGAAATTTCCCATCTGGGAATATACTAATGACTAATTCATAAACTTTTCCCCCTTGAAGCAGGGCATAAAATGCTTTTCAATAAGTACATCGGTAAATAGATCCTCTTCGCTAGATGAAGATCTCACTATGACCCAGACAGCAAGAATTTGACAAGGAGCCAGAATGCAGATTAAAACAACAGTAGTTCAAGGGTTATTCTGGGTAATTTATGCATGCTGATGGGTAAAGCTGAATGGAACCCAGTAGGGGTTTGTGACTGTTTATGCGAGGGTGCACACTAACCGAGGATACTGGGGTCAGAATGGAGCATCATGCTAGGCTTTTTCTTCGCTTTTCCTCCCTGAGTGTCGTACACACTGCCGCCCTTACTCATGTGAGCTGCCTGGAACATTGACTGCAAGAAGAAAAACCAGGAAGACTTTAAAGAATGGACTAATAGGAAATGAAAACTAAAAACGGAAATATTATTGCATGTCTTGCCTACCTGCAGGGGGAAGTTCATGTTCAATCCAGAGACTTCCTTGGACAGCTGTAGAAAAGGTTACAGTACATTAGGACTCACTCAGTGTGGAGAACTGAACAAACGTTAAACAAGAAAAAGCATCAATGACAAACCTGCTGCTGTTGTCTCTGGTGGTTCGCTTTCTGTTTGGCACGGCGCTCCAGGAACTGCTTGGCAAACTCTTTGGCTTCAATGGTATCGCCCAGATAAATACGGATAAAGTCATGAACTTCATATGGAGACTCCACCTCCTTCAGATATGCCACAATGGTGGGCACTAGCAAGAGAAATGCAAACATGATAAATTTAATCTCTGTCCTTTTTGTAGAAAAAGAGGCGCATGGCAGATGTCACATTTTTACCATCCACTGAGGAGGAGTTATTTGCAGAGGTGTTGAGAGCATGGAGCATCTGTTCACACCAAGTGGTGAAACCGTCCTGAGGTTTCATCCCCTGAAGAAGCTTCAGAAGCCTCTCCTCATCGTCAGTACGCTTACGCCGATTCAGCAAGTACTGATCACTGAAAATATATACATGCTTTAGGTAAACATAGTTTGTTTAAAAAAAAAAAAAAAAAAAAAAAAAAGGGGTTTTAAAAATCGAAAGGTAAATTGTTCAAATGCAAATTTGTGTACCTGAGAGAGGGACTGCTGCGGCTGTTCTTCAGGCCAATGTTGCGATGGCTGGACTGGTTCTTCATGGCCTCATCCCACATGCCCATAGCAGGGTTGCCACCTCCGACCTTGCCTTCCATGCCAGCTCCTGACCACATCCCAGATGGCCCATCACTCCACTGGCCCATTGTCAAACCTCCATGCTGAATGAAACAATATTATAAATGAGCTAAAATAACAGCAACTCATACGAAGACCCCAAACTATTTGCTTCAGATGCATATAAAGCAGGTCACTGCTCAGTATGTTCTTACCCTTTGCTGCTGCTGAGCTCTCTGTTGCTGCTGTTTGTGAAGTCTCTCTGCCTCCAGCTCCAGGATTCCCATGCTCTTTCCGGAAGCTTTGCCCAGAGACAGAGCTGTCTGGCTTCCGCTCCATCCTGCGCCCCCTGGCACGCTCTGCTGCTGCTGACTCTGCTGCAGAAACTTCATGATCAGTTCTTGCTGTTGACGGCACTGCTGTAAAACACAAACATACAAACGTGTTACACATCATAAACAATAAAAGTGCAACAGTTGTAGCTCAGTGTGTCCATGCGCTCACCTGTTTTCGTCTATAAAGCTCCTCCTCCTCTCTCCTCTTCTGTTCCTCCTGCTGTCGGCGCTTTTCCTCCCTCCGCTTCCTCTCCTCTTCTTCACGCTTCCTGAGTTCAGCTTCACGCCTCTCCTGCTGGATCTAACACACAGGCAGTACATGCTCAATTACCAAAAGAGCAATATGGGTGAAGTTTACACATTCAACATGTAATGTGATCACCGAGAGGAGTGATTAATTAGTGACTTCGCAGTCCTGCTGAAGTTCAAAGTTTACTTTAATTTACTTCAACTCAGTTGTATGCATTTGCCAAACATTCACAAAAATAAAGTAATGCTTTGGGCTTTAGCCACCAATGAGCCACTGAACAAAACAAGACTAGTGTAGTCTAGCAGGACAGATAGCTTTACTATAGCAAACGTTGAATGCACTTTCAAAATCACGTGAGTTACGTACTTTCTGCAAATGTTCAAGAGTTGGACCCTGAGTGGAGTTACTCATGGTTAAGTCCCACAGATTGGTCTCACCGCCTACAAAACAGAAAAATCAGTGGTGTAACAACAGCACTTCACAAAATAAAGTGGCTTTTACAAAAGAATCAATGCAGCTGGTAGTACCTGACTGCTGAGAGACTGAGGTAGGCATGTCCCACATGGGCCCGGTGTCTGGCACTGACATGGACCTGTTCATCGCAGGCATCATCCCAGTCTCCCCACACCTGAGACCCAAACATATTGCTCATTAACCCAAAACACAACTATATACGTTGTGAGTGGATGCATTAATTGCAAATCAGTGATACCTGTTCATGTGCTGAAATCTCATCTGAAGTTGTTGGTATAGGGCTGCAGTGGCAGCTTGTTCTAATTGTTTCTTTAACACCTCCTGGTCCATGTTCCCCTGAAGTAAGAAAAATACAGGCCATGAAGTTGTATCTCCATCCAACTTCGATACTTTATGATTTTTTTAGGCTTGGATAGAAGAGAACAGTGAGGAAATGACAAAGTAGAATGGAAAGATGAGAAAGCCAGAAAAGGCCTTGAAAGAAATCAAATCTGGGTCGTCTGTAACATGACCTCAATATGTCAGAGCACTACTCTAAAGGTTAAAGCTCTGACACCTACATGAATATTTTGAGTTGACAAGCAACTCAAGGCTGTTCCTGGTTTTACTATTAAGGATTTAAGATCATGGTAAAAATAACTGTAACACAAAGCCCTGTGGTTCATTACTGATAAAAGGCACAAAGCAGGATATCTGGATATACCACTGTGTTCCTCACCAGCAATGGAGGAGGGGAGGGTCCGGGAGAGAAAGGCACACGCCCCCACATCTTGATAACTTCACCTAGGGGCTGAAATCCCTCATCACAGCCACGTTTGACCAGCAGGTTCATGGTGAAATACCCTGCCTGAAACCACTCACACATCTCCACTGTAGTGAATGGACCTGAAAGAGAATACAGCCCACCATTTAATGCTGTAATAAACACATAAAAACCCTTCAAGATTGACGTGGAAGTGAGAATTACCTTGAATCTCCCCTTGAGGGTCTTTGTAGAACCACTTCATTGCGGATTCATGGGAGAGGGGCAGAGCACTGGCAGAGTGTGAGAGAGTGTGTGAAGTAGAGTGAGAGTGTGTGTGTGCATTTGGGTGTGTGTGAGTGTGAGCCGCAGTGATGTGGCTCTCTTGAAGAGCTTGAGTGAAACATTCCTCTTCAAGGGACGTGTCTTGCAGGGACGCCACCATCTTCTCAGCCTCCTTTAAAAGACAGATCTTTTTTACTTTGAGTTCTATTATAAGAGGAATGAAAACAAACAAAAACCAAGCATGCTGACCTGTTGAAGGTGCTTCATGCCATCTTCCTCCTCAGTGTCTCCCCCTGCTGTTGGAAGGTCAGTACCAGTGGTTGAGGGAGGAGAGGAGCTCTGCATCTGCGTTGTGGTGCCACCTGCTGGAGCTGCATCTATAAGATCAAACTCTGTCTTAGTCCAGAGTTTACTACATTGCATGTTCTTGGCACAAAAAGGAGAGAAAGCAAGAGAACCTTCAGACGGTTGGGGTGCAAGTTTTGAAGGAGGAGTGACTATGGGTTTGGGAATTTCTTCTTCTGAAACGGGGTGCATAGGGGCAGGAGCAGACACAGCATGAGGAGATGATGACTTTCTGTCTCCATCACATACGGCTATTGCTTCACATGTGTCCGCTGGAGGGAAAAAAAAAAAGTGGAGAAAATACAACAGCTTGAGAGATATAAGTCACAAAACATTTAATGTTGGTCTTGTTGAACGTTATCTGATCTTGGTCAGAGCCGGTCACATGATGCAGAACAAAGGACAACAGTCAATTCTTTCTGAACATGCTGGATACAACTTTAAAAGATTTTTCTTACATTTATCAGCAAGGCTGTCATTCTTCTCTTGACCACCCTCCTCTTCCTCCTCTAGAGCTTCAAATTCCAGTTCCTGGTCTTCAGGGATTGCATCTCTGGAGTTTTTCTAAATAGTTACACAAACCTGAATTAATACACCTTTTTTTTCTTACTTAACAGGAAGTTACTTAAAAATCATGTGCAAGAATGCAGCTGAAATTTAATTACATAAAAGCATTAAGGAAAGCATAAGACAAGCAAACCTTAATACACATGAAGGCTCCAGAAGAATCAAAGGTTCCCATCTCCCCTTCTTCTTCATCAGTGCACCACTCAGGCAGGCCATCTCGCTCTTCCTCTCCTCCCTCACTTCCAGCCCTTCTACGTCCACCTTCACCATCTCGGAAGTCAAAGTCAAACTTCCTACGCCGACCATCCCCACTAACGTGATCCCGCCAACCTGCTGAACGTGGACCCCCCTCTAGTAGAGAGAAAAGACAAGTTTAAAATATTCAAATAAATACAAAAAAATTTAAATAAAAAAAATAGTCAATGTACCATCACGACGGCCTCCAGCAATCCTCCAGCTTCCCCCAGGTTCTGTCCCATCATCCTCCTCCTGCTCCTCTCTGAGCGTACGCCAGTTTTCGCTGTCTGAGCGTGCATAGTCCTTCCTTCCTCCTGCTCCTCCCTCCTCAAAACCACCACGTCCACTATCACGTCTCAAGGGCTTTTCAAAGCGCCGCTCACCTCTGAAACAGCAAATACTAACGATCAACACAATAGCTGACATTTATTTTGAGAGGAAATGTTAATTTTACACCAATTACACGAACGCAAGTTACAAACATACTGATATTCAGACAAATATGTACATTGTATATAAAACTTTACGATGTATAAAACTACCTGTCATCCCAACTTTGACTGCGGTGCATCTCTCGGCCTCGGCCAAAACCGACCTCTTCATCCACACTTCTTTGGTAGAATCCGCTCTCTCCTCTGCCTCTCCCTGCAGACAAAAAAAAAAAATGAAAACGCTTTAAAAAAAAAAAAATACAATCCATTATTATTATGTAATGTACGGCACACTAGATTTCTGAGGAATACAAGAAATGTGACCTAGACATTGTGTCATGCATCACAATGTAGTCATCGTTTGTAATTATTTACAAAAATAGGATTAACAAACATTTAACTGGAAGGGTGATCTTCAGTGTAGTCAACGGCGCACACACACAAAGTAATTTAATTTATCACTCATGTCAATGCAAAAATTGTTTATTAAAGCATGCTTGTAATTTCTGCACTAGCATCGACAAACAGAACTGGAATCCCTAACAGGGCACTGCAAGGTTGACATGTTTTGCAGGCCAAAGCCCGGAAATAGTTCGAATTTTAGCACTTCTGATTGCATCAGTCTAATTTCTATTTAATAAGGTCTGTGGTTAACAAGCTCCAGACACCATTTGCTCTATGACTCAAAACACATCAGTAACAACCACACTGTTCTTTATTCAAGCTTTTACTTGAAACCTTGAAAAAGGAAGTTGCTAACAATTGGCTGAATTTCTTCATGCTGAACAGGAAAACCCATCTACTTATTAATCCTTTACATCCTTGCTGTGTTTACAATCATGCTCTGTGTTAAGCTTTTTACCTCTTGTGTTTAAGCTTCAAACACCGTAATCATTCTGTTACTTTGGGAAGAATAACAAACAAAACGTGCAAAAGCTACCAACAGAGCTTATTTTCTGCAATAATCCCAAAACTATAGTGTTTTTTTGTTTGTTTATTGAGAGCGTCAAATATATATATATATATATATATATATATATATATATATATATATATATATATATATATATATATATTCATCAGCACTAATTCACCCCACTGGCCACAACCCACCTCGACCCCCTCGAGTGCTTCCACGCCCTCTAGCTACACCTGCCGGTACAGCTCCACCTCCTTTACCCATAAGCCTTAGCACAGCCACACTGTTTACAGACATGGAGAAGTTTCTCTGAGAGAAAGGTGAGAGAAATAATGATTAGTGATATAAATTTTATCAATATAAAAATAATAAATACAAAATTGCCCCTTTGACTATAATATGCATCACTCACCTGCTCCTCCTCAGTCAGGGGCACCAAGGCCAATGGCTGCTGAGGCTCTTCCTGCAGGATAGCAGCGAACTCCTTATCCTGCATGTCCTCAGGGATCTGAATAAGCAAGCAAAACCTCAGTTAGCTATGTAATCGACAAACAATTATTGACTCTTATATTAACACTTGATCTACTCTAGAGAAAAGGTGGCCTGTTCTGTTTAATTTATTTGTCTTTTACTGCAGGAGCCATGAGTCACTTCACCTTGTTATCTTTGACATAAAGTGCTAACATCTCCTCGCGGCCATAGCGGTAGTCGGCCAACTTGGACTTTGGCATTGCAGGGGAAGGGGGAGGGGACGTTACACTCCCCCCTCTGGATAGTGCACGGAGCCTGAAGAAAACAGACATTGTCATAATTACTTCCATCACCCATTCATTAACAACAGATTCTAGATTCAAGATTTTGTATGTGCATAAAACGATAGGAGTGATTGATCTTTAAAATAAAAATCACACAAAGGGGAAACATCTGTTTCCTCCTTTTGACACTCATAGGGAAGTAGGACAGAAAGAAAAAGAAAAAAATCTGCCACAACAAATGCGGCAGTTATTAATTTACTGCACACTAAATATTTCTTAAAAAGGATACTAATAAGGGAATAAATCTGAATTTTGAAATGTGCAAAACGCTCGTTTTGTTTTTACTGGTGATGCATTAGAAAGAAATCAAATTAGACCAATGGAAGAAGAAAATTGTGTTCCTTTTTTTTGCGAACTGTTAAATGCACGCGTTTTCAGCAAGTAAACAGATCAAAACTATTGGCCACAGAGATGACAACTACAACAGCATCTCTCTGTAAGAGCTACGTCAGAAAATTAAAGTGATTAGTTAATTTTGGATCCACATTAGACCATACACACTCGCAAGAAAGCGTATGTTTATTTAAAGTCGTTCTATTTGAAATGCATATATTACCATTCTGGACCGAAGTTAAGTGTCTCAGCAGTCATATTCTGTATGTCCAGAGGGCTCGGGATTTCTGTTAACCAAAAGGAAAAATAAAGTCATTTATAAAATCATGCACCATAAATGCAAAATTTAAATGATGCATGCATGTCTCAGCAGTGGGGTAAAGCTTACCTTGTCCAAAGAACAGGACTGTAAAGGACCAGTATGAAAGGGGGACAGGAATGAGGTGGTTCTGTCAGGACCGGTACGGTGGTTCTGTGCGCTGAGGTGGACTTGGTAATTCTAAACTCTGTATGAATATTATAATAGCTGCCAGTTTCAGAGAGATAACGGCTGATGGATATCTAGCCAGATATAAGAGCTCCAAAATATGGCACGCCACCCTAATGTGCCAGCAACTTCAAATCTTAAAAAAAAAAAAGATTCAGCAATTTGAAAACACTAGAGAGAAAGAGAAAAACATACACTAGGATTAAGAATTTGTGGCAGCATAAATAACAGCAACTGCTGTTTGAAAAACGCTCAGGGCAGTCTGTAATGCCGTAACTATTGCTGGGTAACCTTTCTCTTAATTCTTGATCGCTTTTACTTATATTCAAAGTTATTGTTTCGCAGGCAAGCATTCAACTCCCAACTCCTACCACCTGCAGAAGCGGAAAAACAAAAAACGAAACACTGATTGCTTTTTGCGCAAAACAAATGCATGCGCATCTCATGGATTTAAAAGACAAAATGCAGTCTTATTAGAAATATTAAAATTTACATTAAACAACATTTTTCATTTTCATACAGTTAATGGAGATGCAGGATTTTAACATTTAAAAAAACATTACAAACAGCGTTTTTATGCTTTATTTATCTTCCATTACATTTAGTAATTTAGCAGACTTACAAATGAAGCAATCAAACAGAACGCAATCAAATCAACAAAAAAAGCAATGATATGCAAACACTATAAAGTTATTTTTCATTCACTTCATTTAGGTTTATACCCAGTAAGTTGTACTTAACAGCAGCACTGATCACAGGACTATTAAAGTAACAATAATATGGGCAAATACTGGTCTATCATTTAAATATAATCTAACAAGTTTCAACAACTCAAGTCTACCACTGTAAATATAAATAGGCTTATAACACTAATGTTAAAATCTGAGGTAAATGTGCAGTATCATAACTACTTATGATTAAATCCCCCGAATCCCAGCTAAGTAAGTTTCTCAAACAGACCTAATAGTTAAAAAGAAACTAAAAATGTTGTGGTCGTTACACGAAAGCACAGATTTTATATATTTAAAAAATCTAAATATATATGAATTAACTGAAGTAGACCCTTTAAATATTATACGCAGCAAAATATTTTGTTTATATTACATTTTAGACCTTAAAATGAGGTAAATAAAAGAAACAGCTCAGGTCTTGGGGCCATATACACACATCTTGCACAAATGTGGATGAAATCAAGACATTCTGCGCTTTCTTTATAATTGATAAGTCTGTGCAAAAACATCAACAAATCCTTTTATACGCGTCGGTAATAGTTGCTAGCGGGATTAAACGGGTTAAGTACCAACTAGCAAAAGGCAAAAAAGACTAAATAACAAAACTTTCCAAACTAAGTTACAATCACAACAACGCGAGCAACACTCACTGCGCTGTAATGCAACACAAACAAGCAACGCGTCTGAAACCGAGGCGTTTCTCGCGAAGGTTATGAAGTAATCTAATTATAAACAACGCGACAAGTCTGAGACGTTTTAAGGAGACCCGGAGCAGGAAACGCAGAAGTAACGTCTCCAATCTGTTCGCGCTGCGCCCTCGCGCCTTGCTGCAGGCCTTGGCTGATCCACAGCGAGCCCTTCAACCATCGGCCACAGCGCGATTCACTCCGGCGACATCCGTGCGCGATTACCACCAACGTGAATTTACCAAACAACGCACGAAGAGCACTTCCCGTGAAAAAGCTGAAAACGATTTAGCACGCACCTCTTCTGCGAGCCTGCTGGCCAAGCTAGGCTAAACTAGCCATCCACTGTTTTCTCCAGAGTTGGATCTTCTTTAAAGAACTCACTCCTTTTGCACGTACGTGCTTCGCAGGAACCGATGGTTTGAACCACTGGCACGTCTCTGTTTTCAAAACTCGTCTTGTGTGAGTTCGATGCTGAATTGTTTATATATTTTCCCCTGTATCTGCAACGGTCGCGATGAGTTTTTTTTTCTGTCTCGCTCGGTCGTCTTGTTGTTTGTGTTTTACAAAAATGGCTGTTAGACATAAACCACATGAGAAATTCATCCAATGAACCGCGAAGTTCTTCTTCTTCTTCTTTTTGTTTGACGCCGGCTCGAAAACTACAGTAGCGCATTACCGCCGCCTGCTGCCAGCGTGCCTGAATCACCGCATCTCCAACAACACAGTCAAACGATACTCGTTGTTTTTGCTGTTAATAATAAAATAACAACTGTAATGTTTATTTTTATTATTATTATTTATATTATAATTATTTGTTATAATTAATAGGCTGCTGCTATTATGTATTTACTGTGCTATTATTACTTTAGATATTTGTAACCATGTATCTTTTTTAGTTTCTGTACTTGCAACACACACACAAACACACACAAAATAATATATTTGGGTAGCTGAAATATCAATATGTGACATGGTGTGACGGCAAAAACAATAAATATATATATAAAAAAACCTAAAATAAACTATTACTACTTGTATTTGTAACTGAAGGTATGAAGATTACATTTTAAAAATATTGAATTGAAAAATTGCAAATATTTTTACAAATATATTTTTTCTGTTCTCAGAAAACGAACAGCAACAAAACATTAATATTTAAATATTTAGAGGAGCAAGTGGGAAAATAATATATTCCAACAATTAAAATAGAAAATTCTTTAGCTGGGTTTAAATTTGAAGGAATAGTTAACCCAAAGATGAAAATTCATCATGCTCCCCCTTCGAGTAGTAGTTCAAAACCTGTATGAATATCTTTGCTATGCCGCACACAAAGTATGATATAGTGAAAAAAGTTTATAACCAGGCTTTTTTGGGCCTCCATTGACTCAAAACAGCCTGGTTTTTTTGTAGAACGATAGATTTTTAATTTCTGGGTGAACTACTCCTTCAGGGTATCTTGATTTCCTTGATGTCTCAGCTGCAGGGCCGTCAGGTGAGCGGCGGGCAGGTATTTGACTATCACTGCAGTATGGAAAATGTGCACCCGGGACGTTCTCTAAGGGGTTATTCAAAGGAGATTTTGAAGGAGAGCTGTTTCATTTCAGTCTAATGGATCACCGGACTGTTTTGCTGGTGTTTCTCTGCTTTCTGTTTGTCACCGTGCACTCAGAAGTGCAGAGCGATTACTCGCCCGAATGCCGTGAGTTTATGTACATGGGCACTCCCCCACGGGGTCTGGAGAACCGCTTGTTTAAAAAGATCTGTCAGCGTTATAACGGCAAGCCTCGGTATGTCACGCTGTACGATGTAGTGGATCACATCCCGGTGTATTCCGCGTATACTTTCAAGCGCTCCGACGGTTTCAAGAAGGTCGATGTTCCTTGGATGTTCGAGCCTCAGGTAACCAACCGTCGAGTTCTCGTTTTACCTCACAACGCGTAGAGCTTTAATAACTGCATCAATATTAATAGCTTTGTAGACTTGATGCATATAGGCACGGCTTGGATTTTGAGCAATTCCTTTTAACTCTAACCACTGAATCACCCTTAATTGGACTTATCTTGTCACCCGGTTTGGATGGTTGGTTGGTTTTAAACTTGCTTCGCTCAGACTGTGAAACCAGCTGCCAAAAACTAAAGCAGTTGATCACCATCTGCAAGCTATCTTAGGCTGTTTTTTTACAGGCAGGGTAAGCTGATTTGCTGGTCTTATAGCCAAGTTGAAGCCCACGAAAAGCGCAAAACAAACACACCTTTAACACAAATAGCATCAACAATTCTTAGGCTGTATACATTTTCCATATGGTGCATATTCTATTAATAAACAAACAACTTAAAATCATTCACTTCTCCGCTTTTTCAGCTCTCCACAGCAACAGACTCTGGAGACATGCAGCCATTTCCTCCCAGTGATGTCCATCAGAGTTTTTCAGATGCCCAGGCCATCTTGGAAGACTACTCAAACATTGTCGATTTCGAGCGAGGCCATTTGAACCCCGACGAGCACCAGGCTCACCCTGACGACAAGGCAGCCACGTACACCCTCACCAACGTGGTCCCGCAGATCCGAGAGTTCAACATAGGCCACTGGAAAGTACACGAGCACAGCATCCGCCGTCGACTCAACAACTACTGCCGCGGCAAGGCTTACATAGTCACGGGGGTCACCACATCTGGTAGGATGATCCGTAGATATAACATCGACCGAGTGGCCATTCCTACCTACCTGTGGTCTTCTTACTGCTGCGTCGATCACGACCACAATGCCCCGTTTGATGAGCGATCCAAATTCCCGGCCTATGCAGCCTATGGGCTCAACGAGAAAGAAGGAGCGGAGGTCATAGAGATGTCTGTGCAGCAACTGGAAGATTTTTTGAAGAAGAACACCTTTGTGGACAAGAGGTTTCAGATTTTCTTTGGGAATTGTGAGCCTAATGATTCGATAATGGCAGTCCAGACTTAGTGTCTTCATCTTGCTTCCTTTAAGAATTGTGTTCTGTAGAATGAATACCATATGCTTTTAAATTAAAGGTTCCAATTAGTTGGACAGACATTCTTTTTTTTTATTTTTTTACAAATTTTATATATATAAAAAAAGTCATGTTCCTTTAAAAAAAAAACATTATTTAGTTCTTTAGAAACCTAGTCTATATTTTGCATGTACACTACTTTTCAAATGTTTGGGGTCTTTACCAAGGTGAAAAAATTTTGATAAAATATTATCACCATTTTAATATATTTGAAAAATTATATTTTCCATTGTAAGGACGAAGCTGGATTTTTATCCGCTGTCTTCAGTTTCAAAAAAGTTATAAGAAATCTTTTGTAACATTGTAAATCCGTCACTTCAATGCAACCTTGCTAAATACAAAAATTATACATAAATAAAGGACCCATTTGACTGGTAGAGTACATGATTTAAAGAACCTACGCCAATACGCTGATTTGAAGAACCTATAGTTTGAAGAACCACAAAGAACCACTGAATAACTTTCATTTTTTAAGAGTGTACTGAATAAGATTTTGAGAATTAGCCCCCGAAGAAAATTCCCACAGATTCATTTTTCTTAATTGTGTATGATTGCAGACAAAAACTAATAAAATAATTTGATATAACACTGTAATCTCCCTCTCTCTCTCTCTCTCTTTGTTTGTTTCATTTGAAAAGTAAAAAATGTATTCATTTCCTTTATCCTTGACTGATAGAATGAAGGTCCAATTTCATTTTCAGAAATATTTTATATCTTCTAATTAAGAATATTTGTCCATGAGCGGACTAAAACGAGCGATGAAATGAAAGATTTAATATCTACAATCATCTGGGGCCTTAGGGGTTTTATTAGGTCCATTCACTTATTTGTAAAACTGCAACAGCTAAATCATTTCTCACTTTGTAAGCATGTTTACTGAAATTTATCTGAATATTGTAATTCTTCTAAAAAAATATTGGACACTTAATCGTCTCTGTTTGCCTACAGTCTGTCAGTTATCGATATAAAAACACGAAGACTCGGTAACACAAAAGCTCTGGGTGATCTAGACAAACAGGTTCAAAATAATATAATAAATAAAGCTGGTCAATTTAATATGTATATCGTCTACCCATTCTTTTGTGCTGCATTTGTGTGTGCATGTAAGATGAACAATAGTATGAATATGAGATAGCTCATGTAACATCAGATAACCAAATAAAAGTGGCATAAAGAGGAGGTGAATGAAGCCCCGTTCCTTCCTAATCCCTTGTTCACACAGGACTCCATACAGACAGCCTTATCTCTGTATTCCTTTTTCTTTCATCACCTCTTCACACTCTATTGAGGACTGTGTGTTTTCTCATGATTGAGAGTATAGAATAGCCTGATTTACATTTTATAAGACAGACGTACAAGTCAGCCATAAAGACGATTATCTCTATAGAAAAGAGGACTTGCATGTATATAGAGAAAGAGTGAGAGAATTGTTTGTTCTGGGAATATGTGATAAGCTTTCTGCACAGCATTTTCCTGAACCATCATGCCTCTCCCTCCTTTTACTGATTACCGCTTCCAAAGAAACCTACTGGTTAAAAGGATAACTATTACTTGTGTGATTTAATCTAGAGTAAATGAGACACATACACATACACACGCGTGCATTTATATGCGTGCACACACACAGCTATACACTCTTGTTGGATGATCCCTGTTGGTGCAAGGAAGGTCATGGGCCGGGGTGCTGCAACGGCTGGAAGGTTAGGATGATTTCACGGGTCCCTTTTTCAAAGTGCCACGTGATTTTTAACAAGGGAGGCAGAAACTACATTGGCACTCCTGGTCATTGAAACCCAAGGCTCATTAGGCGCTCTCGAACTGGAAGAACCTCTTCAAGAGCTTTTTGCGGAAGTTCCTGCTTTTCGACATGTTAACATGAACTAGCAACATATTTGGTTCAAGGAACTTCATTTGAGGAAACCAATTTTAGTGCCTACTTCAGAGTACGGTCTAAAACAGTTCAGTAGGAACTACCAGTGACGTACGTGTACGCCGATTGGCCAAAGGCATATGAAACACCAGCTACACCTGTACACCTACATTTGTAAAAAAAATATTTACTCCACGAACCCAGAAAACAGTGATAATGGCATTTACCTGTCGCCTGCAGTGTTGTGTTCTTTTCTCAGCCTCGAAGATAACACTACAAGTTGTAATAAGATATTTAGTCAGATTTTCATGCTCTTTCAGTCGCATAAACTGTGCATTTACATTTCATCTCAGTTCTCGCAAAACCCACGACACACAACAAAAACTCTGAACACGGTTCTCCATTCGCCTGTTATTAATTTTTGTAAATACCACGAATAAAGATGTCAATGCTGGCCGCTTCAGAGATCCTGCTGCTAGTGGCTTGAGGGAGAAATTGGTTCTCTATGAACCACCATGTTCCTAGAACTATGCAGAGCGTAGATGCACTTTTCGGAGCGAAGCCCATCTGGTCTAATCAACATAGTACATAGAAGAGCTACTGTTGCTTAAACTGCTGAAAAACTTTAAGCTTGCCATAATAGAAAGGTGCAGAACACACAGTGCATCGTTGTTCTGTATGTGTCAAGTTATATAGCTACAGACTTATCAAAATGGCCATGATGACCTCTGCCTGCTATTAAAAGCAACAGATAGTGAGCGGCAAAACTGAACCACGGATGAGTCACATTTTCTTGTAGAGCTGATTGGTGGCTGGGTACACATGCATCATTAAACTTGGGAAGATGGCAGGCTGGTAGAGGCAGTGTTTTACTCTGGTCAATGTAACTTTATGTCCTAGAATCATGTTTATGTGGCATTACTTTGACACGTACCACCTCAATGGTGTTCCCTAATGGGAGTAGCCTCTTTCAGTAGGATAATACGCAGTGCCCTTGACACACTACAACAATTGTTCAGGAATGGTTTAAAACAGAAAGTTTAAGGTGTTGGCTTGACCTCCAATTTCCTGAGATCTCAACCCGACTGAGCATCTGGGCCAACAAATCTGAGCTATGGAGGCCCACCTTGCAACTTGCAGGATTACAATTCTTCTTACAAAACCAAGAAATGTCATAATGGCCCACTCTCAAGTCTCCATGACTTCTTGCCTCTTTTTCAGTGTACGCCTATGGATAATAAGACACCTCTCCTCAACTATTGATTTCCACAAGACCAATAGTGCAGGACATGTTACAGACTAAAGCAAAATTGAAAAAACAACAACAATATATTGTTCTCTTTGATGTGGAAAATGTATAAATATTGTATCCTAGATCCATATGTAAAGCCACATTTGTACAAGTTCACTCTTACCAGTTCTGTTTTGCTTATCTAATCAATGCTATTCAAAGTAACCAGCTTCGAGCTCCTCTCACTCTCTCATTCTATCAAAGAGGTGCTCAAGTAAGACTGTCGAGAAGCTTCTTTAAACTAAAATGCGTCCCACCGTGATCCTTCTGGCCCTTGCCGTCACAACATTGCTCTCTGAACACTGGGGAACTGCAACCGTAGTTGAAGACTTCAACCATATTGAGAGATGCAAAGACTCTCTGTATATGGGCACCCCACCACGAGGCTTCAGAGAGGGCAGACTCAAGAAGATCTGCCAGCGCTACGCTGACAAACCTAGATTCGTGACCCTGTACGACTCCAAAAACCGTATCCCAGTTTACTCCGCTTACACCTTCAAGAAAACAGAGGGCGATCGGCGTGTGGACTATCCCTGGATGTATGAACCTCAGGTACGAATCTATTCACTCTCAGAATAAAAAGTACAAAAACTGTTACCGGGATGGTACCCTTTCAAAAGATACTGATATGTACATTTAAGGTACTAATATGAACCCTTGGGGTAAATAAGATACAAAGGTGTACCTTTTGAAATCCAAGCAACGGCTTTTCTGAGTTTGAGAACTGGCTTTCTTCTTTGCAATGATGTGTTGACTTTCTTCTTAGCTTGCAGAGCTTGATGGGAATGGGAACATGATGCCGTTCCCCACTGGCTACTTACACATGAAGTTTGAGGACAGCCAGGCGGTTTTGGATGACTACTCTGACGTGGTTCTGTACGAAAGAGGCCATCTGAATCCAGACCAGCACCAGTCAGACCCACAGGACCGAGCAGCTACCTACACGCTTACCAACGTTGTGCCAGAAATTCGTGAATTTAACATCGGACCGTGGCGCGAACATGAAGAACACATCCGTGTGCGCCTCAACAACTTCTGTCGGGGTACAGCCTACATTGTAACTGGGGTTACCACTACTGGGAACATGATTAGGCGCAACAACCAGGACCGGGTTGGCATCCCTGAAGACGTGTGGTCTGCCTACTGCTGCACTGACTACGACCGGAACGCACCACACAACGTACGCATCCGTTTTCCGACCCAAGCTGCCCTTGCCAAGAACGCAAAGGAGGGGAACAGAGTCCAGGAGCTCACTGTGCAAGATCTGGAGAACTACCTGACTAACAAAATGGCCGTAGACAAGAATTTTCAGCTGTTCTATGATAACTGCAACTCACCTTCACCTCTTCCTCCCTATCTTCATTATTACAAATAATTTGACTTACCTTCACAATATAGCTTTGGTTGTGGTTAATTTATTTTTTCTGCTTTCGTCTTTCCTGTAGCTTTCCTGTATAATAATAAAACAAAACAAACAAAAAACAAGTTTGAACCAATCGGGGTCGGTAGGATTTAAATGAATTTATTTCTCAAGGATCATGTGACACTGAAGCCTCAAATAATGGCTACTGGAAATTTTTGGCTACTGGAAACAGTTTTGCATATATATATATATATATATATATATATATATATATATATATATATATATATATATATATATATATATATATATATATATATCACAGGAATATATAAATACATATAATATATATATAATCTTACTGGCTCCAAATCGTTTATAGGCCTATAATTTAAATAATATTTTGAGGATATTTAAGAAGATTGTGTACATTTGTCCCACTGTCCACTGTCTATAATTGCTTTCACTTTAATATTAAACATCCTATATAAGCATAGTTTAATTGAGACAGACTTGTTAAGTAATTCACTGATACAATATTCATTTTGGGTTGTGATAAAGATGTGTGTCAAAACAAAACAAAGAAAAAAGAAAAGCTGTCAGTCTGTTTCAATCTATATTTATGGGATTCTTGTTTTATTGTTTTTAATAAACACTACTGATACACATCAATAAAAACCTAAAAACAATTCTACTCGAGTTTCGTCATTACAACCACTTATAGGTTGCTTGATGAAGTCATTAATACCAGGCATGATTTCCAGTGAGAATCATATTCAAAACCTGAACATTTAGTTAATTGTACAAAAGTCAATGTTTTGTAATGATGGAAGAAAGATAACTGCCATGGTAATAATGTGAAGAGTAGATGAAAAAAGTGTTGAGCAGAGTCTTGAAACCCACAAAAACTAAAACATTTGCCACATCCTAGTGATATATTCCACCTAAATAACCATCTATGGACTACATTTGCCTTTAAAGAAACACAAGTTTATAGGAATGTAAAGGTCACACAGGACAAGTTTTCATTGACTGACCAATGCAAGCTAATACCATGAAGAAGATTAGCAAGCTTGTGGGACATTCCTTTCATTTTTTAAGGGCATAATCTAATCTCAGAGAGGCACAAATGAGTAAGGATATGCAAATGCCATTAAGCCAATAAGGCTGTATAATCCTTAACTCTCTCTATAACTCCTATTCTGCTTTTCCCTTTTATTCCTTTCTGTAAATTGTCTTTGGTTGATACCAATTATGCCAGTTGAAAATTTATACATAGTTTTAGTAATGGTGAAAAAAAAACCCCAAGGGAATATTAATTCTGCTTGCTTCTTTTCTTCCCGTTCTTTGTGTCTTCTGGAAGACTTTGCAGATGTGGCCCAATGTAAACAAGTCCCCTGATCCCGGATCAGCAAAACACATTGAAAAATCGGAAGTCGGGGACTTTACCTAGTCGAAAATTATCGCAGGTTCCAGATATGTGTTTAAAAGGTAACATTACTAAAGAGTACTCTGGGGCCCATGCTTGAGCAGAGTAATCCATTTCTTCAGATGTGACCAAAAACCGGCAAGCCTGTAATTTAGTATTTGAACACTAGATGGCAGTGCTGTCAAAATAAACACATAAATAAATAAATAAATAAAATCTTGAAAATTCTATTTAGTTAGCGGAAACATTCTTGATTAAATCTTGTATAATAACAGTTTTAACTCCAAACTTTAGGGTGAAAAAGCTTACTGGTTTTAAACTTGACTGCAGCTTTTTTTTTTTTTTTTTTTTTTTTTTTTAAACAAGGCCTATGTTTTAAGCGCTTTAGAATCTTATTCATTTACTGTAGTCAAACGCAAGCGCCTCTAGGAAGGTTTAACCAGTTTGCCCTGACACGCGAGATAACTGTCGTCACAGGATTGCACGCAGAAACGCTGAATGTATGTTGAGCAACATAGCGAACGCCAAACAACACGGCGCAGGCAGAGCAGCGCGCGCTGGAGTACTATCAAGGACGCACGAGGGACGGGGTCACGCAGGAGTCATACGGCGCGTGCGTTGAGCTCAAATCTGCGCGGTCTGCAGCAAACGTGGGGCGCAAAAAGGAACAAAACCCATTTAAGAACATTATGCACAGTAAAAATGCACCTTGCGAATGCAAACGTTTCCAGGTAAGCTAAGCTTTTTTTTTTAATTATTATTATTATTATTTTTTATCCGGGCAATTAAAAATTAATGAAGAAAATTAGTTTGTGATGCAGGCTAGTAATACTCACGTTTGCTTGTATCCGTGCCATGTCGGTCAAACAGTTCTTTGTCCTTCGTTGTAGTTGAGAATTAGCATAATAGTTTGTCCTGCATTTTACAATTTTATTCTGTTTTAAAAAGTCTAATATTTATTCTATTTTTAAAAATAGAATAATCTAAATAAGTAAATGTTTTCACCCCACTATTGCAATATCACACACTCACACGTGATATCATGTAATTTCTATGATGATGTTACATTACCTGTGACTCGTTCGTGAACTTACCAGAACTTTTCTTATTTGGTCTTTGTGCAAAAAGGACCATTTTCTTATTGTATTCGTATATGTAAGTCTCACATGGGGGCAGTAGCTCCTTTATGAATTAATTAGTTTAATGAAGTCGTTTTTGTCATAAACTGAATCCCTTCTGAAATGAACGAGGAATTCGAGTGTGAAAGCATTTCATTGGTTGAACGTAGAGAATAGCCTATATGTCCCTTCACTGATTTGATGAATAAAATGAACGAATTTGTAATGAAGATTAATCTCATATCTGGTCGAACATTAATTACATTCAATTAAAATATTATTAATAATAATTTTTAGTCTGAAAATAATAGTCATCATACTCAACAAATGAAAAGTGAGAACGAATAAAGACGTTTATGAAAGATTCAATCTTATAAGAATCGGTTGAGTGAACGATTTAATGACTCACTAACGATCCAACCAGGGTTGCCAGATCTTCACGGCAAAACCCACAAACCAAATGGGGCCTTTTAAAACTTGCCTAAAAACTCGCGTTCCGGTGGAATAAAAACATATTAGGCGGGGTTCCACTGATAAAAGTCGCACTTCAGGGGCTAAATATTACGTTATCGCGATTGCTTCAACCCGTGAATATGAAAAACATCCCTGAAGACCGCTAAAGTTTCCCAATCCCAATGAAAAAAGGAGGACTTGGCAACACTGAATCCAACCTGCATGAAGTGTTGCTAAACTCATTAGTGTATGAATCTTTTAGTAGCCTGTACAGATTCTAAGAAACTGACTCACTTGGATGAATCAAAGCCCCTTAAAGCTGCCGCGGCTTTCCCAAGCTGCTATATTACCAAAGAGGAGCTGCGTCATGCTATTTAGAGCGGCGATCCCAGTATGAACAGTGTCAGTGACATAGAATGATGAATCAGATGAAGTGAACAAGCTTATCCTGGAGATAAAGAAGCGAAGACGTGTCAGAGTGGTCTAAGGCTAAATGAATTCTGGGAAATGTAGTGTTTGACTCCAACTGTGAAAAAAGAACGTAAAGTCAGTTGGTATGTAATCTACCTTAGCAGCAGTAGTGTACAATTAGAAATACAGTGCACGTGATGTGCGCGTGCAGAGGGTAGCGTGGCCGAGCGGTCTAAGGCGCTGGATTTAGGCTCCAGTCTCTCTGGAGGCGTGGGTTCGAATCCCACCGCTGCCATCACTTTAAAATTCTGATTTAACACACAAGCTTTATTGGCGTTATGCGTCTTGCTGGTTACTAGATTAGTAGTTAATAAACAAATTCCAGTTTAGGCACAGTGAAAATTATTGGAAAAATGCGATGTCGACTTTTTTTTTTGACTGAAGCTACTACCATGACTACTAATCATCATTTTTATAAAGACAGGTAAAATGTTTGGCTATAAGCACAAAGCGAGTATTTGTAATAGCAGTGTTTATTTGTCTGTTGAGGTTTGGTGTCAGTTTTGGTAGTGTTTGTGTGGCTGGGTGGAAACCAGGTCTCCCCTCTCAGACCTATCTGTGACCTGAGGGTTCTGGACCACTTTGTACGAGAAGCCCGAGATTCTGAGGTCATCATGGTGAGGTCTCTATGTGCTTCACACAGAATGTCAGGTTATTTTCAAAACCATCACCTCATCTGTTTTTTTCCCCCCTCTCAGCGTGGTTGCAGAGGTGGCTGCGGAGAGATGAAATCCTATTTAGTTCCTCTGACTAGTGTTGACTTTGCTGTTTGGGAGCATGTAGATGTGAGTCACGATGTAATGTGTTTAACAGAATATAAAATCGTCATGTACACATACACATAAAGCGCATTAAATAACCAGTATTATGCAAATCAGTAATACAGCATAATGTAAAATACATCGAAATCCATCCTGCGTGCATTTTTATATAGTACTACTAGTACGATCATTTAATTCATCATTCAAATGTGTTTTTAATGCATTTCTAATGTTATCTTGATATCAGTAAAACCTGATTTTAAGTACTGGCGTATTTTCTGGATGATTAAAGCCAGTGTGTTTCACAGAGAGTAATTCTACGCATTCACAGTCCAAATCTGTTTCTAGGTTCACAGGCAGGCTGTGGAGGTCCAGACTGGTCTGTCTCTGCTCGATCAGGCCCTGAGTAATGCAATAAAAACAGTGAGCAACTCTCCTTTGGCCAGCGCACTGGAAAACAACATCAGTAACATTCACAGCCTCGGCCAGATCCTTCACAGTCTTGATTTACAGGTGTAGTAACCGCTAAACATGTGTCTGTCACAGCAAGGTCTGTTCTGACAGTATTGACTAGTCTGACATCCACATCCAGCCTTTTTGATAATTTGGCATTCTAGGAAATTGTGCGAACGTGCAGCGTAGTCAGTTTACCCTTTACTTCCCTCTATTTTTTGGCCACAGTCAAACTGGCGGCATGATTCTGGGAAGTGCTCTTTTTTTTTTCTCCAAAGCTTGATAGTTCAGTGACTGTGAGGTGAATTTCACCAAAAAAGTTTTTCTTTTTTCAGATGCCTAAATACAGCATGTGTATATGTACTGCATATAAAATAAGTTGGATTATAAAAATATATGGATTTTTCCCATACTAAACCAGAATTTCAGTGTATGATTCGTTACTTTTTGAAACTATGAGAATGAACCGAAGGCAACTATGCTAAAATATGAATCTTGCTTAAAGGGTTACTCCAACCCCAAAATGAACATTTTTTATTAATCACGTACCCCCATGTCGTTCCATAATGAATCGAGTACATAAAGAATTTGTTGAATAAAGTCATTATTTTTGTTTTCTTTGTATTCTCGTTGTTTCGTAACGTCATGGTTGAACCACATTGATGGCTGATGGACTATTCTGACAATACTTTTCTGGACCTTGACAAGTGTTATTTACTTGGTAGTCAATGGGACAGACACGAGCCTGCCGGCTTTCATCCAAAATATCTTAAATTGTGAGCTTTTATGGGTTTGGAACGACATAGGGGTAAATGATTAATGATAATTTTCATTTTGGAGTGGAGTAACCCTTTAAAATATAGTACTACAGTACAATACACAACACACTTGAAACGGGAGGGGAAACTAGCTTAGTAACCAAAGTAGTGGATTTTAACAGTAGAAAATAGTGTCAGTTTGTTTTGTGTGTTGCGATTATTTGATGAGACGAACCAATCAGATCTGAGAGCTGCAATCTATTCAATTTTAGTTTTTGGGATGATAAATTTTCCCTAATGAGTCCATTCTGTTTCCACAGCAGGCCAGGTCCACAGTTCTTCCAGATGATTCAGCTCCTGCCAGCACACAGACGCAGGAGGTCTCCTCTCTCCCAGAACTTCTGCAGGTGCAGAGCAGTTTCCTGCGAGGGAAAGTCAGACTCCTGCTTTCAGCTGCACCAGCCTGCCAACGGCAAAACAGCTGATGCGAGCTCAGAGGAGCTCGGGAGCTGTTTACAGCAGTCACACATACACAACAAACCCGGACAAGAACACTTGATTGTGACTCGTTAAAACCTTAAAGAGCTTATGCGCTCCAGGTGTCGCTCTTCAAATGGTCTTCTGCATTCGAAAGCCCGCAGTCATGTTTCTAAAGTATGCATCATGCGGTGGGAGAAGCAAAACTGCAGTGACACCTTGACTTATTCAACAAGGCGAACGTGGCACAAGATCCAGCAGAGGAACATTTCAGAGCCCATAAGTGGACTCGAAGGGTTATATCAGTGTGGCGAACAGCTTGTCTGGCTGCATCCAGCCACCTGGACTACAGTACATCTGAGACTTTTATTTAATTATATTTGTACGTTCCGTTTTCTACAAATCCATGAATTGTGCTGCTATTGGTTCACTTTTTAGTGGGCAGTGTACGATCTCTACGGTGTGTGCGTTTTAGGGCAGGATCAAAGGTCTTTTTTTGAGGGTTCAGCAGGGTTTGCCTTGTGGACACAATGCTGTGAGGCTAAGTGAAGTATGCTTCCATCTAGAGGACAACACAGGAAGTTTAAATGAAACTGTAAGCATACATACAATTAGTTAATAAAACGTATTTTTATAGTAGACAGTTTAGCACAAAACATGCAAATGAGGAGACGTGCCTGTCATTATGTTTAATAACCTTTTTTAATGTTGTCCAGTTCAGATACACAACATACAGTGTGTAGTAGCCTGTATAGGAAATAGAAATATGAATTTCAATCTTAAGACCCGTTGCGGTCATACAGTCCCTCATCTCAAGCCTTTTTTACGTTGCTGAAATTCAACAAAATGAAACTCAACAGGTGCAAGTCTTTTTTTGGCGACCAAGCATTAATACTCAACAGTTGTGTTTCTCAGTATTTTTTTCTTCATATTTTTTTTTTCATTAAATCCTCTATAATACATAGGCAACCCAGACAAAAAGTATCACCATGTATGTCTGGTGAGAGTGTGCTTTATATGTCTGCCAGTTGCCGGTAGAATCATCTCTCTCCCTTTATTTTGTAGAAAAATATGAACTGTTTAAATTCTCTACTTTGAAATATATGCAGCTCAAATTCACAACAAAGAGATAAGCCAGAACTCTGTGGAAATCCCACCCCCACTCCAACAAATCTCCAATGGTTTGGGTAACATTAAATTTCTAAGAACTTACAACCAGGTAAGAGAAAACAAACACCCCACAGTGTCATTTAGTCCACTGAAGCGTAATGAAGAACACCCAGGAGAATGACTCAAACAGCAGGCCTCTCAGAAAAAAAACAGGGCTGACTCAAGCGATTTACATCCTACGGCCTCGTACGAGGAAATAAAATGAGCTTCTCCACATAAACCTTTTCATTTAACTCTCTCCAACAAAATATTCTGATTAGGCCCTGATCGGTTCCACCCTTCGTTTTTCAAACGAAACAGAATCAGATGCAGCCAGCGACTCTATTGTCCACCGCATTGTCGGGTCTTGCAGCAAATTTGAATTCCAAATGCAATTACTCTCATCAAGTGCGCTCATTCTTGACTCAATATATTCTCTAATGTGGAATTCGCTTCGTTTCCGCTTCCCTCAACATTCATTACGATTTAATGTCTATTGTCGAAAAAGAAGCTTTAGTATCTGTAAACCTCCAAATGAAAATCTAATAAGGGTCTTCAGAACCGTGGAGTGGAGGGATGTGATTGGCTGAATGAGCTTGCACCTGTTTTTACAGTGGATACGATTGGCCATGAATCCAACAATAAACAAAATATTTACAAAGACCATGTCATCTCTTACACTTATAAAAATGTACAGTTTGCATCTTGTGTTTTTTGTCATGGCATGACAGAAGGTGGTCTTGCGTGTTTTCCATCCACCCACCGACAAGAAACTTCAAAAACAAGATGACGAGAACAAAAAAATGGATGGAGATGAGAGCGGTATGCACAGTTGCTTGCATTATGGATCGTGAATGTATATTTAAGTGGAGTGAGGGGTGACGCCTCATCCACTGTAGCACAGTACGCCTCTTCAGGCTGCATTTAGTTTCTGACCGCCAGCGCGGCTCAAACCTGATGCACAAAGCTTCCAGAGTCAGTATCCAGAGCTCATTTAGGACCACATCTGTCCTGCTCCCACTTACATGCGCACACGTGAACGCAAACCGCCCAGTCTCCTGCTTCCTCTCGGCCAGATCGTTCTTGGCACCCTGAAAGAGAGATTTCGGAAAAAACACGTTGAGAGGTGAGAGGCTGAATCGGAAGGTCTTACAGGGACTTGTGACAGGGCATATAACAAGATGTCCGCCTGATGACAAGTGAGCTCAAACTGAGATAATCACTCAAAGGTCAGTGTCAGTGAGGGGGAAGAATGTTCTGGACACGTCATGAGCTCTCTTGGGCTCTGGATAAAAGAGTGAGACGGAGAGACTCCAGCTGTGCGGGAACGGGCGCAGGTGTTGATCCCGTCGCTCTGGACGTCCAACTCAGCAGAGTCCGAGTCTTTACGGAGAGAAAGAGCGACACAGTGAACGTTCCTTAACTGAATGTGGTGTAATGCGCGGGTTACTACAGAGGACTATACGAGCGGAGAGAGAGAGAGATAAAAGGGATAAAAAAGGAGTGGAGGGGATCGTGGATCTGATCAGTCCTTCTCCGGGAGATGAGCTTTGTCGCACAGCTTCCGTAATTATAAATGAAAAAAATGAAGGGAACTATTTATCCTCTTTATTATCGTCAAGAATCAGTTTCATTTCCGGATATGACCATGTATCTACAGAGGGAAAAGAATCTCCAAATGAAGTGCACAAAATACAGCTGATGTTAAAAAAAGAAGAGAAAGATAGAGAGAGACAGAGAATAAGAGAGAGAGCAAGAGAGAGAGGACTGTTGCAGAAAAAGACAATAAAAAGACAAAGAAAGAAGAGTCTTGAATCTCGAATGTCCATTTTCCTCTTAAAAAATAAATCATGCAAATTTCCCAAAGCGCAATCAAGATATAAATTTAATTAATCTATATCTTTTTATATAGGTATTTGTAGTGTTGTTCATTTCTCTCCATAGGCAAATAACAGTGACAGTGCAAAACAAAAAGCAAAAAGTAAACATAAAAAATGAGAGAGACCAAAGAAAAGAAAAACAAATTTGGCACTTTTTTTTTTCTCAATTCTGCAAACTCCTTGAATAAATCCAGTTCAGGTGATTCTCTCCACGTCCGTCCACTAGACTGCGTCTGATTGGACGATGATCACAGTACTTGGCACAAGAATGCTGGTAAAAATTAGATAGTAGAATCTTTTTTTCATTCATAGCCTTATAAGGTTATCAATAATACATATTTTACACGTATGTTTTCTTGATTTATAAAACAGTCCGAAGTAGGAAAAACTGTTCTTTTTTGGGGACTAGAAACAGCTACAGCAGAGCAAAAGACTCGGGGAGAAGAAAAGAAAAAAAAGGGAAAGGTGGCAATGAAACTTGAGGGGGAAAAAACAGGAGAAAAAATAAAATGGTTGGGGATAGCTGCTGTATTGAGTAGGGAAAGTGGCCAACATTTCTCCACCCAAAATCTTCTCCAAGAACGAGAGGAACAGGAAGAGTAAAACAAGAAAGAATGAGAGAGAAAGAGAGTGTGCTGGGACTGGACTTAAAAAGGACAGGAGCGGTGTGTTGGACAATATCCGTGTAGAGCACCACTCTTAGTACAGGAGGTCTGTGTTCCTATGCGTTTGGGGGGCCTGGTCCCCTCAAAGGGGTTACTATACTCGTGTGGTGGAGTGCTGGTGGGGCAGGGCGTTGTTGCTATGTCCAGCACTTGGTGCAGGCGCCGGGGGATAAGTGTTGAAGGCATGGAGGGGCTGCATGCCAGTGATGGTGCTGGGGATCATGGAAAGCGTGTTAGCCGTCATAAGTGGCACGTCCTCAGGTGCCCGCCGTAGGGCCAGAGTGTAGTCCGGCGGGCACACGGGTGGTCTTAGAGGTTCCAAGTCGCCATGTAGACCACGCGGTGGAAGAGGCGTGCCGTGGTCAAGCTCCACCCTCTGCTGCTTCATCTGCAAGGACATTAGCTCTTCCTCCTGGCTCAATGCCAGGTCGTTATGGGGCGGAGCCCCCACAATGCCAACGCCTGGCCCTGCCCCACGTTGAGGCGAGAGGCGCCGATGGCGACGTTGCAGCAGCTCATGCCGTTTGTCACGCTTATAGTACAATGCGGCAAACGCCAGCATGTTGAGAAAGAGCAGTGAAGCACCCACTGCTACTGTCACACTCAGCTCTGTCGAATAGTCCCTTGTGTCACTCGGGAATGGGAAGCGTTCAGGAGGCTGTTCGGAACCTTCGAGGTCCGGGTCGGGTGGGTAGGTTGAGACCGTGGGATGGCGAGTAGAGCGAGTGCCGGGGATCTGGGGTGTGCCCTTCCAGCCAGGCCGATGCGGACTGCCAGGGGGCAGTCGTGTTGTTATGGAGTTGATGATGTCCTCATGCAGGGTGTGGAGGTGAGGAACCAGCTCAAGCCAGAAGGCAACTTTGTTGGCACGGTAATTATCCCGGATGCGGGGCTTCAACCCGATGTGGAGGTACTGCTTGTCTTTAGAGCTAAATTTGGTCCAGATAACTTCCTCAAACCGATTGGGCTTAGTATGGATGAACTTGGTATCCTGTGGTACTGGAATGTTCGGATCACTGAAAAAAACAATATTGAAACAAAGTAAGAAGAAAATCAGAAGACAAAAATGCATTTGTATTCTGGTCTCACTGGGTAAACAAATTTGGACAGATCAAACTCTCACCCTGTTTTGGCGAAGTTGGTCCAGTATGTCATCACAACAGCGCTGAGCATGACATCGTTCTTGGAAAAGTTGCAGGGAAATAGATCTGTGGCGCCCACCATGGGTACACCGAACACATACGGGATCTCATCGCCATGTGCTGCGTCTGCCCACTCAGGTCGTGCCTCCGTCTGGCAGTGGTGGTGGAAGGTATAAAAATAAACAGGGGACTGGAACTCAGCATGCAGCTTAGCTGTAGCCACTGCTGGCGCCACCCATTGGTGGTCGGTAAAAAGTGCAAGTAGAGTTTTACGCCGCATGTCACCATTGTCGCGATCAGCCCAATCTGTGTACATGAACTTTATAGTCTCCCGCAGTATGTCTTTACCTGAGAGGGCGGAGAGAGAGAAACCAAAAGAAAAAAATGATGGATGTTGGTATGTTGAAAGACAAAGTAGGTTGTCACACAAAGCCGGGCACCTTGACCCAATATAGGAGACAGTGAGACAGAACACCCAAGGTGAGGGGTAAAATTAGACTGATTACCTTGAACAACCAATAAAAGAATGTGTAGATGCGTATGTCAGTGTTGTCTACAAAAATCTGTGGGACTGTCCTGAATGAAACACTTCATATGCATTTAATATATTTTCCAAAGGGCACTTCACAGACTACTTTAGCAAAAAATGTATTTTAATAGGTACTCTATTCAAGTGTCTAGTTAGAAACCCTACAAAATAATTTCTGTCATGACAACTCTCAAAAGATTTACCATACTGGTAATGCATATGATAATGTTCACATATTTAGTCTTGGCAGAATAGATCTGCTTCACTGCTGCTGTTGATTATTGCGGTTGTTGTAGAATACAACAGCTTACAGTTACTGCAGCTGCTACAAGCAAGTACAGGAACTTGCTACTGCCAATACATACACTGATACAGGACTGTTAGCATTTATAGCACACTGCTGCTGCACAAATAGCTTATACAATAATCCTATACAGGTGGAGCTGGGAATGGTGGAGGGTTTAAAAGGAATTTTAGAGGAAATCCTCAAGTGGATGGTAACCAGCCATTTACATGTAAAGTGGCAATTGCTCTATGCATCATGAACAAATCAGCTTGTGCCAAATCGTTTAACGCTATTGCTAGTTCATGAAAGAACTAGACACTGTGTTGAATATTTGAATATGACAAGTGATTTATTTTAAATCAATGCATTTACCTGCATTGAATGCACTGAATTAAATACTTTTTTGTGCTGTAGATTCAGTGGCAGCGATGGCCATGCAAACATCAGCCTTTGTGCAAGTGAGCATGGGTGTATCAGTGAACTCACCATCTGGGTATCCATAGAGGTTGTCCACAAAGTTTGATATTGTGTAGTCAAAGGAAGCGGCTGAAATACCATCCTCACCCTCACTGTCATCTACAAATTTCAGCCCTTCACCCTGGTTCACCCCCAACAATATGTCGTAGTTCAGGAACTCCCCCTGCGGACATTACACAAATGTCACCCATTGTACTCACTTTCGCTAATTAACTGTCATGATTATACTCTAAACTCTGGGACCTTGCAGTGTCTAAAATCACACCTGCTGCATGAGGATCTCAGGGTCATCGGGTACCACATCACCATCCACCACTGGCCCGAACGCGATGTGGTAGCGAGCAGGTTGGATATCCTGATCCACCAGCTCTCTGAAGCTCTTCCTTCGCAAACAGTCCACCAGATCTGCAGTGTCACTGTAGCTGCACCCCACCTTCTTGGCCAGGATCTTGGTGTACATCAGGGGCCGGTAGTTCACTGACCAGCTGGATATGGCGGAGCCACTCTGAGCAATGGCTCTCTGGAACAAACCTGAAACCGGGGCCAGTTACAAGAAGATGACTAAGAAAAGTCAAAGAACAGGCTACAATGTGAGTGAGTCAATGTGGACAGAGTGTGACCCATGACCTAGAGTAAAATAAATCCACTGAATATCTTTTATCATCACTAAAGGAAAGCCAGTGAAACTCATTTCCATAACAATAAATGCTTTCCAGGCTGGTTTCTTAACTTTAGAACAGAATATTCACTTCAGAAAAGAGAACTTTAGAACAAAAGAATATAATCTCAATTCTAGAAAGAGATCAGAATTTAAACTTATTTTCAGGACACAACAGAAGATTAGGTTCAGAAAGTAACAACAGATTCTTAACAGATAACAGAATAAAATGGAATCTTAATAGAAAACATTCTTAACACATTCCTCAGAACAGAATCTTACCTTCAGAAAAAAAAGGAAAGAATAGAAAAGAACACAACTGAATTTTAACTTCAGATCAGAAGAGACTAGAATCTTGTTTTCAGAAGGCTAACACTCCAAAATAATTTCAATTGTACATTTTTGCATTTGGTAGACACTTTCATTCAGAGTAACTTGCGTTGCATACACGGAAAACATTTTATCAGTTCATGCATTCTCGATCAAGCCCATGACCTTGGCATTGCTAGTGTCATGCTACAGGAATACCAGAATCACAGAATGCCAGAAAACGCTTTGCCTTCTGTACTCACTACAAAAGAGAGGTGAGATGCAATGTGGATTTAATCTTTAAAAATATTCAATTGTGCCGTAAATTTGGACCAAGACTTTCTGTGCCTTCTCAGACTTTTGGATCTTACTGTATATGAAACCGTGCTACCCATCAACAAGTAAAGTTCTGAAACTAGTTTTAATGGTCAGAGAAACATGTCGCTAAGCTGAAATGGTGGAAGTCTGCACAGTAGAAAAGTCATGCTGGCTTCAACAAGGCATAACCAATAACAGCATGAAACATCAGTCAGGGGCTCATTTTAATACGTGTTGTAAATAGGGCAGGTATAAACTCAGATTCATTACTTGAGTAAAAGCGACAAAGTAAGCTCAGCAGTGTTTGAAAAGGCTCTGGATAAGCATGAGGAAACCATCTTGGCTTTCAGAACCCTGCTGCACTGTTATGTAAAGTGTCCCATGGTTTTCATCTGCAGATTCTGTTATTAATTATTAAAATGTTCCCCACCCCCAGTCACACACACACACACACACACACACACACACACACACGCACTCGCACTATACTCTATTACAAGACCCCCCAGCTCCAGTTCCCTATGAAATCAATTAAGAATCAGCTCAGCTGCAGTCCAACACTTCTGCATCACACACACATAGTTGTACATGCTGCTCATTATGAATTTGTCTCACATCCCTCCATTTTTATCACACAGCACTCATTATAAACTGGCATCAAATGCAGACGCACGTGTGATCTCGAGATAGCGGTGTAAATCAGTCTCGCACACACAAACTCACACACACACACACACACACACAAACTCACACACACCGCAAGGCATTGCCAAAAATCAGTCTCACTTTCCCACAGCCGCACAATATATCAATATTTAAAAAAATTAAGAACATAAAATAGTATATTGTAAAAATATATAGCACAAATAGGGTTATATACTTTAAAACTATTTCAAATTTCCAAAAATAAAAGTCTTCCAGCTTCGGAATGACACTAGGGTTAGTAAATGGGTCAATGACAAATGAGAGTGTCCACGATAAAGATGTAGAAAATCTGACTCTAAAGACATTATTTTCTTTCTACTGATGTTGGCTTTCTGAAATATTTATACCATTTTCAAGGAAAGTTTAAATTTCATGAGTATAAAGTATCACAAGGTGTCAAAAGTAATGCATTTTTTACTTTGTAAATGTAAACGTCTTACTTATTTTTTAGCGGTCTTAAATCTTTTTATGTAGTCTTTTATAAGAAATAAAATTAAGATTATATCGAACTACTTTTTTTCAATAGAAGCTTCTTTTTGAATGAGGCTTGTATCTTCATTATGATATCAGAACAGTAGATATTTTTCACTTTATGTCCATCCCTGAAATTAAATTAACACAGAAATGAAAAACACTCTTAACATGTGTATTAAAATCATTGTACTATCCCCAGTACTATCCCTAACCCCAGACCTCTTCTGAATGGAATGTTTTTTTTTGTTTTTTTTTTGCATTAAAACAATATTTTCAAATATATTTGGGAATATTTTAATATTTCTGATATGCTGAAAAACAAAAATTTCAAGTCTTTGCTGTTACATTACCCCCAGAAATCATTCTAATATGCTGATTTGCTGCTCATCAAACATTTTTTGAACATGATTAATATTGAAAACAGCTTAATATTGAAATCTTTTGTAACATTATAAATGTCTTTACTGTCATGTAATAAAAATGGGTTAATTTTTGGTGACCTTTATTTAAATGATGGGATGTTGTATTTATAATTTATGGTGCGTTGATGAGTTTCAAACCTTCAGAATGATGGGACAGGATGAGAAGGTTGACGCAAGAGGCTCCAGCCCCGGAGCCAAATATGGTGATTCTCTCTGGGTCACCTCCGAAGTGTCCGATGTTCTCGTTGAGCCATCGCAGAGCCTGAATTTGGTCCAGTAGCCCATAATTCCCTTTTGCAGACTGATCTCCAGTGCTCAGAAAACCTACGGAGAGCGAGGGAATTAGACTGGAGATAAGATAACAGACAATGTGAACCAAAGGTATAAAAGACCATGATCAATACATGTTGACAAAGATCAAGCACTCTGAAACCAAGAAGAGCAAAGTGCCTTGGTAAACTGAAAGAATGAGTTAAGGCAGAAGATTAAAACATTAGTCATGCTCATTGTTACCATTTGGAATGATCCCAATAGACTTCAACTGGTCATGAATAATATAGACTATGTTTGGTATAGCATATTATGATATTACTATACTTGAATGTAATGGTTACATTTTTTTTCTCTCCTTAACTAGATTCAAATTTGTTTTTAACATCTTTATCAAAGCATAACAAAAAAAACAGTAGAAAGTTTAAAAGATTCAAATCGTTCCATAGCTAATTCATAAATTCCTTTAAAATGGCCCAAAACATACCATGAAAGCTTTAGCAGAACCTATTATTTAGATTTCAAGATTTAAGACACTTTGTACTCATAAGACTGGAATAAAATGATCTGTAAATTTGAGCATGTTTATGTACACATAATGGGAAAACAGTAGGCATTAGGCGTTTTTGGTTGTAAGGGAAAGATAACCTTGTTAAGCTTTTCAAAGATTCAAATCAGTCTATTGCTAGTTCATATACCTATCACTCAAAAATGTGCCATAAGTTACAGTACCGTAGAAGCCTAAGCAGAACTTAAATCTGAAAGTGCACCATGTATAAAGTTATTGTCTCTCAAAAGAAAGAGTTGACTCTGAATCACTGAAACGAGTTGTTTTTAAAAAGAATCCCAAACCGTTTTACGGTTTTACCGTTTATGAAACAGTAACATGGTGGTTTCCCCCGGTAACGCTGTACACAAAGCATCGCTGTGCTCACAAACTCTGCCTTATCAGGCATTACAGTCACAATGAAATGAAAACGAGAGAAATCGGGCAGATTCACTGCAGTTTCGTGCCACGCAAAAGAGGGGTTTGGAAAAAAATAAAAAGAATTGTTTGAGAGCCCTTGAACAAGTATGTTAAAAATTAAATGCATATTATGTTTTTTTTGACCTAGCATGCATAACAATCTGTCATTTGACACTCACAAAACTAAAACTACTCGCAGGAACCTTTTATTACCCATAATAGGCGCACTTATAAAATTTTTTCCAAGATTGAAATAAAATTAGCGTACCGCACATAAGCAGTAAGTTCAGGTTTTTTTCTTTTCAATCTTTTACAAATCTTTTACAAATCTTTTACGCGACTGATTCATTGCTAAAAGCGACTACAAGATACAGCCCACATGAACAGTGACTCAACAAATGAACGAATCAAACCGCTTCAAATCATTCCATCGCTAGTTCACAGATCTATTTATAATCGCTCGAAAACATATGTGTCTTCAATTACAGCAGCTTTAGCAGAACATATTTTCCTCTGCAACGCTCAGAACTGTGATCCTCAGGGGTGCTGGGGTGGGTTTGATGCATTAACTGTTATCGCTGCTGGTGAGAGGAGCTTTATTATCATCTTGTCAAGCCCATCTTTATGACGAGTCTAGCCGATTAGCCAGTTTAGACATTTGGACTGTTGTTCTCTAGGCAGAAAAAGCTTAAGTGCCCACATCCACACACATACTTCAAAACTGGAGGCCCATATACCATTACGGACATCCACAAATAATGCATGCTACCGCTCATTAAAATGGGGCGTGTGAGGCTCTTGAGTCACAGTGTAAATGAGAACTAAAGAGCTTATGTAAGACCGTCTATTTTACTATTCTAACTGAACTGGTGATGCACTGAAAACATGAAAATGTGGCAAGAAAAAGGGGAATTTCAAACATATTTCACATGTCTAAGAAACCACTCTTCAGACTGTGAAAGATAGGCTTCCTCCGGAATATTAAAAGAAATGGGGAAAAGACATAAGAGGGGCAAAAGAGATAAAAATAGACCCGTACTTAAAAGCTACGTGCCCTCAGACCCAATATAAGTCAGTGAGTGTGACTGTGTGTGCGAGTGTGTGTGTGTGTGTGTGTGTGTGTTTTAGAGAAAGAGAGCACGTCAAAGAAACTAAGAGGGATGAGTAGAGAAAAAGACAAACTGCCATGTTGTTTTCAGGAGTCAGGCCTGTGAGGAAGACGACAAGCGACAACATGCGGCACATCATATTACAAACAACACACAACAGGAAAACAGATCTCGCGCTCGGCACCTCTACATATAAAAGGCTCCACTGGTGTGTCGTAGATGGAGGGATACACAGAAATAGAGCTCTTTGAGAATGTTCGTTACAGATGTTAAAAAAAGCTTTTGACGTCTGAAACTCCCACAGGCCGATAATGACTTTGTTTTAAAGGATACTGCTGCATCTGCTACATTCATTTACATGCTGTGCAAAACAGTAGCGTGTTTTCATGACCGACGGCATCGCTATCCTAAACCGTGAGATCGTTTCCATGACAGAATAAAACATTAGTAGTGATTAGCATCAATATATTTTAATAAAAAAATAAATAATAATAATTAAAAAAAAAAAAAAATAAATATATATATATATATATATATATATATATATATATATATATATATATATATATGTCACGCTTTCATGGTTTTCTCGGAGAAGGAAAGGAACGCTCGAGACTCGAAAATACAATAAACTTAAATAGATTTAATCCAAAAATGACAAAATAAATATACAAAAGGCAGGTAGGCAAAACAAAACCACGAGAAGAGCTCGGGAACAAAACAGAGTACGTTGAAACATTGAAACATAGTAACGTTGATAATCCGACAAGGTGAACACAAAACACAGGGCTTAAATACACAGGGATCAACTAAATTAACAAGACGCAGCTGGAGACAATCACACAATTAAACAATGGGAAGGCAGGGCACAGATAACACGTGGCTCGAGACAAAAACAACAACAAAAGTCCAGAGATGTGATATATATATATATATATATATATATATATATATATATATATATATATATATATATATATATATATATATTTATTTATTTATTTATTTATTTTTTATATTTATTTATTTATTTTTTAGCATCAATATTTTACAATATCACCCAAATCGAATTTCTATAAAATTTAGGGTCTGTACATTTTTACCCTCTGACTGAATCATTTTATTCATATTACTGAATATATATTATTAAATATGAAACCATTCATTCATATTATTAGGTATCATTATCATTATTTTTGTGTAAACCATTCAGATCAGTATTGTTAACTAGAACTGTTAAAATGGTTTGCATTCATTTAAATAAATAAACAAATAAACAAAAAAAAACCTAGTAAAATGTATAAATGTATAAATACTACAATAGTAGTAATATAAATAAAATTAAAAAACACTAGTTTTTTTATTTTATATTAGTTTTTTTAAAAATCACTGATTTATTGCTTAAGTGTCTATGCTCATAAAACATATATCTTACATATATACAGTACATGCATTTGTGTGTATTTATATATACATAATAAATACACACAGTGCACACACATATATTATGTAAACAAAGATTTTATTTTGGATGTGATTAATCCTGTTTATTAATCGACAGCATGAATATATACAGTTTAAATATTATAAACATTTCAAATACAGTTTAGTTTATTACCACAGTAACAAATGGTCATACTCAACGAGAAAAAAAATCTGAGGAACACAATGATTTGGGCCAAACTGAGCTGTGGTGTGACTGTGAACATAGCCGTACTGTCTAAATGACATTAACAGGGCCGGTAACTGAATGTGTGCTAACTCACATCGTAAGCGTCGGCCTCACGAGTCAAGGACAACCCATAGAAAACGAGACAAATTACGTATTCATCAAACTGCTGGATCAGGCCACCACAGGCGAGTCCCTAAAGATGAGTGAAGTCACCGAGTGCATTACAAATACAACTGTAGTGCAAATTAGTGGGGGAAGTGTAGACGTGAGGTCTTTTTATAATAGTTTTGCATTAGGTGAGTGTAAATCCTAGAGGTGCTGGATCTGTGTCTATGTTTGAGTATGCATACTGTGCGCAGCATGCACATTTCTGTAGGCACGGGATACCCGGCTGACCTACTTCACTGGGTACTGTATCCCACAATGCAACCTGCTCAACTTAACCTTCCATTTCTAGTCTGACAAATTATTAAAGAGATTTTTAACATCTTGGCTCAAACGTCGCCAGCATCATATGCGCCGCATTAGGGATGTAATGTGCAATTTGGCAAGGTCACATGACAGTAAATCAGCATGCAACTTTAAACGTTTTGTTTCAAATAAAATGTTTTACATTGTGTTTTTAGATAATAGTTTGCAGTATGAAAGAAATAAGCTTCAGTAACCATATGACACTGTTAACTAAAACTAATTTCTGAGTCATGCCAGATGCATTGTGGGCTCAGCTGCATACTGCACATGATGGCAAATGCAGAAGGTCATTTGGGTATTCTATGCATACAGGAACATGGCATACCGTGCATAATATACATACCATATACTGCTGCAATAGTAATTGTGGTATGAAGCTATTCTATTGATACGCTGTCTATGCTGAATACTCTCAGAGCATGTCGAAGCTCCAAAACCGATTGTTCAGTGGCAAGGATATAGCAATATGTGCACCTTTATGAGTGTGATCTGTAGGATAACTGGAAGCATGCGTGTGCAGCACAGCCATTGGTTTAAACGGCTGATCGATGGGAAAACTGTGCTCAGGAATTGGTTGCTGAGAGTCTGTGGGTTTGACTGTCTTCATATTAACCTCCTTCTGCTGAGCTGTTTGCTGTTGCCTGGCAACCAGCCATGTCTTCTTCTGGAGGGATGTGTTTTGCTAGTGTGCAGACACAATGTTGAATGTTGCAAAAATGCAGTGATTATCCTAAACAGTGGGTTGCGTCCATATGTGTAACGGAATATCATATTACAATTTAGCAAAATGATCAGTCAAACGTCTAACCCTGTGCACCGCTCTGATTCTCTTGGTAAGTTCCACTGCGAGCTGAGTGCTGAGTTGAATCTCCTGCAGACTTTGGTGCTGAGAGCAGCAGTTTGGGGCCGGACTCATGAATATGCACCATTCCAGTGAACGACAGATCAGAGAGAGAGAGAGAGAGAGAGAGAGAGAGAGAGAGAGAGAGAGAGAGAGAGAGCAAACTAGAGTGAAAGAGGGATGAAGAGGTGGGAGGAATATTCAGAGGAAGAGATGAAATGATAGATAGATAGATAGATAGATAGATAGATAGATAGATAGATAGATAGATAGATAGATAGATAGATAGATTGCAGAAAGAATGATAAAACGCTAGAACACTAGAATGATAGATAGACGTGCTGCGATAGAATGCTAGAAAGCTAGAACACTAGAACGATAGATAGATAGACTGCAAAGAACGATACACAGAACTATAGAACAATTCTAATTCAACTCAAACTCCTACTTGTGAATTGAATTCATTCTACGTTTTTTCTCTTCTCAAGCAGTCAGTGTCGTTCCTACACAGCTTCTGTCTGCAGAAAGCCCATAAACCTCAGTGCCCGATTTGTCCTTTCCATTCCTCACAGGAGAGTGTGTTTCTGTCACTGAAATATTTGTATTGAAAACAAGAATATTGGTCGGTGAAGTATAGTAAAATAGTTAATCAGCTGTGCTTCGCAGGGCCCCGCTGTTAGGCTACATCAATATCCCACAAACATAAAAACAATATTCTGCGTTCTGCACGGCTGCACCTTACAACAGGCTACAGACAACTAACCGCCTGTTTTACCAGAGGACGTACCGCCACTGAAAAAAAAAGAATGAGGCGGAGAGAGGCCATTTGTACTTTAAACAGAATTTAGTGATTAGATAAAATGAATGAGTTTCATCTCTTGATAACATTAGCCATTAGATTCCAACCTGATCTCCTGACCATTAGATCCCTTTCTGATCTAAATGTCTGACAATTTCATATGAATTTGTACGAAAATACAGGATTGTTAGGAAAAAAGTATGAAGCTCCTTTTTTTTCTTAACTATCATGTTGTCACGGGACAGGATGAAGCTGATTGGTTGATTGTTGTCACATGACCTGTGGTGTGCTTGCAGCATTCGGAAAAGTTTTTATCACAGTGCGGAAAAACTAACGTCCCTTTAATTATGAGTGTGCAAACCGTGCGTCTACATTTGAAATAATAAACTTCAGCGCTCAAAAAAGCCACATGTGAACGGCCCCTTAATGTTGGAGCCTCATGCCTCATATTTGTCACACCAAGGATGATACCAAAAAGATAACAATATTAGTATGCACACCAGCCAACGATATTGTCTGTTTATTCTTAAGCGAATGTGCATCTGCCGGTTTAAATTTTCAAGCTTATTATAGCAGGATGGATTTTGATTGTCTGTCAATGTTTGTATCGTTCATCAGCTGGATAAAAATCGTTCTGAAAATGATTCCAACAATATCTTTTCTCTGTGCCTTTATCATTATAGTTGTGGTGTGGACAGTGGGTATAAAATATGAAAATGTGTCCTCTTTAGTCTGAGATCTGAGGTGTCATTTACATTTGCAAAAATCATCTCCTCCACTTCTCAGATACCAACACCGCAAACATCCATTGTTTCCCTTTGAATTTATAATTATGTGATTAGCGTCCACAACAAAAACTGAAAAGCGTGTTTCGAAAACGCAAATAGCTCAAAGCAAACATCCTCGAGAGGAGCGCGGCAGCGCGTGAATCATAATTCAGGGATTCTGCGTTAGCTGGTGGCGAAAGTGTAAAACTGCTGAAATAAAGACTGCTGAAATAAAGTGCAGAATTAGGAACCTAATTAGGGTAATCTGTTTCTTCAAATAGGACAGATTTGATGAAGGGCTGGTAGAGGCAGAGAAAGAGAGAAGTGAGTGAGGTGAGGGGGTAATTCGAACAGGGAAATGCAGGAACGCTTAGGCCCTGGTAAGAAAACAGCACTAACCCGCAAGGCCCATCGACAGCGCGTTCTTTCTTCCCCAGAGTTCATTAATTAGTTAATTAGTTAATTAGTCTGAGCAGATGGCTGTGGTACACAAATCAGCAGCTCCGAGGGCCAGCTGGGCAGAGGCAAAGATGGAAGGTGAGGGCGCCTCAGATCTGGAGAGAACTTGCACATTGGCAGAGCGCTAATGCTAGCGCAGCTAGCCTGCCGCAGTACACGGCGCACATGTGTACTAGCACTCGCAGCTCACTCTGGCCTTCTGCCACCTCCTCCTCGGAGCGTGTGTGAGGAATTTCAGATAACCACACGTGTGTATGAGCCTTCGAAAACACACAGGAACCTGAACGAGCGGGTCAGAATGCAGAAACCAACGCTGCGTTTGTGTGTTTGTGCGTGTGCTGCATTAGCATTGGTTTGAATGAATTCTCTGCTTCACTGCAGATTTAAAAAGGCGCTTCTGACGGTTATTTTTAGCATGTTCACATATCTCCCTTCTGTCTCTTTCACTCGTTCTCTCTCTCTCTCCACCTCTCTCCCCCTTTCTCTGGCCCTTTTTCCTTTTATCTGTCTTTCGCTGTGTAAAGGTGCATTTGAATATAGCTCATACATTTCTGGCTGGTGTCTATGCGTATGGGAGATGGATAAAGGGTCCGGTTTTGTGCTAAACCTGCTTTTATGATGTGGAATACTGTTCTGTCTCTCTTTTTTTGCTTCCTTTGTACATTTTTTTTTCAGTTTGAAAATGCTTCATCCAATCCAATCATCCAATGGGGATGGAATGGCAAGACACAAATGCGTAATCCTCTTCACCGCTATAGAAAAACCTCTTTAAAGCAAAATAGAGAGAAAGGGAGAGAGACAGATAATACACTGAAAGGTTACTCTTATTCATCCATGTACCAAAATTTCTCACCCCTGCTAATAATTGTCCTTTTTCATCTTTTCAAGGCAGCGTGCATTTATGTGTTTTTTCATGCATTGTATTTAACATACTTGGTGTATGCATATTTTTTTGTCTGCATAGATATCTGCTCACCACTTGCCAAAATGTGCAGTATAGATACTCTAATGTGAACCTTTTTTATTGACACATTTGTTGACTGAAACTAAAACTAAAACACAGACTAAAATGCTGGAGTTCTAAAATCTGTATGGCTATAAAATTAAGTAACGCAGTATATACTGCAATGATTTTAATGCGTTTTTATTGGCTCACTATTTCCTAATGACCATTTAGCTAAAGGATTCTTCATTGCGCATGACAAGTATGACACATTTCAGTATCAAATTGCTTCTTTTACTTATATTACAAATATGTATTTTTGATTAGTCTCTGTTTCATTAATCAGTGTAATGAACTGATTCAAAACCTTTTTTTTCAGTTTAGTGATTTTAAGAATGAATTTATTTGCCATACAACATTTTTTATTGCAATTTTTATAATAAACGTTTTTCTTTACATAACATCTTTTAACTGTGTGTATGTATTAAAACACATGCATACAGTATGTTTGCAAAGTATTTACATGTAAATGCATTTATACATTTATTTATATGTATATATATATATATATATATATATATATATATATATATATATATATATATATATACACACATATATATATAATATAATATAATATAATATAATATAATATAATATAAATAATATTTAAATGTTTTAGTTAAAAACACACAGGTATGTATTTTAGCTGTATTTGTATTTGTGTAAGCAACTTGTATTTTACTTCTTGAATGAAGAATCATTTTTAAATAATTTTCAATTTAAATTTAAATAAAATTCCCAGCCATACTGGACATGAAAGAATAATTCACCCAAACACGAGACATTATGAGAAGATATACTGAAGATTACTGTTGATGATCCCCCACTGAACTTTTAGATTCTTCAAAATTCCTCGAAACATCTTTTTTGTGTGTGCTCGCGTTAAACATAAGAATGAAAATTATACAGGTTAGGAAAGACATGAGGGTCAGTAAATGATGACAACAT
Organism: Puntigrus tetrazona; assembly: GCF_018831695.1. NCBI lineage: Eukaryota > Metazoa > Chordata > Actinopteri > Cypriniformes > Cyprinidae > Puntigrus > Puntigrus tetrazona. Next base: position 7,664,104 of record NC_056708.1, on the reverse strand, counting down.
TTTCAAAATCCCTTTAAACATGCAATAGTAAGGACATCAAAATGTAGAATATTGTTGAAAATTTAATACATAGCGCATAAATATTCGAAACACTTTCAGTGTTTTACTTATTTTTTTCATTTTCTTGCTCAGGCCGGTATGAGAACGGCTAATACGGGAAGCGTTTGATCAGCGCATGAAATAAACACACTTGAGAACACACACACAGACCAAAACTACTTCACTTACAACTTTGACTGTGATTCCCTCAGATCACTTCATCTCCACAGGGAACTGTTTCATTTACCTTCTTAGTCTGTTTAGATTTATATTCAATCTGTCATTCTTGAAGGTAAACTCACCCCGGCCTTCTGCATTCATTATGCGCTCATGGAAAAAGGGAGACATCTCGACTACAAACCCATCTCTGTACAAAAACAGCCCAAACATGGTTCTCTCAAACCATGCGTGAAACATTCCTTGTGAATCTTTGATATGACACCTAAACCAAACTGGAAACTTAAGTGTACTTTAATGTTGTTACTAACAGCTAGGAAATGCGGTCATAATTGGGTCTTTTTTTACGGTTTAGTGCCACTGAAAGTGTAATATAGGCTTTTACTTCTTCCCGATTGGGTTATTGTAATTCGTATATCCTAAAATCTCTTTTCAATATCTTTAAATTGACAGAGAGCAGTACTTCACTTCTAGAGTTTCGACCCTTTCTTCTTCCTGATTGCATTACTGTAATTCCTCTATTCCAGATGAGGTCACTTAATGTGTTAAAGTTGAAGTAGAGCAGAACACCACATCTAGATGCTAATGACTCAAAAATACTCCAAAAATGAAGAGAATGAATCAATATTCTTCTAAAATCTCTCTGATGGCTTCATATAATTCAAAAAATAGATTTTACAATTCAATAACCGAGCTCTATACAGTTGAACGGCCACTAGAACTTCCTCCCTTTCTTTTCATCCCCACCTTTTCACCTTTCTTTAGGATGTCTGACAAAAGTCAGCTTTATAGAGGAAAAACCAATCTAATAATTCAGGAAATAACTATGACC